>NC_143581.1:24194266-24567037 GCF_048544385.1 Mastigoproctus giganteus | reverse complement strand
TTCTCGCTTAGATTGAGTGAGTTATGCCGCTTGTCTATCTTCCTTATTGCCTTGTAGAGTGCTGCTTTGATTTTCTGGAAGTAATCCTTCAGGTTAGCCATCGCTTTTGTTGCTCGATGTGGTCTATCAGGCCGTTTCCTCTTTCTCCTTTCCGAGCTGACTTCGAGTGGTATTGGCGATATCAAAAAAAATCTGCTGTATGAAAGAAATAAACAGGTTTATCTTTATATTTCGTGTCTATAACAGTTTTTAAGTATCTAACGCATTTAAAACTTCGAAAATATTGCTACACTCCAAGCAGAATTCATAAAACTCACAAACATTGTCCAGAAATTAAAAGAAAGTTTGCATCTGTCAGATGTAGCTCTATTATTTTTGTAACAATAAGCTGCACCACGGCTTCAAAAATAATGGAAAAAGTAGAATCTCTCTAACACTTTAATGAAAAAGATAGAATTAAACTGAAAAATATATTACTTTGAGCTGAGCACATAAAGAAGATTGTCAAACTGTCGTTGATTTTTGACAGCTCTAGATCCTGCTGGACCTTGTTTCCGTAATAAAACTGCCGATCAGAGAATAGATCGTTCGGACGCCAACTCTGTGGTAGTTATCCACACTAACTCCAGGAGAGCACCAGTCGATTCAGGTGAATTTCTGCTATTTATGGAAGCATTTGAAGTAATGTGGTTGAATATTAAAACAGCTTGTTGTTCATTCTAACTTGTAATTCTTCGGTAATTTATTTTATTTTGAGTTATTTCTTTTCAAGATCTTGGTGGACTTGATGTTACTTTTGGATATGGACTTCGGGCTCCAATCGGACATGTTGATATATACGTTAATGGCGGATGCTTGCAACCTGGATGCGTCGGTAAGTTTATTTGATTTTCTTTATGCTTAAATATTCTTAAATATGAATTCATACAGCTACAGGAACATTTTAAACCTTTTCTCTCCAAAAACCACCGCTATATTGCTCCAAATTCAAACTATACCTTGACTCTACTACAAGGTTTGTTGTTTGTTAAAATTATTGATACTTCCAATTACTGGAGGTACTTCCAAGATGGATTAGGACCGTAACACAACGTAGTAATTCGCGTAAATCATTTATTAAGAAATCGATATATGATTCTGGAGTTAATCTTGCAAGTTAATCTCATTAAGGTGCTTGTCAACACGAGAGAAGGAATTCGAACTCAGTTCTTTTTCTTCCAGTGTGAGAGACCTGTTATAATCACTGTGGTAAACGCAAAGGCGGAAGGTAGGCAACAAACTGCAAACGACGTATTATTACAGATTAAAACTGCAATACTGCAATTATAGCTTAAAAATTCAGATGATGACAGAATATAATTCCTCAAGTCGAAACACAACTTTTAAAATAACTCCATTTCTCCTCCTGTCTTGCGCAGCCTTTGAATTGCAACAGAATTAATTACTGAATCCGGAAATGGTAAACTGTTCTTGAACCGTTTCCAAGCCTCATCAGGAAGTATTCGGAAAGAATGTGATGAAGACTTTGCAACTTGTTGATTGTGGCAAAGATAAGTTAGTTAATTTCAATCCTTCTAAACTTACTCCTGTCTAAGATCTCGCAGAAAAGGATTCTTCTGCACCTATACTTATCTTGGATGATACTCAGGTTTCTAGACAAGGTCACATATCTTTAGTAGGAGTACCCTGACTTCTAATCTCTCTTGGCATAAGCACATTGAAAACGTTGCTTTCTCTATAAAAATACTGCGATCTCCTTACATTTTATTTCTTCCCACGTGTATGAGTGATAGCCAAGAGAGGTTTCCTCTTTGCTTTCTTATCTTTCTAAGAGTAACGAAGGCTATTGTATTTTTCAGGTGAAAATTTCTGCAGCCACTATCGTGCCCTCCTTCTCTGTGAAGCATCCATAGAGAACGAAAGTTGCAATTTCACAGCTGTAGAATGTAATGGTCTTCAAGACTGCGAAGGATGTATATGCACAACTGGTAAAACTTTGGTGTACAAATGCGACCAATCAACCCTCGATAGTTATTTCCTAGATGGTGGTAATCATCAATTGGTTTTCGACACGCTTGATAAATCTCCTTACTGTAAACAGCCTTAATTTTTAAGGGATCAATTGTACTACTTAACTTATTATGGTATTGTGATGAATTGTAATTTATGAATGGTTTGGTACTGCTTGGTTGTCTATTTTGAAATATAATTCCAACAAAAATGAAACAAAATATCAGACGTGTATTTGATATGTATTCATTAAAATTTATAATATTCTCAATAAAAGAACTAATATTTATTCTGTTGTCCTTTTTTGTCAATTATAATAAACGATTTACACTGTGCTGCCACTTTATTAGGTACACCTACCTAGTAGCGTGCTAAGCCTCATTTAGCCTTCAAAACAGCCTGAATTCGTCTAGGCATGGATTGAAGAAGATGCTGAAAACCTTGTGCAGGAATGGAGCACCATGCAGACATGAGTGTGTCACGGAGTTCCTCCTTGAGATTCGACGGAGAGGTGGGCCTGCAGCGAACAGCCATTTTTATCTCATCCCAAAGACGTTTTTTTTTTCTTTTGTTAGTTGTTGGCGCATCGGACTCTGTGGCCATAATCAAGGAACAACTACACAACCAGCATGTCCTACTGCTCAGAGTCACAGATGAATCTGCCCTCAAAACCAGTGGCGACGTTAAAGAGCACTTGAGGAGGAGTGACTTCAAAATAGTCAAAGTAAAAGCACTGAGACCCATCAGAAACCGAGGAGTGCTATTGGAAACCACTTCCAAGAAAGACCTTGAAAATATTTCGGCATCCACCAGACTAAGGCATCTAAACGGCAGCTCAACTCTGCCTAAGTAAACTGTTAAAAACAGAACTCTGTAAAATGCAAGGAATGTGTGTAACATAATATTTTGGAAGTGTATATGTTGTTCAGTTGTATTTGTCCGTTAATCACCAGGAAGGCGATCACCTGGAAAGTCTGCTCAGTGTCCGTCTACACCACGAGGAGGTAGGCCACAACTGCGCATGTATCGACTAACTTTACTAAAGTTAAAAAATATGTGATTAATGATATTGAAATTTCGCAAGATTATTTAATGAAAAAAC
The DNA here is from genome assembly GCF_048544385.1 of Mastigoproctus giganteus. Classification (NCBI taxonomy): domain Eukaryota; kingdom Metazoa; phylum Arthropoda; class Arachnida; order Uropygi; family Thelyphonidae; genus Mastigoproctus; species Mastigoproctus giganteus. The sequence continues at coordinate 24,563,925 of NC_143581.1, read as the reverse complement.
TTTCGAGCCTACAGACCAGTAAGGCTCCTGGAGTTGATGGAATATACCCTATAATCTTAAGAGAGACGACAAGCGAGTGCATTGAACCATTTGAGGCTAATTATGCGAGCATCACTAGACTCTGGGGAGATTCCCTTGGATTGGAAAAGTGCAACTGTATCTCCCATACATAAGGGTGGTTCTAAGAGTTCAGTGGGAAATTATCGACCTGTCAGTCCGAAGGGAAAATCATGGAGGCAATTATTTTATTATTAGTAACGGCCGTATGGTGCAAGAAAGCCTATGGCTTATGCTGCACCAGCCAAAAAAAAAAAAAAAAAAAATCCGAACAAAACAATGATAAAAACAAAATTAAATAAATAAATAATAATAATTAATAAATAAATAAAAATAATAAAATGAAATTAAAAATTAAATAAAAAGGAAATTAATCCTATCATCCTATGCGCTTCCCTTACCCGAAAGTACTATCCAGATGACCTTTGAATTTCCCCAAACTGTCGGCCTCTACCACCCATGAAGGCAACTTATTCCAGTAATTTATAACTCGCTGGCTAAAATAAAACTTCCTGCAGTCCAATCTAAACATTTCCCCGCGTAACTTGAATTTATGTCCCCTAGTTCTAGCATCATTTATAATCTTGAAAATTTTGTCCTCATTCATTTTACTGATGCCTCTCAGAGCCTTAAACACCTCAATCAAATCTCCTCTAAGGTGTCTAGTTTCCAAATTCTGCAACCCACATATTCGAAGTCTTTCTTCATAAGGACGCCCTTTTGCCGATCTCACCAGGCGAGTTACCCTTCTTTGCACCCTTTCAAGAAGCTCGATGTCTTTCTTTAGGTGCGGTCTCCATACTTGAACACAGTATTCCAAGTGTGGTCTAACATAAGCCTTATATAATGGGATTATCACGTCCCTATCTCTACTTGCAAAAGTTCGATAGATCATTGATAGGACACCATGGGCCTTCCTTGCAACCTGTTTACAATGCTCAGAGAATTTCATGTCTGACCGTATCGTAACACCCAAGTCCCTTTCCTCCAGTACTGGCTTTAGTTGATCTCCACCAAGTGAATAAGTTTTTTGGGATTACTGTTTCCCAGGTGTAATACCTTACACTTTGTTGGATTAAAGCACAGCTGCCATTTTTCTGACCATTCTTGAAGTCTATCGAGGTCTCTCTGAAGAAGCTCAGCTTGACAGTGATCATTAACTACTCTACCAATTTTAACATCATCTGCAAATTTAGACATCACGCCCTCTATCCCTTCATCAATGTCGTTTATGAAAATTAAAAACAACAGTGGTCCTAATACTGATCCTTGGGGAACCCCACTTCTTACATCAACCCAATCTGAGGAATAGCCATTTATCACAACCCTCTGCCTCCTGCCCTGAAGCCATCCTTCTATCCATCTAAGGATTTTCCCAGTGATTCCAACCTGTTCCAGCTTATAAAGCAACCGCTCATGTGGGACTGAGTCAAAAGCTTTGCTGAAATCTAAATAAACAATGTCGAAATTATTCCCTAAATCCAGCTCGTGAGTGACCCTTTCGAAATAGCGAACCAGATTTGTTAAACATGATTTTCCCTTTACAAAACCATGCTGAGTATCCTTGAGAATTTCAATTCGATCCAAATGATCCTGAATTCCACCCTTGATCAATGCCTCCATGATTTTCCCTACTACTGAAGTCAGACTGACAGGTCGATAATTTCCCACTTCACTTTTAGAGCCACCCTTATGTATGGGAGATACATTTGCACTTTTCCAATCCAAGGGAATCTCCCCAGAGTCTAGTGATGCTCGCTTAACCAGCCTCAGTGGTTCAATGCACTCGCTTGCCGCCTCTCTCAAGATTATAGGGTATATTCCATCAACTCCAGGAGCCTTACTAGTCTGTAGGCTTGAAAGGTTTTTCATTAAATAATCTTGCGAAATTTCAATATCATTAATTACATATTTTTTAACTTCGCTCCCACAATTTCCCATTGCCACAAAAGGCTTTTCATTTGTAAATATCGATGCAAAATAACTGTTGAGTTCATCTGCAACGGCAGCTGGTGTATTTATTACTATCCCCTTTCCCTTACGTAAAGGTCCGATCTGGTTTGTCCTGCTCTTCTTGGCATTTATATATGTGAAGAATTCTTTATCCCCCCTCTTTGCTCTGTTTGCTAGTGATTTCTCATAAACTGCCTTTGCCTGTCGAACCTTTTCTGTGGCTCTGTTACACATCACCTTGTAGCTGTTATAGGCTTCAGTACTTTTTATTGCTCTGTAACGTTTCCATGCCACCTTTTTCTGCTCAAGTAATGTGGCAACTTCACTAGTCATCCAACTTGGAACCCTTCTCGTGGAGTATTTTTTTAATGGTATATACGCATTCAAGGCATCTGTGATTAATGTTTTAAAAGCGTACCACAGTTCAATTGTATTCATTCTCTGCGCGATATCTACCCAGTTAATAGAGTCCATGTAGTACCTTAAGGCATCGTAATTTCCTTTTCTGAAATTAATTATCAAGGGTGGAATTTAGGATCATTTGGATCGAATTTAAATTTTCAAGGATACTCAGCATGGTTTTGTAAAGGGAAAATCACGTTTCACAAATCTGGTTCGCTATTTTGAAAGGGTCACTCAAGAGCTGGATTGAGGGAATAATTTGGACATTGTTTATTTAGATTTCAACAAAGCTTTTGACTCAGTCCCAAATGAGCGGTTGCTTTATAAGCTGGAACAGGTTGGAATCACTGGGAAAATCCTTAGATGGATAGAAGGATGGCTTCAGGGCAGGAGGCAGAGGGTTGTGATAAATAGCTATTCCTCAGATTGGGTTGATGTAAGAAGTCGGGTTCCTCAAGGATCAGTATTAGGACCACTGTTGTTTTTAATTTTCATAAAGGACATTGATGAAGTGATAGAGGGCGTGATGTCTAAATTTGCAGATGATGTTAAAATTGGTAGAGTAGTTAATGATCACTGTCAAGCTGAGCTTCTTCAGAGAAACCTTGATAGACTTCAGGAACGGTCAGAAAAATGGCAGCTATGCTTTAATCCAACAAAGTGTAAGGTATTACACCTGGGAAACAGTAATCCCAAAATAACTTATTCACTTGGTGGAGTTCAACTAAACCCAGTACTGGAGGAAAGGGACTTGGGTGTTACGATACGGTCAGACATGAAATTCTCTGAGCATTGTAAACAGGTTGCAAGGAAGGCCCATGGTGTCCTATCGATGATCTATCGAACTTTTGCAAGTAGAGATAGGGACGTGATAATCCCATTATATAAGGCTTTTGTTAGACCACACTTGGAATACTGTGTTCAAGTATTCCACCTAAAGAAAGACATCGAGCTTCTTGAAAGGGTGCAAAGAAGGGTAACTCGCCTGGTGAGATCGGCAAAAGGGCGTCCTTATGAAGAAAGACTTCGAATATGTGGGTTGCAGAGTTTGGAAACTAGACACCTTAGAGGAGATTTGATTGAGGTGTTTAAGGCTCTGAGGGGCATCAGTAAAATGAATGAGGACGAAGAAATTTTAAAGATTATGAATGATGCTAGAACTAGGGGACATAAATTCAAGTTACGGGGGGAAATGTTTAGATTGGACTGCAGGAAGTTTTAGTTTAGCCAGCGAGTTATAAATTACTGGAATAAGTTGCCTTCATGGGTGGTAGAGGCCTACAGTTTGGGGAAATTCAAAGGTCATCTGGATAGTACTTTCGGGTAAGGGAAGCGCATAGGATGATAGGTTTAATATCCTTTTTTATTAATTATTATTATTTAGTTTTTTTTTTTTTTTTTTTTGGCTGGTGCAACATAAGCCATAGGCTTTCTTGCACCATGCGGCCGTTACTAATACTAATTCTAACACAAACACTTTCTAGTTACAGTCATCGTATTCTGCGTAAGAAACAATTTTAACTATACAGCTTCACTTTCAAGCAATAAAACGCAATAAAAGATATACTATGTCTGTATGTATGCGGATGTACTCGTTTTGGGTGGCACCTACACGTTTAGTCCAACTCCACCTTGGAAAATCTGTGTTGAGAGAGAGAGAGAGAGAGAGAGAGAGAGAGAGTAACTGTCGACACTCTGCAGCGATCAACACCCTGTCAATCACTGCCCATTTCTAAGAATGAGTAGTTGTGCCTGCTTCTATAATCTAGTGCTGCTGCACCAATTTGTCGTCCAGTGGAAGGAGTTCAATGCCAAAGGACAGGAGCCCTCAGGCTGCCCAACCCGAGGGGTAAAAAATAATAAATAAAAGAAAATTAAAAAAAAAAAAGAAAAAAAAAAGAAAAAAAAAATATGTATAGTTAATACCATTTTATACATTCTATATTATTACTAATTTAAGAACCCAACATTCAGTTTCTAAGTTAACAGTTGTAAGGTAGAAATATAATTTCATGAATACATCCGTCGGTACTACTGTCCACTTCTAGAATTAGTAAACAAGGTGCGTCTTCTTTTAAACACCTTGTCAGAAAAAGATTGGAATGGTGCAAAGTTCTTGGCATCTTGAATCAAAATATCGAGGTTGTCAGTCCTAATAGGTTGAGTGCTGTTAAATAGTTCTTGTCTGAAGTCGTCATAAGCCGGGAAATGAAGCAGAACGTGCCTCCAGTCTTCTACTGCCCCACAAAAACACAAAGGGTCAGGTTCAAGTCCCCATTTATACAATTTATTCCGCATTGAACCATGTCCAGTAATTAAGTTCGACGTTGCCATTGAAGGATAAAACCATCCCATAATTTTCTTATTTACAGAAAACGTTGCATCTTCAATGAACTCCCTGGTAGTGAGTCCTGTTTCACTGGATTGCCATCTGCATTTCCACTTCTCGGTGAATTTTGTCCAAAGATTAATTTTCTCCTGCCGAATGTCCGTGGCCGGATTACTTGCAATGTCGACGATTTGAGTTGCCAAACCTTTCTTTAAGTTAGAAATCATGCCTTGGTATGCCACATAAAAGTCAATCGGGATACAACCTGAGATCACTTGTAAATCATTGGTTGATGTTGTTGTGCAGCATCTGTGTGTTGCCAATATCATTTTTCTCTGCAATGATAAAAGTTTGGCCTTCACTGTGACGTGCGTAACCCTAGGAAACCATATGGCAGCCGCATATACTACAATTGGAAAAATATAGCCTTATAATATAATGCCAAAGTTTTGTGCTTTATACCCCATTCAGCTCTTGAGAGCCTAATCACATTGGCAGTAAACTTGTTAATCTTTTCAGCTAAGTTCTTTACGTGGGGGATAAAAGAAAATTTATCATCAATTAAGAGACCAAGATATTTTGAGAAACATAGGGAATTTGGACATTGTTGATATGAAGTTTAGGAAGTCTGTTATAATCGAGTTTGTTGTTGAAGATCATCATTTTTGTTTTCGTCTCAGAAATTTTTAATTTGTTTATTTTAGATCATTCCAGCAAATCATCCAGGATTTCTTTCCCATGTGTTTCTAGCAAACGTTTTGACCTGCTTGGTATGCATAGCACTAAATCGTCCGCATATGCTATTTTATTGCAAATTTGACTTTCTTTTAGTAACCATTGGTCTAAAACAGTATTCCAGAGGAGTGGCCCAAGGACCGAGCCTTGTGGGCATCCTCTGGAAATGAATTTTGAAAATACCAAGTGTTGTGAGATGACTTTTATCTGCCTATTCGAAAAATAAGATCTAATAACCTGATATAGTAAATCATCACATTCTGCCTCTCGAAGTGATCTGAGGGCGCTCTCCCACCAGAGTGTATCGAAAGCGCCCTCAAAGTCGATAAAAACAACCATCGCGTATTTCTTGTCTGTAGTTTTACATACATTCACCAAATTTCTGATGGCATCTTCAGTGGAGGATCCTTTCTTAAAGACGAATTGTGAATTAGAAATCATATTACTTGCAGCCAAAACCTTCTGCATCCTACGCACTAATAATCTTTCATAAAGCTTTCCAAGATTTCCTAGAAGGGATATTGGGTGATATGCCTTGGGATCCGTTGCCAATTTTCCAGGCTTTCTGAGCATCTTTACTAATGCAATCTTCCAAAAATTTGGAAAAGTCCCTTCTAATAGACATTTTTTGAATACATTCAACAATATATGTGAAAAATGTTGGTGAAATCTTTTGAGTGCCACATTTTCAACTAAGTCCATTCCAGGACATTTTGACAGATTGATTTTAGAAATTGCAAGTGCAAGTTCATCTAGTCTAAATAGTTCCGTGTCATTTTATCCCTTGTAAGATCCGTTAACGAACCGTATCTGAGCTTGTTCAGTTGTGTCTTGCTCTCGGTGATCATCAGGGAAAAGTCTCTCTATAATAGCTTCAACCGTGGAGAGCCAATCAGTAGTCAGACTTCCGTTATATATCTCAGGAGTTATAAGTTTGTCACGACAAATTTTGTATATTAATCCCCATGGGTCAGAATTACCTGTATGGAACACTAGTTTCTGCCATGAGGACCTTTTGGCTTCAGCAATAGCTTCGAAATATTCCTTACGTAATTGGCAATAAACTTCTTTTAGTCGCCTAACACCTGTTTCTGTTAAGTATCTGTGCCTCTGGAAATTCTTCCTTGCATTTACAACCCGTCTTCTCAAAACAGATAACTGGGGATTCCACCATGGGGTGGAGCCAGGTCTCCTAACGTTCCTTTTAGTGGATTCAGTCAAAGCTCTGTAAAGAGTGTTTTGCACAAAGTAAGCATATTCTACTGCAGATAAACTGTTCAATTGTGCAATTTTATCATCTGAAAATTCTTGTTGCAAACTTTGCTTAAATTTGGTCCAGGGCGGTGGTAGTGGTTGATCGAGAACTGAAAAGATGTCAAGTGGACATCATTCGCATTGTTTATCCCGGATGGATATGTGAGGACGTGAGAAAGACGCCGGAAGTATAGGGCGGCAACCAGAATATGTTCAGTATGTTTTGCATATACAATCCCGCATAAATGTTTGGAAACAAGGAGCGTGACAACAGTTTCTGTTAAATTTTTAATCATCTAGGATAATATAAGATTTAATATAGAACACAACACACTACAAAAGTATTTTAAGATTTTTTTATTAAGCATTGAAAATTCTTCAGCAACAAATATTGAAATGATTAATGTTAATAACTATACTAGTTTTTCATCAAAATATCCTGGATGAAATTTTATCTTTGCCTTACACAGACGTGGAATGCTGGGAATTGATTTTATAACAGTGCCTTCACTAATATTATTCCAAGCAGAGTTTCCAATAAATTTTGTGAAGATGGGATTGACAGTCTAGATGATCCCATATAAGATCTGTTGAGATTAATCGGGCAATTGGGATGACCACGACGCAATACGTCCTCCTGTTGGTTGCTAGAAAGTCCCTGCACAGCTTAGAGCTGTGCTTCTGGTCATTGACTTGTTCCACAAAGTCGAAGTCCAGAGAATATTGCATTACGTTCAAGAATGTTTTTGTAGCCTTCTTTGCGTAAAATTATTTCAATTCTGGCGTTGTTATACACTCCAGAAAAACAGAAGCAATCCCACATTGGGATGTAACCTTCGCCACTTTGTTGGTGGACGTGACATAAAGAAACGATGTCGGAGTTGAAACGAAGAAAAGGGCAATTACGTTGAAACCAGTACAGAAATAACATTTTTTGTTTCTTATTTCTTCTGGGAGATGCGCTTTACTGGGGCTGCTGCCCCCACACTCCCGCTACTAGAAAGAACCTCATATTAAGAAGAGGACAGCAAACCACCTAGAAAGAATTTGTGGTCATAATGCATTGAACATCATTACTGTGTTAAAGGCAATAAATATGTGTAACGTTCTGTTTGTGAAGGGTATCTGGGCAGGAAGGCGATCACCTGGAAAGCCTGCTCAGTGTCCATCTACACCACGAGGAGGTAGGCCACAACTGCGCATGTATCGACTAACTTTTTTTTAATTTAGACATAATTCGAATTCGGTCCAATAGAAACATGAAATTTAAACATTATCGGTCGAAACAAACATGATAAATAGCCTGAAAAAATTGAATTAATTCCTGATACATTTCATAAGAAATACCCTGTGAACACAATGGTTGGTCCAAAAGTAATGCCTCTAGGGAAACAAAATAAAAGAAAACAAAAATTTTCAAACAATAAAAAGAAAAAGAAACAATGCCTTACCTGATACCTTCTTACCTGTGCGTTTCCGCCTCCACATATACTCAGGCAGATAGTACGCCTTCCAGCAGTCGGACACTATGGATGATCGAGGAAGAATGTTGTCTTTGATTATCTGTAGTAAGATCTCAGTATTCCTATTCCCTACAACGAAAAAACGACACTTGTCTGTACTCCATTTAACCATACCAAACATCCACTTTCCTCCCCCTTCCTTACTGTACCCCTGTTAAACATTCGCTTCCCAAACTTACTCTCATCTATCTCCACAGTCGCTCCCTCACCATCAAGCTTACCATTCTCCTCCATACAAACTTTCATACAAAGCTCTCGGCTAAAACTCTTCAATCACACACCATATGCTTCGCAACATTCAACTCATCCATAATCCTTGCATTTGAATCTCCTTGCAGCCACATATACGTCACCAACAACACGTCACACAAAGTCATTTCACTCTTGCAGAACCAAGGTCCACTTCGCACAGACCTCTTCACTCGATGGCCATTCTCAACACCCATCACTCGGCAAGATCATCCACATCCATCACTTATATCCTTCCTATCAACCAAATTCATTCCACTCCGACAAACAGGACACTCGCACTCACGCTCAATCAGACCAACACGCATGCACCGCTCGACCACAGCCTTTTGCCCATCTCTTTCCAAACTATACAAAATCTCCATAGTCACAACAGCATCCATACTAAAATAGAAAATTAAGTAGAGAAATAAACTAAAAACTCACGAAGAATTAAATATGTAATAAGGTTGATTCTGTTTGCTTGCACAAATCTAGCCATCCTCCTCTGACTTCTCTCATCAACAAGCGATTTTTTCCACAGGAGTACCGTTGAGAGAATGTTTTCTGTTCGTTGAACCATTCTCGATACATCCTTGAAACTGTGGTGCGTGAAAAGTTCAGGAGAACTGCCGTTTCAGAGATGCTTTGTCCAGCACGTCTTGCACCTACTACCATGCCACGTTCGAAGCTGGTTAGATCACTCGTTTTCACTTTTTTTGCTACGGTTTGTACTCTTAACTGATACTAGAAAGGTTGTTCTGCTCAATTTATATCCACAACTGTGGTCATGTGACTTGCAACATTGTGGGACAAACCATTTGTGTGCACAGCAGGGGTGTACCAAATAAAGTGGCAGCACAGTGTAGACATAGATGTCAGACAGAATTGCAAACTCATTCCTTTGAATACAGTGAGAATATATCGGTGTAGGAGTAGGGAAATCTGTTGTTGTGGCTGCTGTTTGACAATTCAGTGATGCAATATATGTCAACTCTTCTCTGACAGCTCTTCTCTGTCAGAGTATTCCCCTGACAGATATCTTTTTCTTTGACCTTGGGAGAGAATGGCCTGTTTAAACATATGCAACAACACGTGTCAGGTTCATCATCCTCAGCATCGAAATCTGAGGAGTATATTTCTCAATGAATAACGTAAGAAGCTGTTGAAGAGCAACGTTAGGCAAAATATTATGAATATATATTCAAACTTTACAGAAGTGCTCAAATAGAACAGCCATTCCATTGATAATAAAATTAACAAAAGTTTATAAATAAGGGAAAATAAGAAGTCTTGTTTTGAATTTTTTATTGATAAAAATTCACTTAATTTAAATTAACACTGTTTTTGTTTTTTTTTCCTTATAATATACGTATATCGATACATATTTTTATTATTTTGGAAAAAAACCGTGATAGCAACGGACGGGAACAGAGTATTTAAATATATTATGGCATTTGTTGGGTGAGATGACCCTGTACACAGTGAGGGCAACTTAAGACGAAACACGACGTAAAACTAAATATTCATTGCTCAGAAATATTCAAAACTAAATTGTATTCCATTATCCTGTAGACCTGCTATTCGTTTATATTTTTCATTCTATGTGTGGGATGAAAAACCAGGAATTAACGAAGAAGAAAACCAAGCAATCAATCGTTCTTTGAAACTGACTAACTATCTTCACCTACCCACAATGACTACAACTGACTATCTCAAGACCAGCGAGTGCTGAAAGAGAGCAACTTCCTTTCCACCTCATTAGCTGAAAAATTTCACTGGAATCCAATTTTCTGTACATCCAAATAACTGGTATTTATTTTATTTTTTAATTTATTATTTTGTAAAGTAGTTCATATTTCGGACACTGTGGTTTCGAAATATACTAAATATATTCGCAATATCTAAGGGCTACACTGGAATGAAGGCAATCAAATCTTTGCATGATTCCATGCATGTTTTTTTTTTACCTACCCCGGGAGGACTTTTACAACAAACCCTGCGTTACAATGATGATGATGAATGAAAGTATTTGTGGTCTTTCTGCAAACAAATTAAGGCTGTATGTTGTCAGTTTGTTTTCTGATTGCAATTTCCAAGTATTCTAATCTCTCTGCTTACTTTACCGTGTGGAAATCCCAAGATTCCACAGAGAGAAAGAAAAGCAAAATCTTACCTTGTGATCGACTATTGCAATAACATTAAAACACTCCAATCTGCCCTTGTCTGACACTTCGTATATCAGTGTCCTCCCCACAATCGGTGGAAAAGGTCAGAGTTCGAATGTCATCAATCTCGGTAAGGGGCTTTTTAGATTTCATTTTTTACTTTTTGGCTGAGTTAACCCCTGGCTTGTAGCCGTGAAGGGAATTGTGTACGGCGTGTGTCTTTTGTATGCAATAAAGAGTTCTTCTTCTTAGTCGGTTTCAGGCGAGCATTGCAATGTTTGTCTCTGATTGACAGATCAATGGATGAGGGTGGAGGGTTGTATTTCGCTTTCGTTTGTTTACTTTTGTGATCACAACGAACGATTGGTGTTTCTTCATCAATACGTGAAGTAACATGTCATTGAGTAACTGTACACTCACCCACAGTGCTGTTATATAACGCGCATTTCGCAGCAGGTTTTTTCCTGACATTCACTCAGTACCTTTAAGACAACTGAGACGATCCCGGTTAGCTTTAACCTTTTTAGAGGTAAGTATCACTCGTCTGTGAATATTAAAGTTATATTTTACTATTAATTTATTAAATATTTTATTTTTTTTATATTATTGCTTTTATTTTGTGATTTTAACATCGTAATTTTCGATATATTGATATGGAAGTCTGCTTCTATGTCAGTGGAATTAGAGATATAATTTAATCATTTTCAGAAACCTTCGTTGGTGATATGGTCTCATTAAAATTGTTCTGCATATTTATAAACTTTGTCGTATGTTCCTTTCAGAGGTGTCATAAGGTCAAACCGAATTTTCCTTTGAGATAATCATACACTTAAGGACAATGTTCCCAACGAGTTTTCCCATATAATTTTTTATATAAAAATGCGATTAACATATTAACTTAACAAATAATCATACTATATGTACAGAACATAAAATCGATTGATCGAGATTGCTTCTGTGCATGGACTATGGCATATTTTTCTAGACCGCAATATACCAATATAAAAACAGTGAGAAATCCACCTATTGCAATTACTTCTACTATTTCTGAAGTAATGGAGAAATCAATTAACCTCCGACACTTAAACTATCTACAAAGTTTCCATCTGATCAGTGATCGTTCGTATGGATATTCTCAGTGTCGATCCATTGGTGATATACTGGCTTATGTTACCCACCTGTGGATAAAATTCAATGGAAAGATTTAGTGAAATTCAATCAGTTCCTCTTCACATTTCAAACGCTTTTGGTCGTGTTTGGTAAAGGTCTTCTAAATCATCTTCCATCTTATGGCTTGGCTTTGTGTTTTTCAACTGGGTATCCCGTTTTCTATCTTACTGCTCACTACGGGTGATGGTAGATGCCTTTCTGTCTTCTAACTTCTCCACTACTGGCGGTGTCCTCAAAGGTTCATTTCTTTCTCCTACTCTTTACCCCTTGTACATTAATGACCTTCTTCCACTGACTGGAAATCCTATCCATTGTTTTGTCGACGATAGCACATTGCATTCTGCTTTCCAGTTTGAGAAACCTTGCCCTGCTCAATCAGCTTCAACTTCTCGAAAATCTACTACCAATTCCTTAAATGCCGATCTTCAGGTAAGTCTCCAGTGGGGCAAAGACAACTTAGTTAATTTCAATCCTTCTAAAACTCAGTCTTGTCTTATATTTCGCAAAAAGGATTCTTCTGCTGCTATGCTTATATTCGATGTCGCTCTGATTTCTAGGCAAAATGATATAGCTCTCTTTGGGATTAATCTGCCTTCTAATCTCTCTTGGCACAAGCAAATAGAAATATTGTTTCCTCTGCATCTAAAAAACTTGGTTTTCTCTTTTGCTCTCGGCGTTACTTTTCTTCCAAACAGCTGCTCACTCTGTACAAATCTCAAATCCACCCTACCATGGAATATTGCTCCCACATCTGGGGCGGTGCCAATAGCACCTCTCTCGGATTTCTAGATTCCATTCAAAATAGGGTAGGTAGGTTAATTAATGACTCATCCTTAACTATTTTGGGTCAGCCGCCACCGCTGGATTCCCACATCTGCCCTACTTTCATCATGGCACTGTTCTTCTGGATTAACTTCTATAATTCCCGCTTTGACTTCGATCCCAGTCGAATCTTTCGTGGGTAGCACATTTGTCAGGATCATCATCCTCTCCCATCTGGTGGGAAAGACCTGAGTTCCAATCGGTGAAATTTTTATGAGCTTTTTTCACAACGTGGCTTACTTATTCAGATTCAGGCAAGGGTGGAATGATTTTATTTTCTCCTGGAAATTCGAAATCTTCATCATAAAACAGAAACACTCACTTTACAGACATTATGCACAGAGCAATATGGCCTTAGTCGCTGATGCTCTTAAAAACTCCACCTATAACAACAAACCAGTCCAAAGACATGCCCACAACCAGTCAACATCCATTTACTGTCCAACTTCAAACTCACAGAACTAATTTTTCTTCTTCCTCATTTATTCATTCACTTTTCTTTCTGAATGTACCAGATGGGCGAGCATTACTCTACAGAACTGGCCCCTCAATTTGAAACATACCACATTCAACCTAGTACATGTGTTAACACAGAGAAGCCACTTTATTATATTGTATCCTCACAATACAAAATTGAAAACATTCATAGTTTTGGCCCACAAACGACTATGAGCATTTTTCAGATTGAAATATTGGTGTGGGTGGTAGGGAACGTCTAGAGAAGTTAAGGTATCGAAACTAGTATTACTACAATACATTCCCCATTGAAAAGAAATTTGTTGAATATTTTTTTACATTTGTAGGTTGGCAATGCTCTTTTCGTTTTCTTTTCAGTTCATATTCCGAAGAGAGATGAACATCCTCTGCTTATTAAGTGTTTTCCCCCTGTACCTTTGTCAGGTACTGCCTGATTTACCCACTGGAAATATACTTGGAATCTTACCTGATGGATTCATCACTGAAAATGTACTTGGAACCCTTTTCTGTACCGGATTAGAATGTACGTATTCACTTCTAATTTGATTTGAAATATTCATCTATTTGCAGAGTTGATTCGGTCATATCCTCTTGGGCATTTGATTTATTTTAAAATATCTAATGGCAGGACGTACTTCTGTCTACGTAATTCCAAATATTAGTTCAGATTTATATGTTTCAAAATTTTACGAATTAATTAATTTATTTATTACCGCTAATTGAAATAAGTTGGATCTTTCCAATTAATTTGTTTATATAAGTTGAGAATGAACTAATACATTATATATTACACATCTTGTTCTCGATTTGTTGTTCCTCCTTAAATGTTAGAAAGAGTAAACAAAAAATATAATTATGTTTATGTTGAATAGGTTAAATTAAAATCAATCCTTCTTCCAAGTATTAACTCCTTCCGGATCACAGAATAAACTAACATTGAGCTGGTGGATCTCGTGAGAGGGATAAGGATAATGACAAAGTATCGCCATCACCATCCACAGGCGGTCATCGAGAGACTGACCATATCCCAGAAAGAAGGAGGAAGGTGTTTGACAGATCTCATCGAAAGACACAGTGAAGCGTGTGAGATCCTGAAATGTTACTACCAGATAGAATCTGCCTTATTACTGCAGGATGTTGTATGACCACCTGGAAGGAATGCAATCAGAGAAGTAATCAGATCGCCAGAATAATACATCCAAACTAGCGAAGAAATACCAGGTGATCAAAGAAAATCCACCGTATTATACGTATGTACCCTAGGCTGGATTATAAATGAATTCCAATTGGATCTGGGACAGCGCCATAAGACCGAACACGATAACAGACCATGCATGGTCTGTTATCATGTTCGGTAACCACTCGAAATGAAGAGAGTTTCAAAAGTTTGGTAAATTTTAACAAGATATCTCCGTTTGATCATCAGAAAGATGTGAGTGTGGGGTATTCAGGACGATCTAGAGACAAAGCGTCAGAGCATACGGTGCACTTCAAAATCATTGCCAAGACCCTAAAAGTTTCTTTTACAGAAATCCAGGATCAAGAGATTGCTGATCATGGTTTTCGACAAGCAGAACAATTTTTTTTTACCTAAAGGAGAGAAAAACTGCGCTGCTTTCTATGTACAGATGAATCAAAGGCGATTAAAGCGCATTTCCTGGGCTAGGCCGCAATTTGGAGAGAAAGGCAGCCGGTTCGTTTTTGCACAACAAGAAACAACCAGCATTCTCGCACCCATTCCGCACTTATTATGAAGACATGGCTTGTACAGATCAACCGTCCGATCTAGCACCAGCGGACTTCTTCCTCTTTCCCAAGATGAAAGTTACCCTCAAAGGAAAGACAGTTCAGAATCTTCAGGCCATAAACCAAAACGTAACTTCCGAACTGATCATCATTTCTCTGGATGCACTCGTTGATTCTTTTCAGAAACTTTTAGAACGGTGTATAAGTGTATAAAACCATATAAAAAAACATTTTGAGTTCTGAAGGAACTCAATGTGTTGTTTTAATTGCGCCAGGTCTCTTAAACATTTTATATTTGTATTGTGAAATTTGCTTTCCTTTGATTTTCATAATGCTTTAATGGGCATTACTTTATTAGCATTAGCATTAGCATTAGCATTAGCATTAGCATTAGCAGAGGCATATGATGCAAGAAAGCAAGCTTATTCAGCATCAGCCAAAAAAAAACAAAAAAAAAACCCACTCCCATTTCACCCCTCCGTTCGTTCGAAATACCTGTCCAGTTGAGCTTTAAATTTGTTTAGGCTATCAACTTCAACAACCAGTGATGGAAGTCGGTTCCACCAACCAACCACCCGCTGGCCAAAGGCAAATTTCCGCACATCTATCCGACATCCGTCCTTCCTCAATTTGAATTTATGCCCTCTGAGGTGATTATTCTGAGAAAGATGAAGAATCCCATTGGCATTGAGCATGCTCAAACCATTCAAAGCCTTATACACCTCTATCAGATCACCTCGCCGGTGCCTAGTCTCCAGACTCTGTAATTTGCAAAACTTAAGCCTTTCTTCGTAAGAGCAACCCTTTGTTCCATTTACTAATCTTGTTGCCCTTCTCTGTACCCGTTCCAGCAGCTCTACATCCTTCTTGAAATGAGGCCTCCAGACCTGTATACAGTACTCAAGATGTGGCCTTACCATTGCCTTATACAAGGGAATAATCACCTCCTTATCCCTGCTAGAAAAATTCCTGTATATCATTGACAAGACACCATGAGCTACTCTTGCAGCTCGTCTGCACTGCTCAGAGAACTTCATATCTGCCTGCACAATTACCCCCAGGTCCTTTTCATTCTCCACCACTGTCAGTGTAGTACCGCAGAGTTGATACGTTGCTCTGGGGTTACTGTTTCCCATATGCAGCACTTTACATTTGTTGATGTTAAACCTCATTTGCCACCTCTCAGCCCATCTGTTCAACCTGTCCAGATCCTGTTGCAGCAGCATAGCGTCAGTATTGCCCTTAACGACCCTGCCAACCTTTGTATCATCTGCAAACTTGGACATTAAACTTGATATCCCATCATCAATATCATTCATAAACACCGAAAACAACAACGGACCCAACACTGAACCTTGAGGAACTCCACTAATAACATTAGTCCACGTTGAGCAGTGTCCATTGATTACCACTCTCTGTCTTCTGCCACTCAACCATCCCCTTATCCATAGCAGCAATTTGCCTCCAATGCCACACTGCTCCAATTTGTGCAGCAGTCTTCCATGTGCAACAGTATCAAAAGCCTTTCTAAGATCCAAATATATAATATCAAAGTTATTCCCTGCATCCAGTTCTTTTGTGACTACATCATAGTATCCAATCAAATTGGTCAGGCAAGACCTGCCCTTAACAAAACCATGCTGCGTCTGAGCTATAACTGAATTCTTGTCTAGATGATCCTGCAGTGCTTCTTTAACCAGTGCCTCCATTAATTTACCTGGAACAGAAGTTAAACTAACAGGTCTATAATTACTTGTGTCAGCCTTTGAACCTCCTTTGTGAATTGGGGTCATATTTGCACATCTCCAGTCCATAGGTACCTCCCCTGAGTCCAAGGAAGCTCTCATAATTATGGCTAAGGGTTTGCTTACTTCCTTTGCTGCCTCCTTTAATATAACTGGATAGATCCCATCCACCCCAGGTGCCTTTTTTATGTTTATCCTCAACAATCTCTCCTCCACTTTCCTCTCAGTTATTACAAAATCATCCAGCTCACTGCCAATGTTTACTTTACCTACATCATTCTCCTTCCTGAATAACTCCTCATGCGTGAATGTAGATGCAAAATACTCGTTTAGATTGTTAGCCACCTGAGCAGGATCCTCAACTGTTGAACCATCAATATCCAGTGGACCAATCTGATTCATCCCTTTCCTTTTCGAGTTCAAGTATGTAAAGAACTCTTTTCTGTTTTTCTTTGCATCCTTTGCCAAGGATTTTTCATAGTCTGCCTTTGCCTGACTAATCTCCTTTGTGACTTGGTTACAGACCAACTTATATCTATCATAGGCTTCCATGTCACCCATTAATTTGTATGTATCCCATGCATTTTTCTTCTCTGCCACATGTCTCATTAGTTCATCTGACAACCATTTAGGCCTGTTCATCTGACAACCATTTTATTTATGATAGGGGAAACATAACTTCCCCTTTCTAGAACATTCTAGAATCATCTATAACGTCCTACCATATTCAGGAGTTTTATACAAACCTGTCTGGAATATTCTAAAGATTCTAGAAATTCTTCAATAACATTAAAGCGTTTTTGATTGTTATACATAATAGAATATATTTCGATAAAACTATTTGGAAAGCAAGTTAGTCCTGTTTTAATAAAACCTTTGTACTTTGTGATGTACCTCATGAAGCCCACATTCATTTTTAGTGTGCCCTTCAGTATTCAATGTCGAAGTTAGATGCTACACAATAAATAATCCAGATAATTACACAACTTATACGATTGGTGATCCAAACTTCTCACTTCCCTACTGCGACACCCAGCGAGAAACATTCGTGATATTCCCGGGTTGGATAGACTACTTTCCACTTCTTCCTCATTGGAAGGTAAGTGTTTTTTGATTTTCTAAAGCTGCCAATGTTCCACTGTTTGATACTAAATGTATGTTTAAAATTGATGAAGAAATGTTCCATATATAAATTTTCCATTCATTTTCAAAAATTTCAACCTTCCAGTAACAGCAGGAAGAGTAATCTGTCTGTTTTACTTTTCTATCCATTCATACACTTTGCTGACGTCTTTAACTCTACTTGACTACACCTGAACTCTGTATACCAGACACGTGTAGATGTTCTTTTTCATCATAAGATAACATCATAACAAGATGCTTCAATTAACACCAAAGAGGAGAATTAGGCGATCCATAGCGACCTTAATACTTGAAAGTCTTTCTGGCAGCATGGCTGCAGATTCCTGTGGACTCAATGCCTAAACGAATAGCGGCTGTTATCCATGCGAACGGTGCTCCACCATGGTACTAAGTAGGTGGTTATAATTCAGTGATGACTCAGTGCATGATGCTAGCTGGTCGGGAGAGAGAGGAGTGTGATAGAACTATCAAAGATAATCCAACAGACATTTTCAAGAGAGTGGTGGATTACATCTCTTAGGGACTGCAGAACTACCGGCCATGGTCTAAAGAGAAAACAGTGGCACGATTAGTGCTAGTTGTGTAACCAGAACAGTCGAGTTGGTTGTTGTGAGTTGCAATATTGTTGGTGTTAATGGACATTGAAAAAACAGTAAACCGTCCTGTACAGTAAAAAGGTGCCTGTAAACAAATAAAGTCTATGGACTGTCGTCAACAACACGACGTATTTTGACTATATCATGTGTAGATTTCATTATTAATCATATGACCAGTTTCCTTCCAATGATGAATACCTCGATTTTTACAAACTTCTATAACTTTTCTTTTACTGATTTTTTAATAAAACCTTAAAAGACTGAAATGTAACTGCATGTTGAAAATATATGCCTGTTATAAGTTTTTTTTTTCCTTCACAGAATATCATAGACGCCCTGTTAAAGAAACGTGATTGCAATGTTCTGCTTCTTCAATACCCTTTGGTACCATTACACTTCTATACGAAAGCTGTTGAACAAGCAAAGTGTGGCGTTAACAAAATCGCTGGATTCATAAATCGCGCTATCGTAAGTAGATACAATTAATGATCTTTTTTCGTAGTGATTCCATAAAGCGCCAATTTTACCAATTTCTTCCATCATTTTAATTAATCTGTTTTCATTTTCATGTGCATGCAATACAACTACGCTCTCTGACCAAAAATTAGAAAGCATTATTCAATATCTACTAGGGCCACCTTTTGGCTGAATTACACGTCGTGGTATAGATTCCATGAGGTGCCTGAAGGAATCTATCCCCATACTTAACCATTCTTCTCTAAGAAGATTTCTCGGATGCTGTACTGCGGTTGTTGGAGAGCTGTAAAAAGCCGAACTACTACCATTTCCAGCATATTAGAGACATTCTGCATTGTCTTTTCTTTTTTCACTCATTGAATATTTTTGAGATGGTTACTTGGAAGAAAGAGAGTTTATATTCGTATATTTTTTAAATCGTTTATTATGTGGCCATTATGATCCAGAGACAAAAAAACAGTCGAAGGAGTGGACGCACAGTGGTTCCTCCGTCCAAAGAAGTTGCCTACCCAGAAATCTGTTGGGAAGGTAATAATCTCTGTCTTTTGGAACATGGATGAGATTTTCTTTAGTGATAAGTGGAAAACGGTAAAAAAATAACTGCTGAGCATTATTCATCACTTTTGGACCATTTAAAGGAGGACTAGAGGAGTGCTATTTTTGCAGGGCAATGCCCCGGCATACAGAGAACATCAAACTGATGAGAAATAAATTGAACAAAGATTCTGGCTTCTTCGACATTTCTCATAATCACCAGATCCTGCACCCTTGGACTATCGCCTCCTCCCAAATCTCAAAAAACATTTAAAGAATATCAAATTTGCACCAAATGATGATATCATACAAGCAGCCGAAGTCTGGTTTGGGAAGGAACCTTTCGATTTCTCTTTGAGGGATTTATAAATGCTGGAACATCGTTGTAAAAAGTGTGGAGTTCGAAACTGAAGATGTCGATTGAAATTTGCTCTTCCAGTCTCCACGGAACACTCTCCACCAGTTTGTCTTAAATGTCCTCGGATCTTGTCTGCCATTTGGCATTCAAAGCAGGGAAGAGATTTCTATTACTATCGGGATCATGTTTAGTGGATTGCATCTCAGCATACTTTAAAGTCCTTAAAAAAGAAGAATTATTTAGCTTCGAATTAGGAGTGTGCATTTTTGCAGAATTAAAATATTCTTTTTATTTATTTCATGTTTCAGGAATCTTGAAATATTATTAATAATTCTTGATAACTTAAAACGTTTCTCTTACAGCAACGCGGGTGGATTAGCCTGAATACGCTTAATTTCATTGCGCACAGTTTGGGATGCCAAATCGCTGCATTTACAGCCAAGAAGATGTACAAAATTCGATCAGATGATCCTACAAAAATAGCTCACATTGCAGGTGATTTATTAGTAGTTATTTGAAACTGAATATTTTGGAATAATCTTAAATTAATTAATTATAATACAATTATGCAAGAAGCTATAATTTATTAAAATCTTTAATGATAATCAGCAGTCTTCATTCCCCAACATTACTGGTTGATTTAATGGCTTCATTGCTACCAATAGAAATCACACACTTTACTAGGACATATTTCCATGGATTATCTTTCACCATGAATTAGATTTGCTGTGTTTCCTTCTCTCTTTTATTATTATTGTTATAACGGTTTCTCCTTATGGGAGTTTCTCCAACCCTTAGAGGGGGAAACTGAGACCAATTGCATGAGAGAGTCGACGTCTCTTGTTACTGTCATTATTACTATTGGTCGAGGAACTTTCTGACTGTCCTACAGGCGTTCAGAATAGCAGCTTTCTGGAGTTCCATTCAAGTTGCTGATAGGCCTATTGCTACCAGGTTCTGATGGAGGCTCGTTGGCACCATGCTGGTGATTCACCATCCCGATCATCATATCAACACTGGATTGAGTGCTATGAAATAGGTAGCAATTTCCTATCTGTTGTTGAGGGTTATGTGTGGTCTGTTGTGCGGGATCATCTTGTCAGTTATTAGGACGCGATCCCAGTATAGTTTGAGACTAGAGTTCTATAGCACAGCATGTGGTTTGTACTGGTAACACAGCACCCGTTCTTTGATAAACTAGTACTCATATAGGTTTATTGTGATCGCTGCTCCCTAGTAGCGAATGGACACAAACAACAGAACAAGAAAAACCCTTTGCAGACATGTTTCGTATTGTTTGTAATGTTCTCCCAAACGTTAGCTGAACTCCAGTGTGGTACACTGTGATATGACACAGTAACTCTTCAGAAAGGCCACAATTGTGTCCAATGCTATGCTTGTGCCGTGTATGTGTTTATTATGTTGTTTCGTTATTTCTGGCCACTTGGCTACCAAGAAGAAACAAGCACCATAGAGGTGCTTCCTGATACCCGTCTAAGCCACGAGGAGACGGGCCACAACCGAGCGCGAACAGCAGTAAACATCGAGGATTTACCGCGTTAAATCACGTACTGAATGTCCAAACCATTCAAAATATGTGCAAATAAAAAATAAATAAATAAAATTGTAAAATAATAAAATTATAAAATTATAATTTAAATTAAATAAAATTAATTAAAATTATAATTAAAATTATAAAAATAAAAGGAATAAAAAAAATTAGAAAAGAAACTGTCAAAAGTTCCAATAAAAATAAATAGAAGAAATAAAATGAAATAAAAATAAAAATAAGTAAATAAAATTAAATAAAAATTTTCCACAAGTGCAAGTTGGAGCCAGCAATGCGAAACACAATAGAGGAAAGAATTGCAGTAGAAGAAGAAAGAAGAATAGAAAGTAACAAGTAAACATTTGATACACGGACGAAAGGAAAAGATAGAATTAAAAGGTGAGATAAAAACTCCACTGACCTGTGTCAGCAGATGTCCCAGATATTGACTGGAGTTTGGGGGCTGGTTACTCACACACTAGCAGGGCTTTTGTGGATTTATTGGATGATTGTTTTCTACATCAGCATGTTCGGGAGGCAAATAGAGGGAGTAATACTCTTGATCTGATTATCAGTAATGATTCTTCATGCATTAAGAATCTGCAGATAAATGAACCACTAGGTGGCAGAGATCACAGTGTGCTGAAGTTGGATTTACTCAAAGAGGTAACTACCATTAGGGGTAAAGGGAACGGTTATTGCTTCCGTAAAGGCGACTACGATGGACTGAGACAGTATTTAAATTCTCTACAGTGGGACCAACTGATGATGTTACCAACAGCAAATTCAAAATGGGAAGCATTCAAAGAACTTATCTTGGAAGCTACTAGGCTTTACATACCAACTAAGAAATATTGTTCAAGGTTTAGGCCTAAGTGGATGTCAGATGAACTAATGAGGCATATGGCAGAGAAGAAAAATGCATGGGATACTTACAAATTAACACGTGACACAGAAGCCTATGATAGATACAAGTTGATATGCAACCAAGTTACAAAGGAGGTTAGGCAGGCGAAGGCAGATTACGAGAAATCCTTGGCAACGGATGCAAACAAAAACAGCAAAGAGCTCTTTACTTATGTAAACTCTAGAAGGAAGGGGATGAATCAAATTGGTCCACTTGAGATCGATGGGTCAACTGTTGATGACCCTGCTCAGGTAGCTAACAAACTAAATGAATATTTTGCATCGACATTCACACATGAGCAGTTATTTAGCGAGGGGAAAGCCAGGGGTGTATTCAACTCTAGCAGTAAGCTAGAGAATCTTGTAATAACTGAGAGTAAAGTGGAGGAGAAATTGTTGAAGATAAACACAAGAAAGGCACCTGGGGTGGATGGGATCTATCCAGTTATATTAAAGGAGGCAGCAGAGGAAGTAAGTAAACCCTTAGCCATAATCATGAGAGCTTCCTTGGACTCAGGGGAGGTACCCATGGACTGGAAATGTGCAAATGTGATCCCAATTCACAAAGGAGGATCAAAGGCTGACACAAGCAATTATAGACGTGTGAGTTTAACTTCTGTTCCACGAAACGTAATGGAGGCACAAGTTAAAGAGGCACTGCAGGATCATTTAGACAAGACTTCAGTTATAGCTCGGACACAGCATGGTTTTGTTAAGGGGAAGTCTTGCCTGACCAACTTGATTGGATACTATGATGCAGTTACAAAAGAACTGGATGCAGGGAATAACTTTGATATTATATACTTGGATCTCAGAAAGGCTTTTGATACTGTTGCACATGGAAGACTGCTGCACAAATTGGAGCAGTGTGACATTGGAGGCAAATTGCTGCTGTGGATAAAGGGATGGTTGAGGGGGAGAAGACAGAGAGTGGTAATTAATGGACACTGCTCGTCGTGGACTTATGTTATTAGTGGAGTCCCTCAGGGCTCAGTGTTGGGTCCATTATTGTTTTGTGTATTCATAAATGATATTGATGATGGTATATCAAGCTTAATGTCGAAGTTTGCAGACGATACAAAGGTAGGCAGGGTTGTCAAGGACACTACTGACACTACGCTGCTGCAACAGGATCTGGAAAGGTTGAGCAGATGGGCTGAGAGGTGGCAAATGAAGTTTAACATTGACAAATGTAAAGTACTACACATGGGAAAAAGCAACCCCAGAGCAACGTATCAACTCTGTGGTACTACACTGACAGTGGTAGAGAATGAAAGGGACTTGGGGGTGGTTGTGCAGGCAGATATGAAGTTCTCTGAGCAGTGCAGACGGGCTGCAAGAGTAGCTTATGGAGTATTGTCAATGATATACAGGAAATTTTCCAGCAGGGATAAGGAGGTGATTATTCACTTGTATAAGGCAATGGTCAGGCCACACCTAGAGTACTGTATACAGGTGTGGAGACCTCATTTCAAGAAGGATGTAGAGCTGCTGGAACGAGTACAGAGGAGGGCAACAAGATTAGTGAATGGAACAAAGGGGTGCTCTTACGAAGAAAGGCTTAAGTTTTGCAAATTACAGTGTCTGGAGACTAGGCACCAGCGAGGTGATCTGATAGAGGTGTATAAAGCCTTGAATGGTTTGAGCATGCTGAATGCTGATGGGATTCTTCCTCTCGCTCAGAATAATCACCTGAGAGGGCATAAATTCAAATTGAGGAAAGACAGATGTAGGATAGACGTGCGGAAATTTGCCTTAAGCCAGCGAGTGCTTGGTTTGTGGAACAGACTTCCATTCTTTGTGGTGGAGTTTGATAGCCTAAATAAGTTTAAGGCTTAGCTGGACAGGTATTTTGAACGAACAGAGGGGTGAAGTGGAAGTGTTTTTTTTTTTTTTTTTGGCTGATGCTGCATAAGCTTGCTTTCTTGCATAAAATGCCTCTACTAATGCTAATGCTAATGCTAATGCTAATGATCCCGTCTCAGGACCAGCCTGGGCCAGTAGATGATGGAAATCACGAACCGTTCGGCGTCGTACAAGTACGATTAGCAACTCTCCAAGTCGAAGGAGGTGGTGAAGATGGTGCTGAGGTAAAGATGGAGATGGTAGCATCAAATAACAATGATGGAGATGATGGTCTGGACTGGAGGTAGAGCCGGAACAAGTGTATTTTCTGGAATTTAAGCACTACTCATGATTTGTCCAGCACTGGTAAAGGCTTCGTGTGCAAAATCTTGTAGATGATTAAAATTTTCTTTAGAGTCCAAGGCAGTTGACTCATTTCCTGCAGAAAATGGCTGACACACAGCACACAGAGGTTGACGAAGATCTAAGTTATATGGAAAGGGGAAAAGAACATGGTGGTAGTCTGTTGGGCTTCTACAATTACAGAGCGGACAGTCAGAAAGGTTAATCATAGCAAGTTTAGCACGAAAGGAATCATGGCCAAAGGAATAAGGCAAAGAATGTGGAGACTCGGACTGAACCATTTTAGAACAGAGTTTTGTAAGGACAACGGACACAGATGGAATAAACTTTCTTGTGACCATAGCTTTGGAAGAAGAAGATTACCGATCATGCCAGAGTTGAACCAGGTGATTCCAGCAATGATTTTTTTCGGTTTTTGGATCGCAATGAGTATTAACAGTTTAGTTTAAAACGTAAACTGGAACGGAATGTCTAAAGTAATAGGAAAAACATCGATTAGCGATTTGGAGGTCCAGAGGTAGGCAACCGTTTAAAACCTGGAGCGCAGCTGTCGAGACAGTGTGACAAGTACGACTGATCATTAAAAGCATACGTCTTTGGATAGAGGAGAGTTTCTTTTGGATGGCAATCTTCTTAGAATACCAAAATCAGGCGCTAGCGCCATAGGATTAAATAGGAAAAACATCACTTTGCACAAAGGACGAAGGGTACGATGGTTAATATCCCAGAATTTATGCGAAAGACGAACAAGCATAGAAGTATACTTGACTATTTTATCATGAAAGTGCAAGACACGTTTCTGTAAGTTTAACTTACAATCTATAAAAATACCCAAAATCTATGTGAGTCAACCAGGGAGAGACAACGACCAAAAAGTTTAACAGACGGAGGCCTGAAAATGTTAATGTTTTCCTTAAGATAAAGAAGCTTAGTCTTGTCAGGAGAAATGGTAAGTTTATTAATAACGGACCAAGAGCACAGATTATTCATGATGCTACTGGAAGTACTTTCCAAAGAGGAACGAGAATTATCAAGAACAAGAAGGGTTAGGTCATCGGCATATGCTATTTCAGAAGCAGTGGGAGTTGAACGGAGAAGCCACTCATCTAGAACCAATTTCCAGACGAGTGGACCAAGCACTAAACCTTGTGGGCATCCTCGGGAGACAGGGTGACTAAGTTGCTGAATAGTAGAAATGACTCGGACCGAACAGTGGAGAAAGTAGTTGGAGGTTATTTTGTAGAGTTGGGAGGATTATTGAACAACCCTGAGGCTAGAAAAAAAGGTGTCCCGCCAAAGGGAGTCAAAGGCTCCATAGAAATCCACGAAAATTGCCATAGTATATTTACAAATGCAGTTGTTTATTCTGGAAAGAGGTTCAACGAAGGCCTCCTCAGTTCCACGCCCTGGACCAAATCCAAACTGGTCTGAGGACTTTAAAGGGCATTCAGCAAATAGACAATCTAGATGGATAGCAATAAGTCGCTCAAGGGTTTACTCAAGTTGGATAATAACGGAATAGGCCGATTGGCCTTAGCAGAAGTAGGAGTAGCAGGTTTGTAAAGTAATTTTAATAATGCTGTCTGCCAAAGGACAGGAAAAGTTGGCTCATTAAAGCATTTATTATAACTTTGCAGTCATAACACCATACTCATATCTGGCCATTTAACAGAGCTTTGTATTCATTAAAGCTGCCATGACCGAGGTGAACTAACGTTTAAGTGCCACTGTACATAAGAAACGACACGTATCCACACGCGTGTTCGAATGGTATTTTTGCTCTAGTTTCTGATTTATTAGTCTTCTCGAGTAGCACAGTGGCATCGTCACCGTCCACCCAATATCGGGTGGAAAAGGCCCGGGTAAGAATCCCGTAAATAAAGCTAGATACTTTAATGGGCTTTTTTCACTCAGTGGCTGAGTTAGTCAGTCTCAGGCGTAGATAGCAAGGTTTATTGCCACAGAAACTGGGGTTTTTTCGTACAGAAAAAACTGGAAAATCGACCACAGAACACACGCAATTTACAGGCAAAACAAATATATGGATAATTGTGATCATTTACGGGTGAACCTAATATCATATATATACATTTTTTTTTTCGATTTATTTTCCTGGTGAACTGGTCGAGTCAATGAGTGTGATCCAACTGGATGATCATCCTGCACGCTTATGTGTTGTGTTGTTTTTGGGCCAGGTGGAATCCTCAACATATAGGACGGCGAGGTCCTTTTCGATGCATTTCCTATAGTTCATTGTGTTAAATGCTTGGTCTTGGATAGCGAGCTTTGGTCTCGGAGGAGGGTTTCCCCCTTGTGATCCGTGGGTTCGTTGCCATTTTGTCTGTGGCCTTGATGCAAGTCCCAGCAGTCTATCATGGACTGCCTTTTTCGCCAACATTTTTCGAAGTAATCCCTTAGCGTCTTAATCGCCTTCTTCTGTTGGTTAATGACGTCTGGAAAATCCCTCCTTCCTCCTTCTTTCCTGGCAATGTCGAATCTCCCGATGGCTGATGTTGATTGGGATTGGCGGCCCTTGGTCTTTACTATCCAGGTCGATCTCATAATCTCCTCTAGGTTGGTACTGGTCCAGTCGATGATTCCGACGGGGCAAGTTAGTACTGGGATTGGGTAAGTGTTTATGCCTCTGACCATTTCTCGCCACTCAGTTTTGCTTTTAAAAAATCCTCGGTCTCTGATAGTATTTTTCTGTGAGGGGGACCTTGATCTCCTTGTTTTGTAACAGTTGAACCCGCACCATCCCCAGTTATTGGTAGATCTGCCCCTCTGTCACAGCTTCCATGTCTTCACGGGTTTTCAGCTTGAGTTTCGGCCGAATGGAATTTCCTGGTGGAATCCATGGATTTTCATTTTGAGTAGGACAAATTGTATCCTGATGATATTAGCGCTTAAGTCCTTCGGTGATCCGATGCAGCTACAGGAATTCATCCTCGGTTGCCAGAGTTTAATGTCATTCGTGTACATAGAGAGAGAGAGAGAGAGAGAGAGAGAGAGAGAGAGAGAAGAGAGAGAGAGAGAGAGAGGGTGTACAGTTTCTTCCTCCCTTCTTTCTGGGTACATTCGAACTTGCTGTTGTGTTGTTGAGCATGGTGAAAAGTGGGATTAGTACTTGACAAAGAAAAATGGGCTTATAGTATCTCACTGGAAGATTCCTCTTCTGATGGAGAACGTTCTGGTGCTAATGTTCTAGACCTTGATGGTGTTCCTTCATTTAACCATGTCTGCTTCTCAGACGTGTGTCAGTGTCAAGTTGAATTTTTAAACCTTCAGTGACTCTATTTGCCAGCTATGGTGTTCGTAGTAGAAGGCCTTTCGGTAGTCGATGTATGCCGTTTAGAGGTTGGGTGCTTCTTGTATATTTTCCCCATAACTTCTGTGTCAATGTGTAATTTCTCGTTGCATCATTTGCTCATCTTCTTACATCCCTTCTATTCATCGGCCATGATGTTCTTTTTAGTTATGAAGTAAGATAAGATCTTGTATATTGTTGGACGACAGGAGATCAGTCTGTACTTTGTGGGACTTGAGATGTTTTTATTCTTACTTCCTCTCCTTCTCTTGTGCGATGGTCCTGTAAAAGGCCCTTTGATTTTAAATGAAGACCCAGTTGTCGTTTTAATCTGGGAGTTCTCCCTGTATTGGCCTAGTCTATTGCCGAAAGCGGCAAGGTTCTTCTTCACAGTCGCTAGGTATTTTTCAATCCTCTGATTCCTCATCTTGTGTTTTCTGTGGGTGTTGTCCTTTCCTAGGAAGCTCTTCATTTTAAGATGAGATTCTTATTTGTATTTCCTGTTTTTACCAGATTAGGCTTATCTTGACACTTTGCTTTTCTGTTGCTATCCTAGCTTTCTGTCCCATGCTTGTGGTTTCACTGTTGCGGTTGATTGACACCCTTCAAAAATAAATAAATAAAATAATTAGTTTTTGTTTTTGTGTCTTTTCTTTTTAGTTCAGTGTGTTTAATTCCTTTCATTCTGTCATCTTCTCCATTGGTGCAATATATGGTTAGGCGGATGACGTCTATAGTTATTTCTTTGCTGTTGAATTATAGTTATTTCACTGTTGCTGAAGGACTTATCAGGTGTTTTCTGATAACGGTTCGGCTCTGGTGCTCTATTAGCTGTTTGTTGATATAAAGAGATAGAGAGAACCACTTGGTGTGTGGTTTAGTCCTCCACATCTATTCATCGGTCTCTATCTTGATTATTTTGTAGTATGTCCGCATGATGGACCTATTCATTTCGTTGCTACACTTCATGTGTTGGTGTTTCTTCCCATCCTGCGTGGTCACTATCGCAGTTGCGCTGGATGGTCGTGCCATACAGGGAAGAGCACCATTTGCTCCTCTCGGGAGACGTAATTATTATTCTTATATTATTTCTCACTGATAGCGATTCCACGCCGCGACGAATACTGATACCAAGTGCACAGGGAGGCTGTTACTCTGGTGTTAGCGATGGTCGAGAATTCTCTGATCCTCTTAGAGGTGCTCAGGATTGCGACTTTCTGGAATTTCTTGTAGGCGTTCTCTGGGAGACCTATTGCTGCTAGTCTGTTAGGTTTTGTTGTCTTTGGCACCATACCAGTAGTTGGCAGGATAATCGGTATGGTCATTACTTGTATATCTCTTTGATCTCCTGTCTGCAGTCCGTGAACTTCCTGAGCTTTTGCTCGTGAGTTTTCTGGAGGTTTCAAGTTTTGGGCACGACTATATCAGTAGAAAAGGTAGCTGTTTCTTCTTGTTGACAAAGATTATGTCCGGTCTGTTGTGCGAGATTGTGTCGTCCATAATTATGGCGCGATCTGAGTACAGCTTGTGGGTTGGGGTCTGTAATACTTCTTGGAATTTCTACTTCTAATATGGTACACTTTATTTGATCAACTGGTAAATCCTCGCTAACGTTTGATAGCCACCTGGCTACCTGAACGCGTGTACTCTGTCTGGGTGATCATCCCACATTTTGCAGTGCATTCGGAGGCCAGATGGCATCGTAAAGTTGTATCATTTGACAGTTGCTCTTTCGAAATGTATTTTGTACAGTTTCTGGTGTTGATTACTTGATTTTGGATGGCGAACATGAATCCTTCAGTCTCGGGCAAGAGCGTTCCTCTTGTGAGCCATGCGTTGGAAGCCATTTTATTTATCTGATCTTGATGGAGGTCATTGTAATGTCTACCATGCAGTGTCTTCTTTGCCCATGTTTCTAGTTTTGTTTCTGTCGTCTGGGCGGGAAGGGACTTCTCGCTTAGGTTGAGTGAGTTATGCCGCTTGTCTATCTTCCTTATTGCCTTGTAGAGTGCTGCTTTGATTTTCTGGAAGTAATCCTTCAGGTTAGCCATCGCTTTTGTTGCTCGATGTGGTCTATCAGGCCGTTTCCTCCTCCTTCTTTCCGAGCTGACTTCGGGTGGTGTTGGCGACATCAAAAATATTTCTATATGAAATAAATAAACAGTTGCATCTTTATATATCGTGTATATAACAGTTTTTAAGTATCTAATGCAATTAAAACTTTGAAAATATTGCTACACTCCAAGCAGAATTCAAAACACTCAAAAACATTGTCCAGAAATTAAAAGAAAGTTTGCATCTGTCAGGTGTAGCTTTATTATTTTTGTAACAATAAACGGCACCACGGCTTCAAAAATAATGGAAACAGCCAAATGTCTCTAACACTTTAATTAATAAGATAGAATTTAACTGAAAATTACTTCGAGCTGAGCACATAAAGAAGATTTTCAAACTGTCGTTGACTTTTGCAGCTCTGGATCCTGCTGGACCTTGTTTCCGTAATAAAACTGCCAATCGGAGATTAGATCGTTCAGACGCCAACTCTGTGGTAGTTATCCACACTAACTCCAGGAGAGCACCAGTCGATTCAGGTGAGTTTCTACTATTTATGGAAGCATTTGAAATAATGTGGTTGAATATTAAAACAGCTTGTTGTTCATTCTAACTTGTAATTCTTCGGTAATTTATTTTATTTTGAGTTATTTCTTTTAAAGATCTTGGTGGACTTGATGTTACTTTTGGATATGGACTTCGGGGTCCAATCGGACATGTTGATATATACGTTAATGGCGGATGCGTGCAACCTGGATGCTTCGGTAAGTTTATTTGATTTTCTTTATGCAAGTGATGTGTTTAAAAATATCTCCCCTCAGTATTGCTCAGTATTTGTTCAGTATTTCCAAACATGTACTATATCCCTTGAAGGCGTTTCAATACTATAATTAGATCATTTGAAATCTGGGATAGCAGTTCATGCTGAAAGAGTCCTTTTTCAATTTCTTACTCGTGTTCAGTCAGATCATAAATTCCTTTGGAAGTTACTTCAACTTAAATATGCGCTTAAATATACTTAAATATGAATTCATACAATTACAAGAACATTTTAAACCTTTTCTCTCCAAAAAACACCGCTATGTTGTTCCAAATTCAAACTATACCTTGACTCTACTACAAGGTTTGTTGTTAGGTAAAATTATTGGTACTTTAAATTACTGGAGGTACTTCCAGGATGGATTAGGACCTTAACACAACGTAGTAATTCGCGTAAATCATTCATTAAGAAATCGATATATGATTCTCGAGTTAATCTTGCAAGTTAATCTCATTAAGGTGCTTGTCAACACGAGAGAAGGAATTTGAACTCAGTTCTTTTTCTTCCAGTGTGAGAGACCTGTTATAATCACTGTGGTAAACGCAAAGGCGGAAGGTAGGCAACATACTGCAAAGGAAGTATTATTATAGATTAAAACTGCAATACTGCAATTATAGCTTAAAAATTCAGATGATGACAGAATATAATTCCTCAAGTCGAAACACATCTTTTAAAATAACTCCATTTCTCCTCCTGTCTTGCGCAGCCTTTGAATTGCAACAGAATTAATTACTGAATCCGGAAATGGTAAACTGTTCTTGAGCCGTTTCCAAGCCACATCAAGAAGTATTCGGAAAGTGATGAAGACTTTGCAACTTGTTGATTGTGGAAAAGATAAGTTAGTTAATTTCAATCCTTCTAAACTTACTCCTGTCTAATATCTGGCAAAAAAGGATTCTTCTGCTCCTATACCTATCTTGGATGATACTCAGGTTTCTAGACAAGGTCACATATCTTTAGTAAGAGTACCTTGACTTCTAATCTCTCTTGGCATAAGCACGTTGCAAATGTTGCTTCCTCGATAAAAATATTACGATCTCCTTCCATTTTATTTCTTCCCACGAGTACGAGTGATAGCCAAGAGAGGTTTCCTCTTTGCTTTCCTCTCTTTCTAAGAGTAACGAAATCTATTGTATTTTTCAGGTGAAAATTTCTGCAGCCACTATCGTGCCCTCCTTCTCTGTGAAGAATCCATAGAGAACGAAAGTTGCAATTTCACAGCTGTAGAATGTAATAGCCTTCAAGACTGCGAAGGATGTATAAGCACAACTGGTAAAACTTTGGTGTACAGTTGCGACCAATCAATCGTCGATAGTCATTTTCTAGATGGTGGTAATCATCAATTGGTTTTCGACACGCTTGATGATTCTCCCTACTGTAAACAGCCTTAATTTTTAAGGGATCAATTACACTACTTAACTTATTATGGCATTGTGATGAATTGTAATTTTAATGAATCGTTTTGCTTGGTTGTTTATGTTGAAATATAATTCCAACAAAAAAGAAACAAAATACCAGTCGTGTGTTTGATATGTATTCATTAAAATCTATAATATTCTCAATAAAAGAACTAATATTTATTCTGTTGTCCTTTTTGTCAATTATAATAAACGATTTACACTCTGCTGCCACTTTATTAGGTACACCTACCTAGTAGCGTATTAAGCCTCCTTTAGCCTTCAAAACAGCCTGAATTCGTCTAGGCATGGATTGAAGAAGATGCTGAAAACCTTGTGCAGGAATGGAGCACCATGCAGGCATGAGTGTGTCACGGAGTTCCTCCTTGAGATTCGACGGAGAGGTGGACCTGCAGCGAACAGCCATTTTCAGCTGATGACGATGTAGAGCAGATATCATCTTTTAAGGGCACAAAAGGTGGTATAGTTGTACACGTTGGCACTAATGATATCAAGAGTAGAAGACCGGCAGAATTGCTTAACAAGTACAGGTCAATGTTGAAAAAAAGCCGTGAAATAGGGTTGAATTTGAAAGTGTCTGCAGTTCTGCCCAGACACGATAGGAGGGAGTATATGATGAGAGCCTTGTCGATCAATTCGGCCCTGGAAAGATTGTGCAAGGCTCAAGGGGTAGAATGTTTTTCAGCCTGGTCTGTACTTGTTAACAGAAGAGGCTGCTTTTACAGGAATGGGATACACTTAAATAGAAAGGGTGCAAGAATATTTGCTGATGCTATCGAGGCAGTGTTAGGTGGGTCGGAAAACTGCTAGCTTGGGGGGATACAAGGACTAATACATTAACAGTAGCCACTGGCAGAGGTGAAAGTGATTCTTGCACTGCTTCTATTGGAATGAGCAGCAGCCTGGAAAACAAGATGCAGGGTATTTCAGAGACTGCTGGGAGTCATTGCGGTACAAGTAAACACAGGGGGTGTGTTAAGGTAGCTAAGAATAGAAACAGGTGCAAGTATACTTGCGTGTACACCAATGCTAGGAGTTTGGTAAATAAATTTGATGAATTTCAGGTATTGGTCAAAACATCAAAGGCAGGTATTGTTCGGATATCAGAGAAGTGGTTTCACACACACGTATAAGGAATGCTGAACTGGAATTTGGAGAGTACAATGTCTACAGACAGGATAGGAAGGGAGGAGGGGTTATGCTATTAGTTAAGTAATACATAAAATCCAAGGAGGTGAAGCCAGTCGACATCGCTGGACAGTGCAGTGTCGAGTCGGTTTGGTGTGACATACGCACTGGGAGATCAAAATTGAGAGTAGGAGTGTGCTATAGGCCTAATGACTCTGATGAGTATAATAAGATACTGTACAGGGAAATAGAATGGGCCAGTAAATCAGAGAGTCTTATAATGGGGGATTTTAATTTCCCAGATATTGACTGGAATTTGGGGACTGGTCACTCGCACACTAGCAGGGCTTTTGTGGATTTATTAGATGATTGGTTTCTACATCAGCATGTTCGGGAGGCAACTAGAGGGAGTAATACTCTTGATCTGATTATCAGTAATGATTCTTCATGCATTAAGAATCTGCAGACAAAGGAACCACTAGGTGGCAGAGATCACAGTGTGCTGAAGTGGGATTTACTCAAAGAGGTAACTACCATTAGGGGTAAAGGGAAGGGTTATTGCTTCCGTAAAGGCGACTACGATGGACTGAGACAACATTTAAATTCTATACAGTGGGACCAACTGATGATGTTACCAACAGCAAATTCAAAATAGGAAGCATTCAAAGAACTTATCTTGGAAGCTACTAGGCTTTACATACCAACTAAGAAATATTGTTCAAGATTTAGGCCTAAATGGATGTCAGATGAACTAATGAGGCATATGGCAGAGAAGAAAAATGCATGGGATACTTACAAATTAACACATGACACAGAAGCCTATGACATAGATACAAGTTGATCTGTAACCAAGTTACAAAGGAGGTTAGGCAGGCGAAGACAGATTACGAGAAATCCTTGGCAAGGGATGCGAAGAAAAACAGCAAAGAGTTCTTTACTTATGTAAACTCTAGAAGGAAGGGGATGAATCAGTTTGGTCCACTTGATATCGACGGGTCAACTGTTGATGATCCTGCTCAGGTAGTTAACAAACTAAATGAATATTTTGCATCGACATTCACACACGAGGAGTTATTTAGCGAGGGGAAAGCCAGAGGAGTATTCAACTGTAGCAGTAAGCTAGAGAATCTTGTAATAACTGAGAGTAAAGTGGAGGAGAAATTGTTGAAGATAAACACAAGAAAGGCACCCGGGGTGGATGGGATCTATCCAGTTATATTAAAGGAGGCAGCAGAGTAAGTAAGCAAACCCTTAGCCATAATTATGAGAGCTTCCGTGGACTCAGGGGAAATACCCATGGACTGGAAATGTGCAAATGTGACCCCAATTCACAAAGGAGGATCAAAGGCTGACAAAAGTAATTATAGACCTGTGAGTTGAACTTCTGTTCCTGGAAAATTAATGGAGGCACTAGTTAAAGAAGCACTGCAGGATCATTTAGACAAGACTTCAGTTTTAGCTCGGACACAGCATGGTTTTGTAAAGGGGAAGTCTTGCCTGACCAATTTGATTGGATACTATGATGCAGTCACAAAGGAACTGGATGCAGGGAATAATTTTGATATTTTATACTTGGATCTTAGAAAGGCTTTTGATACTGTTGCACATGGAAGTCTGCTGCACAAATTGGAGCAGTGTGATATTGGAGGCAAATCGCTGCTGTGGATAAAGGGGAGGCTGAGGAGGAGAAGACAGAGAGTGGTAATTAATGGACACTGCTCATCGTGGACTAATGTTATTAGTGGAGTCCCTCAGGGCTCAGTGTTGGGTCCACTGTTGTTTTCTGTATTCATAAATGATATTGATGATGGTATATCAAGCTTAATGTCAAAGTTTGCAGACGATACAAAGATAGGCAGGGTTGTCAAGGACCCTACTGACACTATGCTGCTGCAACAGGATCTGGAAAGGTTGAGCAAATGGGCTGAGAGGTGGCAAATGAAGTTTAACATTGACAAATGTAAAGTACTACACATGGGAAACAGCAATCCCAGAGCAACGTATCAACTCTGTGGTACTACACTGACAGTGGTAGAGAATGAAAGGGACCTGGGGGTGGTTGTGGAGGCAGATATGAAGTTTTCTGAGCAGTGCAGACGGGCTGCAAGAGTAGCTCATGGTGTATTGTCAATGATATATAGGAATTTTTCTAGCAGGGATAAGGAGGTGATTATTCCCTTGTATAAGGCAATGGTCAGGCCACACCTAGAGTACTGTATACAGGTCTGGAGGCCTCATTTCAAGAAGGGTGTAGAGCTGCTGGAACGAGTACAGAGAAGGGCAACAAGATTAGTGAATGGAACAAAGGGTTGCTCTTACGAAGAAAGGCTTAAGTTTTGCAAATTACAGTGTCTGGTGACTAGGCACAGGTGAGGTGATCTGATAGAGGTGTATAAAGCCTTGAATGGTTTGAACATGCTCAATGCTGATGGGATTCTTCCTCTTGCTCAGAATAATCACCTGAGAGGGCATAAATTCAAATTGTGGAAAGACAGATGTAGGATAGACGTGCGGAAATTTGCCTTTAGCCAGATGGTGGTTGGTTGGTGGAACAGACTTCCATCCCTTGTCGTGGAAGTTGACAGCCTAAATACGTTTAAGGCTCAGCTGGACAGGTATTTCGAACGAACAGAGGGGTGAAGTGGAAGTGGTTTCTTGTTTTTTTTTTATTTATTTATTTATTTATTTTTTTTGGCTGATACTGCATAAGCTTGCTTTCCTGCATCTAATGCTAATGCTAGTTCTAATGCTAAAAATCGACAGTCATACAGAATGGTGTAATTGTTAGTTAGCTGTAAATTGTTAGGTAGCTCATCCCAAAGATGTTTGTTTTTTTTTTCTTTTGTTAGTTGTTGGCGCATCGGACTCTGTGGCCATAATCAAGGAACAACTACACAACCAGCATGTCCTACTGCTCAGAGTCACAGATGAATCTGCCCTCAAAACCAATGGCGACGTTAAAGAGCACTTGAGGAGTGACTTCAAAATAGTCAAAGTAAAAGCAGTGAGACACATCAGAAACCGAGGAGTGCTATTGAAAACCACTTCCAAGAAAGACCTAGAAAATATTTCGGCATCCACCAGACTAAGGCGTCTAAACGGCAGCTCAACTCTGCCTAAGTAAACTGTTAAAAACAGAACTCTGTAAAATGCAAGGAATGTATGTAACGTTATATTTTGGAAGTGTATATGTTGTTCAGTTGTATTTGGCCGTTTAGTCACCAGGAAGGCGATCATCTGGGAAGTCTGCTCAGTGTCCGTCAACACCACGAGGAGGTAGGCCACAACTGCGCATGTATCGACTAACGTTTTTTTAAATTTAGAAATAATTCGAATTCGGTCCAATAGAAAACATGAAATTTAAACATTTTCGGTCGAAAGAAACATAATAACTTTCAACAGTTCGGCTGCCTAGCCTGCAGCGACGGGCAGGAACCAACCATTCGATATCATTGTATGCAAATTAACCTTTTGTGCTCACTCAGTTAAAACAGACATCGCACATCTTTCTAAACTACTTCGGAGAAGGTTCGCATGTGACAAATGCCTTGGAGAAGACGCTGAAATATCTGAACTTCCTCTGTCCCAGACTGGAACTAGCCCTATCGACCAGATGTTAACTGATCTCATTCAACATTCAAATACTGGTTTGTTGAACTTATGACCATCGCATGCGACGAAACAGTGGTCAACGGAACACCACCTGACGGGATTTCCAGCCACGATATATGCACTAATCAGTCCAATTCTCCATCGGAAACTAACGATCAAAATTGTGGCTCGCTCGTTAACGTGCCCTCCACCTCAAACCAGACGCTAGTCACAACAGGTACTTTTCAATGTGAAGATGAATCTCCAAGAATTAAGGCCGAAGCTACAGTTTCGACCCCTCCTCTACAGCCAGACAGCGTAGACTTCTTGGTCTTCCTAATTCACAAGTTGAGGTCCCAAGTTGAGGATCTGAAGGATGAACTTTACTTGCTGAGGAACCAAAATAAACATATCACACATATGCTCTCCGACCTCTGCTCTTTGGTGAGCGAAAATGGAAAGCTGACATCTCAGCCACCAATAATACCTAAACGGACAAAAACTACTCAAACTATCAAACCTCCTAGCCTTATAAAGCCTGGCTCCCACGCTCAAATTCACTCGAGGCAATTAGTAGATAGATCTCCAGACACTCCGACTGAGCACATTAGCTTTGGTTTTTAATGGCGCATTGGCAGCTAAGGCCATAATGCGCGAGCACATTAGCAGGGCCCAGTCATGCACTCAGCAGAAGGCTGGTGACCAACCACAGCTGAAATATTATGAAGAAGTATCCCAACCAGAGAACTCACTAGAAAATAATAAACACTCCCTACAAGCCCAAGAACTAAGCAGTAATTCAACTAACGCCCATCAAGCTCTGCCCACGTCATATGCTGGTATGTTTACCAACAGCCCTTCTAGCGATACTTACGTCCCATCTAGAGGTACAGAAAATTCCCTCATTACCACAGCCAACCCTGCATCAAATTCCTCTCGATGCCTTCCTGATATTGATTGCCTTTCCCATCACGCTAATATGCATAACCAGATCTCTTTGCCCCGCCCAGTAACAGCCTCCAAATCTCGCCTGACACTCGGTAGTTTACACCAAAGCCAAGATTTTTGCGTCGGGATTTGGACCTAGAACATCTCCCGAATCTATAATGTTTAACGAGGAACATCACCTCTCAGTTCAGGTTAAACGGCTTGAAAGCCGGCAAACATACTATGTCTCTTTCCTTATAATGTGTTCTCCGCTCTCTATCAAAAGGTTATAGATCCAGCCTCCTGGCCCCACTGTATACATATCAGACCATTTTCTAAGAAAAAGAGCCCCCATCAACAACCTCGACTAATTCACCCTCCTCGATAGCAATCAACGCTGCAAAGGAACAAGCATGAATGCCCCACATTCCGGGCAATATCTCAAAATGTGCGCAGCTTAATTCAAAATTATACCAGTGGTGACAAACAGGGGCATCATCAAATTGGTACCATCAGCCTTCAACCACCAATGAATAACAGTTCGGGAATGCTCATCCCAACGTGGGTGACGAATCGACAAACTCAAAGGCCTGCCTTGAATAAAAATACTAGAGACACTTACCATAAAAAGATCCACAAAACTTGCATATCAGAGTCCTGTACCAGAATATTAGAAGCCTCCGTAACAAACTGGATACCATTGATCAAATTCTGCTCGCCAGTGATATCGACATTCTCTGTGTCACAGAAACCTCGTTTGACAAAGACCAAGAATTCTTTACA
Source organism: Mastigoproctus giganteus (assembly GCF_048544385.1). Classification (NCBI taxonomy): domain Eukaryota; kingdom Metazoa; phylum Arthropoda; class Arachnida; order Uropygi; family Thelyphonidae; genus Mastigoproctus; species Mastigoproctus giganteus. The sequence continues at coordinate 24,525,519 of NC_143581.1, read as the reverse complement.
TCTTGTAATCCAGCTGGGTATAAATCAGCGTTTACTTCTAGAGTTGGCCAAAGAGGAGGCGGTGTTGCCATTTTCTTTAAGAGCTCACAGGCCTCAATCGTTCATCAAGTTTCTAGACAAACACCAGCATATGAAGCCACCGCTGTTACTCTCAGCTACCATAGCGTCCTTATAGATGTAATTTCCCTTTATATACCCCCAGCACCTTCATATGACGCCATCCATGAAATATCAAACTGGATCATTAACCAGCTTCATCCTTCAGCCTTGCAATTTTTCTGTTGAGACTTTAATCTTCCCTCCCCAACTAGCTAACCTTCAGCAAATGCTCCTGTCAAACCTATCTTGTACAGGGTTACAAATGATCAATGACCTCCCGACCAGAGGTAACAATCAACTAGATCTCATCCTTGCCTCCTTTCCTTACACACCTGATTACCTGCCAGAGACTTATTTTAATTCGAACAACAAGCCAATTATTGTTCTTTTTCAGACACCTGCTACAAACTTCAATGTTGTGAATTCAATTAACACCAGAGTAATAGTTAGTCCAAGATTTTTGAGCATTGCTAAATGTGTTGAGGCTGCCTCTGCCATCCCGTGGTCAGTCCTAGAAAACTGTGATCTTGAAATTGCAGTCAATCTGCTTACTAATTGGTTTAAGACGATGGCGCCATTTGCAGCATCGAAGAGAGTTTCTATTATGCCTCAGTCCAGAGCATGGTGGATTCCCCACATTAATATGAGCTTCAGATTAAAACAGCTACTGCACAAAATGTGGAGGCAGTCGCAAAGTGGTCAAGACAGGATAGCCTACTCTACAGTCGGTGCAACATTCAACAAGCTGAAATCTCAAGTAATTAAGAATTATATGGACACCACCCTTCGTAGAGGAAAAACCCCCTACTTTGAACGGCCTTCTGATTTCTCCCTAAAACTTGAACCTGACCAGTGGCTAGACTTTATATCTAGATTTGGCTCGAACTCGGAACAATGTGCTGATCTTGAGACACCAACAACTGAAATCCCACCTGACACGCTATCTGCAGTATCAATCTCCAGGGAACAGCTTATTGCTGCCATAACGTAACTCTTGCACGTACCTCAAGAGTTCCTCCAACTGGACATATTATCCAGATGTTCTGGGGACAGAAACGTTTCAAGTAAGCGGGTAGCTGATGCCAGGGAAGAGAGCCTAAAAAACTTCAAAGGTTGTGTTAGGGTTGTTAAATATACAAGAACAGTAAATCTTAATTGTTTATACAGCAAGGTTAGAAGTGTCGTCGATACAATGAGCGAATTCGAACTGCTGGTTAAAACAAGTAACGCGGACATAACAGGGCTTACGGAAACGTGGAGAATGAATACATTTGAACTGTGGTATGCTTAAAACATCAATCACAGATGCCTTGAATGCGTATTTACCATTAAAAAAATACTCCACGAGGAGGGTTCCAAGTTGGATGAATAATGAAGATGCCACATTACTTGAGCAGAAAAAGTTGTCATGGAAAGGATACAGAGCAACACAAAGTACTGAAGCCTATAACAGCTACAAGATGATCTGTAATAGAGCCATAGAAAAGGTTCGACAGGCAAAGGCAGTTTATGACAAACCAGATCGGACCTTTACGTAAGGGAAAGGGGATAGGGGATAGAATTAAATACACCAGCTGCCGTTGCAGATGAACTCAACAGTTATTTTGCATCGATATTTACAAATAAAAAACCCTTTGTGGCAATGGGAAATTGTGGGAGCGAAGTTGAAAAATATGTGATTAATGATATTGAAATTTCGCAAGATTATTTAATGAAAAAACTTTCGAGCCTACAGACCAGTAAGGCTCCTGGAGTTGATGGAATATACCCTATAATCTTAAGGGAGGCGGCAAGTGAGTGCATTGAACCATTGAGGCTAATTATGCGAGCATCATTAGACTCGGGGGAGATTCCGTTGGATTGGAAAAGTGCCAGTGTATCTCCAATACATAAGGGTGGCTCTAAAAGTGAAGTTGGAAATTATCTACCTGTCAGTCTGACTTCAGTAGGTAGAGAAAATCATGGAGGCAATGATTAAGGGTGGAATTCAGGATCATTTGGATAGAATTGAAATTCTCAGGGATACTCAGAATGGTTTTGTAAAGGGAAAATCATGTTTACAAAATCTGGTTAGCTATTTTAACAGGGTCACTCGTGAGCTGGAATTAGGGAATAATTTCGACATTGTTTATTTAGATTTCAGCAAAGCTTCTGAATCAGTCCCACATGAGCGGTTGCTTTATAAGCTGTAACAGGTTGGAATCACTGGGAAAATCCTTAGATGGATAGAAGGATGGCTTCAGGGCAGGAGGCAGAGGGTTGTGATGAATAGCTATTCCTCAGATTGGATTGATGTAAGAAGTGGGGTTCCCCAAGGATCAGTATTGGGACCACAGTTGTTTTTAATTTTCATAAACGATATTGATGAAGGGATAGAGGGCGTGATGTCTAAATTTGCAGATGATGTTAAAATTGGTAGAGTAGTTAATGATCACTGTCAAGCTGAGCTTCTTCCGAGAGACCTAGATAGACTTCAACAATACACTCCTGGAATTTGCAAACTAGTCTGAATTTATGATATTCTCATTAAAGAAAACGCCTTCCTATATTCAGCCAACACCATGCAATTCCCCTATTCCCATCGTCAAGAAACATACTGATTTGGGGGTTGTTTTTGATCCTAAGCTCTGCTTTGGTAACCACATTGAAAAGCTGCTTACCCAGGCAGCCCGACTCCGATGGATGGCCAAACAGCATGAATTTCAAGAATGGTCAGAAAAATGGCAGCTATGCTTTAATCCAACAAAGTGTAAGGTATTACACCTGGAAAACAGTAATCCCAAAATAACTTATTCACTTGGTGGAGTTCAACTAAACCCAGTACTGGAGGAAAGGGACTTGGGTGTTACGATACGGTCAGACATGAAATTCTCTGAGCATTGTAAACAGGTTGCAAGGAAGGCCCATGGTGTCCTATCGATGATCTATGGAACTTTTGCAAGTAGAGATAGGGACGTGATAATCCCATTATATAAGGCTTTTGTTAGACCACACTTGGAATACTGTGTTCAAGTATAGAGACCGCACCTAAAGAAAGACATCGAGCTTCTTGAAAGGGTGCAAAGAAGGGTAACTCGCCTGGTGAGATCGGCAAAAGGGCGTCCTTATGAAGAAAGACTTCGAATATGTGGGTTGCAGAGTTTGGAAACTAGACACCTTAGAGGAGATTTGATTGAGGTGTTTAAGGCTCTGAGAGGCATCAGTAAAATGAATGAGGACGAAATTTTCAAGATTATAAATGATGCTAGAACTAGGGGACATAAATTCAAGTTACGGGGGGAAATGTTTAGATTGGACTGCAGGAAGTTTTATTTTAGCCAGCGAATTATAAATTACTGGAATAAGTTGCCTTCATGGGTGGTAGAAGCCGGCAGTTCGGGGAAATTCAAAGGTAATCTGGATAGTACCTTCTGGTCAGGGAAGCGCATAGGATGATAGGTTTAATTTCCTTTTATTTTCTTCTACTAATTATTATTATTTATTTATCTTATTTTATTATTTTTATTATTTTTTTTATCATTGTTTTATTCGGTTTTTTTTTTTTGTTTTGCCTATGCAGGTACAGCAAAAGTCATAGGCTTTCTTGCACCATGCGGCCATTACTAATACTAATACTAATAATTTCTACACCGGCTTCTGCTAAGGCAGGTGCAGATGAAATACCCAAATTCATTATTAAATGTCTTAGCCCATACATTTTGGGTCCCCTTCTATTTTTAATGCTATTTTGTCAAGTCATTTCTTTCCCCAGCAGTGGAACATCTACCTGGTGAAGCCTATACCCAAAATTCAATCTCCTACACTTCTTAAGCATTACCGACCAATCTCCAAAACCTGAAGTCTTCTAAAACTCCTACTTCTCCCCATTCTAACTAAACAACTTCTTCCACATCAGTCTCATCAAATCCAATACTCTCTTCCTCACAGATCCACTGTGACTAATCTCTTATCCAACACCAGCCCTGTCCTATCTGCGTTTGAATCTCATGCAGAGCTTGCAGTCACTTATGTAGACCTCGAAGCAGCTTTTCGACACAATAAACGTTCCTGCAATGCTGAAGCTACTTTCAGACCATTATCAAATCAAGGGGGACACTCTACAGTTCCTCACTTCACTTCTTCAAAATAGAATAATTCGTCTTACTGCCCACGGCCAAACATACGAGCGTTGTGTCTCTTCAGGCGTGCCACAGGGTGTGTCTTATCTGGGCTCTTGTTTACAGCGCTTATCTCGCCGCTTGTTTAGTCCATGCATGATACTCTATGTTATGCTGATGATAGGAAACTCCTCACACTGATTTCTCCACATGATGATCTTCTCATGATAACAGCATCAATTAACAATACACTCCTGGAATTTGCAAACTAGTCTGAATTTATGATATTCTCATTAAAGAAAACGCCTTCCTATATTCAGCCAACACCATGCAATTCCCCTATTCCCATCGTCAAGAAACATACTGATTTGGGGGTTGTTTTTGATCCTAAGCTCTGCTTTGGTAACCACATTGAAAAGCTGCTTACCCAGGCAGCCCGACTCCGATGGATGGCCAAACAGCATTTTCATTATATCAATGAAGTATCGACCACCAGAAGATATATAAAAAGCACAGTATACTTTCTGCTTCTATATGCTGCAGAAGTATGGGCATCTGCTGCCCCTAGCGCAATTCGACCACTCTTTTCTGCTGAATTTTGGCTCTTAAAATGGGCCATAAACAAACATAAACTTCCTCCACAGTTAAGAACAACTTAAATGGCCAGTTTGATAAAAATTCACAGGCTTCCCACGCTGATTAGGGTGAAATGCCTTACCACAACTGTAAAAATGATCACTGGCAAGACTTCGGAACCATCATTCTGGGACCTGTGCTCTTCGAGAAGCCCTCAGCCTTCCCTCAGAACGACTCCAACTCTGTGCCCACATCTCAGCCGTCTCCACCTATCCGATAGGTTTCTGCCATATCAGCTACTTTCACATGCCCAGTCTTTGGATGCTGATCTTTATAAATTTTCTTGTGATAAGGGGTACAGACGCCGCATTATTAAATTGTACTTCCCTGTCACTGATCCTTCTCCTTCAAACTCGCCTTAATGCTGCAATCCAGCAATATGACATGAAAATGGCTTACCAACCAACCTTGTTGTTTTCCACCTATATATTCTTTGTACATTGTGATATTTATAATTGTATTATACTTTGAGCGTTGAGCTGTATTTACATTTATTCGTTCACACACGCATTTTTTATATTTAATTTATTAATTTATTTTTCTTATATATTGTAATATTACTGTTAACCCCTGGCCTTTGTGGCCGTGAAGGACTTATTGCAATGTATCCATTGTATTATTATTATTATTATTATTATTATTATTATTGCAATAAACATTTCTAAGTATCTTTTCTCCGTGAAGTATATCAATGCAGAAGTAATTCTCAGTCGTCTAATTAGTTATAACTGGAATGACCTGCAAGAAAAGCCAATAGACTTTTGGTAACCCCTGGACATAATCAGATCGACACTACTGAAAACAGGAACAAAATTTTGGGCCTCCTGAAAGATTAAAGCAGAAGAAAGTAGTCAACACTACGAACACGACCTCCTTTGAGTGAAATCCAAATCACCAAAGAGAGTCTAATGAAGGCAATAAACGATCTGCCCAATTAGGCTACTGTCGGATCAGATAAATTTGGATCAGTAAGTATATACGGTGTTGTTAGGCTGGGAGAAATGGTTTTTCACCATTGGCGGACGTTCTGGTTGAGGGGGAAGGTAACTGCAGGAACAAAAGAGTGGGTGACTTGACCAGTAGTACTGGAATCCCATCGTGATTGCCACACACTGATAAGTTCATTCCAGATTCTCCGTTTCTCATCTTTGATGTTAGCAGTTAAGTTGCATGAGATGCTGAGAATCTCGCCGGGAACTCCGTGCTTCAGACGATAGCATAATCCTTTGAAGATGACATGCAGATCTAGTGGTAAGACTCCAGCAAGGACCTGCAGATCAGCAGAGGACACTGTCCTGCAGGCCCGGAGCATGGCAAGCAGCATAATCCGTTGATTGGAGATGAGCTTGGAACGGAGTTTAATATTAATGCTCTATGAAACCAGACTCCCGAAGCATATGTTGTTATTGGTACGAATACTGCTGTATAATATGTATAATATAGTAAGAGAGCCTTCCTATTTAATCCCCAGTCCAATTTGGAAATACGGATAATTGCTGCAGTTAACTTCTTAATCTTCGAGGCGAGGTGATTAATATGAGAGGAGCAGGTTAACCTGTCACCTGAAATTACGCCAAGATGTTTTAATTCAGGAACAAAAGGGATTTGCTTTCCGTCTATCTTTATATTTGGAGGTCTTCTGTAATTTAACTTGCCCTTAAAAACCATCAGTTTTGTTTTTGTGGCAGATATTCGCAGTTTATGTATACTTGACCACGTGAAGAATTCTTTATCCCTCCTCTTTCACTGTCCTCCCCACAATCGGTGGAAAAGGTCGGAGTTTGAATCGCATCAATGTCGGTAAGGGGCTTTTTCGGTTTCTTTTTTTTACTTTTTGGCTGAGTTAACCCCTGGGTTGTAGCAGTGAAGGGTATTGTGTACGGCGTGTGTCTTTTGTATGCAATAGAGTTCTTCTTCTTCTTAGTCTGTTTCATGAGAGCATTGCAATGTTTGTCTCTGATTGACAGATGAATGGATGAGGGTGGAGAGTTGTATTTCGCTTTCGTTTGTTTACTTTCGTGATCACAACGAGAGATTGGTGTTACTGCATCAATACACGACATAACATGTTATTGAGTAACTGTACACCAACCCACAGTGCTGTTATATAAAGCATGTTTCGCAGCAGATTTTTACCTCAAATGCTCTCAGTACCTTTACATCTGACACGATCCTGGTCGGCTTTATCCTTTTTAGAGGTATCACTCGTCTGTGAATATTTAAGTTATATTATTTCACTATTTATTTATTAAGTATTTTATTTCATTATATTATTGCTTTTATTTTGTGATTTTAACATCGTCATTTTCGATATACTGATATGGAAGTCTGCTTCTGTGTCAGTGGAATTAGGGATATATTTTAATCTTTTTCAGAACCTTCGTTGGTGATATCGTCTCATTAAATTTGTTCTGCATATTTATAAACTTTGTCGTATGTTCCTTCATCATATCAACAGTGGATTGAGCGCTATGAAGTAGGTAGCAATTTCCTATTTGTTGATGAGGGTTATGTGTGGTCTGTTATGCGGGATCATCTTGTCAGTTATTAGGACGCGACCCCGGTGTAGTTTGAGACTAGAGTTCTATAGCACAGCATGAGGTTTGTACTGGTAACACAGCATATGTTCTTTCATCAACTGGTACTAAGTATGTGGCAATCGCTGCTCCTTCGTAGCTAATGGACACAAACAACAAAACAGAACAAGAAAAACCATTTGCAGACATGTGGACATGTATCGTATCGTTTATAAGGTGCTCCCAAATGCTAGCTGAAGTCCGGTGTGAGGCACTGTGATGAGACAGAAACTCTTCAGAAAATCCAGAATTGTGTCCAATGCTATGCTTGTGCCGTGTATGTGTTTCATATGTTGTTTGATTATTTCTGGCCACTTGGCTACCAAGAAGCACCATAGAGGTGCTTCTTGATGCCCGTCTACGCCACGAGGAGACGGACCACAACCGAGCGCGAACAGCAGTAAACATCGAGGATTTACCGCGTTAAATCACGTACTGAATGTCCAAACCATTCAAAATATGAGCAAATAAAAATAAATAAAATAGTAAAGTAATAAAATTATAAAAATAAAAGGAATTAAAAAATTAAAGAAGAAACTAAAAATATTCAATAAAAATAAATAGATGAAATAAAATTGTAGTAAGAAAAAAAAAATAATAATAAAAATAAAAATCTTGCACAAGTGCAAGGTTGATGCCAGCAATCCGAAACACAACAGAGGAAAGAATAGCAGTAGAAGAAGAAAGAAGAGCAGAAAGTAACAAGTAAACACTTGATAGACGAACAAAAGGAAAAGATAGCATTAAAAGGTCAGAGAGAATGAGATAAAAGACTCCACACAGGATAACCTGTGTCAGCAGATGATCCCGCCTCAGGACCAGCCTGCTGCCAGCAGGAGATAGAAGTCACGAACTGTTCGGCGTCGTACAAGTAAGATTAGCAACTCTCGAAGTCGAAGGTGGTGGTGAAGATGGTGCTGAGGTAAAGATGGCGATGGTAGCACGAGATGGCGACGATGGAGTTGATGGAGTTGATGGTCTGGACTGGAAGTAGAGCAGGAATAGAAGCAGTTTCTGGAAAAATCTTGCAGAAGATTAAATGTTTCTTTGCAGTCCAAGAGAGAAGACTCATTTCCTGGAGAAAATGATTGACACACAGCAGACAGAGGCTGAAGAAGATCTAAGTTATATGAAAAGGTGAAAAGAACGTGCTGTCAGTCTTCCGGGCTTCCACAATTACAGCGGGGAGAATCGGAAATGTTAAACATAGCAGGTTTAGCACGAAAGGAATCATGGCCAGTCAGAGCAAAAAGAGTGTGGAGACTCGGACTGAACCATTTTAGAACAGACTTTTGTAAGGCAAAGGACGCAGATGAAATAAACTTTGTTGTGACCATAGCTTTGGAAGAAGAAGATTACAGATCTTGCCAGAGTTGAACCAGGTGATTCCAGCAATGAGTTTTTTCGGTTTTTGGATTGCAATGATTATTAATAATTAAATATAAAAATAAGTAAACTGGAATGGCATGTCTAAGGTAATTGCAAAAATCTCGATAAGAGATTTGGAGGTCCAGAGGTAGACAGCCGTTTAAAACCTGGAGAGTTGCTGTTGAGACAGCGTGACGGTTACGACTCATCATTAAGAGCATACGTCTTTGGATAGAGGAGAGTTTCTTTTGGATGGCAATTTTCTTAGAATACCAAAACCAGGCGCTAGCGCCATAGGTATAAATAGGAAAAACACCACTTTGTACAAAAGACGAAGGGTACGATGATTAATATCCCAGAATTTATGCGAAAGACGAACAAGCATAGACGTATACTTCACTATTTTATCATGAAAGTGCAAGACACGTTTCTGTAGGTTTAACTTACTATCTATAAAAATACCCCAAAATTTATGTGAGTCAACCAGGGAGAGAGAACGACCAAAAGGTTTAACAGACGAAGGCCTGAAAATGCCAAAGTTGCCCTTAAGATAAAGAAGCTTAGTCTTGTAAGGAGAAATGTTAGGTTTATTAATAACGGACCAAGAGCACAGAGCATTCATGATGCTGGCAGTACTTTCGAAAGAACGAAAATTATGAAAGAAAAGAAGGGTTAGCTCATCGGCATATGCTATTGTAGAAGCACTGGGAGTTGAACGGAGGAGCCACTCATCTAGGACCAGATCAAAGACGAGTGGACCAATCACTGAACCGTGTGGGCATCCTCGAGAGACAGAGTGACTAAGTTGCTGAATACTAGAAATGACTCGGACCGAACAGTAGACAAAGTAGTTTCAGGTTAATTTGTAGAGTTGTGAGGAGCATTGCACAACCCTTAGGCGAGCGAAAAAGCTGTCCCACCAAAGGGACTCAAAGTCTCCAGAGTAATCTACGAAAATAGCCATAGTATACTGTAATTAAAAATGCAACTGTTTACTATGGAAATAAAGGCCTCCTCAGTTCCACGCCCTGTACCAAAAACAAACTGGTCTGAGGACTTGAAAGAGCATTCAGTAAATAGGCAATCCAGATGGGCAGCAATAATTCGCTCAAAGGTTTTACTCAAGTTGGATAATAACGCAATAGACCGATAGACCTTAGCAGAAGTAGGAGTAGCAGGTTTGGGAATTAATTTAACATTGCCGTCTTCCAAAGGACAGGAAAAGTTGCCTCGTTTAAACATTTATTATAACTTTCCAGATATAACACTTTACTCATGTCTGGTCATTTAACAGAGCTTTGCATTCATTAAATCTGCCATGGAGGAGTTCATCTAACGTTTAGGTGCCGCCGTACATAAGAAACAATGCATGGCCACACACCTGTTCACATGGTATTTTTGCTCTAGCTTCTGATTTATCAGTCTGCGCGGGTAGCAGAGTGGTATCGTCCGCGTCCTGCCCACACCAATTGGAAAAGGCCCAGATTCGAATCCCGTTGATGACGCGAGGAACTTTAATGGGCTTTTTTTCTCTCTCCCTGGCTGAGTTAGTTGGTCTCAGGCGTAGATAGCAAGGTCTTCTCCGGCAGAAACTAGGTTTGTTTCGTCCAGAAAAACAGGCAAATCGACCACAGAACACACGCGTTACAGACGAAGTAATATGGGGTACATGTCGTCATATACGGGTGAACCTAACATCATATATATACAATACCATAATTTGTTTTTTTTTTCTTTTCTGATTTATTATCCTGGTGACCTGGTCGTGTCAATGACTGTGATCCGTCTGGGGATGATCACCGAGATCCCCGATTGCCACATAGAGTTTGATGTCACCCACGAACATCAACAGAGAGAGAGAGAGAGAGAGAGAGAGAGAGAGAGAGAGAGAGAGAGAGAGAGAGAGAGAGTGTGTACAGGTTCTTCCTCCCCTCTTTCTGGGTACATCCGTACCTGCTGTTGTTGAGCATGGTGAAAAGTGGGATTAGTACTTGACAGAAGAATATTGGGCTTATAGTATCTCATTGGAAGATTCCTGTTCTGATGGAGATCGTTCTGGTGGTGATGTTCCTGACCTTGATGGTGGTCCCCCATTTAGTCCTGTCTGCTTCTCGGAAGTGTGTCAGTGTCAAGGTGAATTTTTAAACCTTCAGTGAATTTATCAGCCAGCTATGGCGTACGTAGTTGAAGGCGTTTCGGTAGTCGATGTATGCCGTCTACAGGTTGGTTGCTTCTTGTATATTTTCCCCATAACTGCTGTGTCAATGTGTATTTTCTCGTTACATCATTTGCTCCTCTTCTTACATCCCTACTATTGATCGACCATGATGTTCTTTTTAATTATGCAGTAAGATAGGATCTTGTATATTGTTGGACGACAGGACAGGAGATTAGTCTACACTTTGCTGGATTTGAGATATTTTTATTCTAACTTCCTCTCCTTCTCTTGTGCAATGGTCCTGTAGAAGGCCCTTTGATTTTGAATGAAGACCCAGTTGTTTGTTTTAATCTGGAAGTTCTCCCTGTACTGGCCTAGTCTATTGCTGAATGTGGGAAGGTTCTGCTTCACAGTCTCTAGATATTTTTCAATCCTCTGATTCTTGGTCTCGTGTTTGCTGTGGGTGTTGTCTTTTGCTAGGAGGCTCTTCATTTTAAGATGAGATTCTTATTTGTATTTCCTGTTCTTACTAGATTAGGCTTATCTTGACACTTTGCTTTTCTTTTTGCTACCCTAGCTTTCTGTTCCATACTGGTAGTTTCACTGTTGCCGGTGACTGACACCTTTCCAAAAAAAAAAATTAATTAATAAAATAAATATTTTTGTGTCTTTTCTTTTTAGTTCAGTGTTTTTAATTCCTTTCATTCTGTCATCTTCTCCATTGGTGCAATATATGGTTAGGCGGATGATGTCTATAGTTATTTCTTTGCTGTTGAATTATAGTTATTTCACTGTTGCTGAAGGACATATCAGGTGTTTCCTGATAATGGTTCGTCTCTGGTGCTCTATTCGCTGTTTGTTGACATAAAGAGACTATAATCGTTCGAACCACTTGGTGTGTGGTTTAGTCCTGCACATCTAGGTTTCGGTCTCTATCTCGATTATTTTGTAGTATGTCCGCATGATGGATCTATTCATTTCGTTGCTACACTTCATGTGTTGGTGTTTCTTCCCATCCTGTGTGGTCACTATCGCAATTGCGCTGGATGGTCTTGCCCTTTCCTTGTGGCAGCCATACAGGGAAGAGCACCACTTGCTCCCCTCGGGAGACATTGTAATTATTATTATTATATTATTTCTCCCTGATAGCGGTTCCACGCCGCGACGAGTACTGGTACCAAGTGCACAGGGTGGTTGTTATGTCTGGTGTTAGTTATGGTCGAGGAATTCTCTGATTATCTTAGAGGTGTTCAGGATTGTAACTTTCTGGAGTTCTTTGTAGGCGTTCACTGGAAGATCTATTGCAGCTAGGCTGTTATTTTTTGATGTCTTTGGCACCATACTGGTAGTTGACCGGATAATTGGTATGGTCGTGAACTTCCTGAGCTTTTTCGCATGGGTTTTCTAGAGGTTTCAAGTTTTGTGGCACTGCTATATCAATCAAATAGGTGGCTGTTTCTTCTTGTCGACAAGGATTATGTCAGATCTGTTGTGTGGGATTGTTTTTGTCCTTTATCATGGCGCGGTCCCAGTACAGCTTGCTTGTAGGTTGCGGTCTCTAGTAGAGCCTGGGGTTTGTACTTGTAATATGGTACACTTTTATTTGATCAATTGTTATTTCCTCGCTAGCTTTTGATGTGTTATCCTGGCTACCTGGTCGTGTGTACGAGTTTACTGTGTCTTGGTGATCATCTTACATTCTACAGTGATGATGTGATGGATCATTTCTGAGGCCAGGTGACATCGTCGAGATGTATCAACTGACAATCGGGGCTCTCTTGTAATGTATATTGTGCAGTTTCTGTTGTTGATTACCTGATCTTGGATTGCGAGAATTAATCCTTCAGTCTTGCGCAAGAGCATTACTCTCGTGAGCCATGTATTGGAAGCCATTTCATTTATGTGATCTTGATGGAGGTCATTGTAGTGTCTTGTTTTCCCATCTTTCTAGTTTCGTTTGGGTTGTCTGGGCGGGAGGGGACTCCTCGCTTAGGCTCACCTGAATGAATCCTTCAGGTTTGGTTAGCCATCGCTTGTGTTGCTCGATGTGGTCTATCAGGCCGTTTCCTCCTCCTTTGAGAGCTGACTTCGGGTGGTGTTGGCAATATGGAAAAATCTGCTGTATGAAAAAAATAAATAGTTTTATCTTTATATTTCGTGTCTATAACAGTTTTTAAGTATCTAATGCATTTAATACTTTGAAAATATTGCTACACTCCAAGTAGAATTCATAAAACTCACAAACATTGTCCAGAAATTAAAAGAAAGTTTGCATCTGTCAGGTGTAGCTCTGTTATTTTCGTAACAATAAGTGGCACCACAGCTTCACAAATAATGGAAAAAGTAGAATGTCTCTAACACTTTAATTAATAGGATAGAATTAAACTGAAAATTACTTCGAGCTGAGCACATAAAGAAGATTGTCAAACTGTCGTTGATTTTTAACAGCTCTAGATCCTGCTGGACCTTTATGGAATATTGAAATTGCCGATCAGATATTAGATCTTTCGGACTCCAATTCTGTGGTAGTTATCCACATTAACTCCAATAGACCACCAGTCGATTCAGGTGAGTTTCTACTATTTATGGAAGCATTTGAAATAATGTGGTTGAATATTAAAACAGCTTGTTGTTCATTCTAACTTGTAATTCTTCGGTAATTTATTTTATTTTGAGTTATTTCTTTTCAAGATCTTGGTGGACTTGATGTTACTTTTGGATATGGACTTCGGGCTCCAATCGGACATGTTGATATATACGTCAATGGCGGATGCGTGCAACCTGGATGCTTCGGTAAGTTTATTTGATTTTCTTTGTGCAAGTGATGTGTTTAAAAATATCTCCGCGAATATATTTTTAATCAGAAATTATTAATATGGAAATATCTTTTAGCATGAGTTTGCATGTTGATTGTTACATTTTCAGCGTTGTAGATGAATTAAGCTGATCAGAGCATTCGAGACAGTTAAATATCAAGAGACTTCATTATATTTCCTTTGTAAATTGTGTAATTTTCATTAATTGTTTTACCTCTTTTGTTGAAGGAAATCAAAAGGTTGTCCAAAAAGAATCATCCAACAAAAGAAGTTGGACCTTTCAAACGAGATAGTTGCTCAGTATTTCCAAACATGTACTATATCCCTTTCAATACTATAATTAGATCATTTGAGATCTGGCACTAGCAGTTCATGCTGAAAGAGTCCTTTTTCAATTTCTTACTCGTGCTCAGTCAGATCATAAATTCCTTTGGAAGTTACTTCAACTTAAATATGCGCTTAAATATACTTAAATATAAATTCATGCAACTACAGGAACATTTTAAACCTTTTCTCTCCAGAAAACACCGCTAGATTGTTCCAAATTCAAATTATACCTTGACTCTCCTACAAGGTTTGTTGTTAGTTAAAATTATTGAAACAATGAACAGGATGTTTCCTTAAATTTTTCCTAATCCATCGTAAAGGTACTTCCAGGATGGATTAGGACTTTAAAACAACGCAGCATGTCGCGTAATCATTCATTAATAAATCGAAATATGATTCTCGAGTTAATCTTGCAAGTTAATCTTTTTTTACATTTTGAAAAAAGCTGGTCAACGTGCGTGTCAACATGAGAGAAGGAATTTGAACTCATTTCTTTTTCTTCCAGTGTGAGAGACCTGTTATAATCAATGTGGTAAACGCAAGGGCGGATGGTAGGCAACAAACTGCAAAGGAAGTATTATTACAGATTAAAACTGCAATACTGCAATTATAGCTTAAAAATCAGATAATGATAGAATATAATTCCTCAAGTTGAAGCATATGTCATGAAGCATATCTTGTAAAATATCTCCATTTCTTCTCCTCCTCCCTTGCTCAGCCTTTGAATTGCAACAGAATTAATTACTGAATTCGGAAATGGTAAACTGTTCTAGAATCGTTTCCAAGCCGCATCAAGAAGTATTCGGAAAGAATGTGATGAAGACTTTGCAACTTGTTGATTGGGGCAAAGATAAGTTAGTTAATTTCAATCCTTCTAAACTTACTCCTGTCTAATATCTCGCAAAAAAGGATTCTTCTGCTCCTATACTTATCTTGGATGATGCTCAGATTTCTAGACAAGGAAGAACGGTAGAGGCAACAGATGAATTTGAAACAATGTGGTAGAGAGAATTTAAGCCAGAGAAGATCAAAGAGAGGAGAATCCAAATTGTCAAGTCTCTGACAGGGAATATCAGGACGGACATATGCACAAGTACCACATTTGGGGCGAAAGGAATCATACAGCGAATAATTCGGACAACTGAAATGAGCAGTGGTTGAATCAACCGATAACTGAGATTCTGCTAGAAAAAGTACATGGGGTTTGGCAGACTGCAAGTGGAAATGGACATCGTTGATATTAGAATTGAGACCACGTATATTTGTGAAATGAATTAGGAAATGCTTGGGAAGTTTAGACATTTCAATGCAACGAAAGTCTGCAAGTGTGTCCAGGTAATCTTCAGTGCTCTCATTATATGTCTCGTGGTTTCTGTGGATGTTATTTCCCTTGGTGATAGTCTTTACTTTTCTGATATTTGTTATTTTTGTTACCCAGTTGTTACTGTGTCAGTTGGCTTACATTCGCTTTTAGCTCTTTTACCTTGTGCTGTAGTTTTCGTTCTTAGGCTGGTGGTTCAGTAAATGGTTATATGGATGGCATCTAGTGTTACTTCGTTGTTGGTGAGGTAATGCGATATTATTCACTATTTGGTGACGGTCTGTCTTGCAACATTTTTATGTTTGGTCTTTGCATCCGTCTGGTGTGATTCTTCGAAAGTGGCAGAATTCGGCCATTTTCTCCCGAATTCTGCTAGGGTCTTCTTCCCTCTTCTTCTATTCTGGATATTATGTCCTCGTGACCTGAACATTTGGGAACCATTCCAACTACTAGGTGTATAATTTCGTTCTCTATATTTTCATGTTGGTGTCTAGCTTAGTTACCTCTTAGTACGCTCTCGTGATAAACATATCCATTTCGCTGTTCCTCTTCCTTCCAGGGTGGTCACTATGTGCAGTGGCGGATTACCCATGAAGGCAATGAGGCACGTGCCTAGGGGCCCTAGGCTTTGGGAGCCCCCAAGCCAAGACATTTTCCTATAGTGTTCTAAAATAGATTGTTTTCAGTCGGTAGAGCATTAGGCTTTTAACCTAAGGGTCCAGGGTTCGAGTCCCTGTTCGAGCGAGCTATTCATTTTTTAACTCCTGGCCATGTCGGGGTGATGAGTATTATTGTCTCTAGTACATGTTCTGTACTTATCAGCAATAATAAAGAAGTTATTTATCATAAAAATCTTAATTAATTTAAGCGAAAATTTAAGCAAAAATTTCAAAAGTACAAAATTTCATTTATTTGCCACCTAACTTTTATTTATTTTTTATTCTTTTTTTTTATTATTATTTTTTGGGGGCCCCAAATATAATTTGCCTAGGGGCCCCAACTATTCTTAATCCGCCACTGACTATGTGGACATGGGTTTTTGTAAAGGGCGGCTCCTGGAATTTCAATTCAAATCCGCCTCTTATCTATGTGAAGTACAGTACCACTTTAAAAGGGCCAGATATGTGATATGTGCGTAAGGTAGTTTGGTGTGTTCTGTTGTTGTGTTCTGGCCTCTTTGGCTACCCAGAGGCATCAGTAACCAGGAAAGTTGATTCTGGGTACTCGTCCACATCAGGGGAAGGTCGACCAGTCCCAATAAAGCTCTTACTGTCCCAATTCGAGACACAGACCCACTACCCCATACTGGGTGGAAGAGGCCCAGGTTCGAATCGCGTCGATGAGGTGAGGAACTTTAATGGGCTTTTTTCATTCCGTGGCTGAGTTAGTCGGTCTTAGGCGAAGATAGCAAGGATTCCCCCCCTCCAGAAACTGGAGTTTTTCGACCAGCAAAATAGACAAATAGACCACAGAACACACACAATTAATAGACATAAGACACGCAGCAGGGCAGATGAATTTAATTATTCGGGTGGCCTGAACATAATAATTTGTTTTTGTAATTTCTGAAAAGTTGCTCGAGTAAAGAGAACAGAATCTTCTTTCCACCCGAGCAGCTTTCTATCCTCGGATCTTCTCTCCAAGGATAGAAATTAGAAACACAGCTGTGCATTTTCAATCGTAAATCAGCATAATACGGAGGGTCATAAAGCACATGCTTCGAATTTTCTACAGGTCCACACGCACATAAAACTGTATCATGTAGTCCCAGTTGGAATGATTTTTGATTGAGGGACCCATGTCCTGTTATAATATATGAAGTTTCCATTCCCACAGAAAACCACGTTCTTGTCGACTTATGTAATAAATATGTAACTTGTGGTATAAAGCTTCTTCTTACGGCTCCCGTTGAGGAACTCTCCCATCTAATCTGCCATAGATTAACAGTTGATATCTTCCTTTTAATTCTGTAACATAATCCTCGATAAATAATATATAAATCCAGGGGAATAGTTCCAGCTAAGACCTGCAATGCGGCAGATGATACTGTCTTACATGTACGATTGAGAACAACTAATATTGATCTTTCTATCGTTTTAACTTGTTTTCAAATCTTACTATTCCAGCTCTATAAAACCAGGCTCCTGCTGCATATGGGACAATAGGTAAGAACACTGCTTTATAATATAAAAGTAGCGTTTTTCTAAAGATCCCAGTTTATTCTTGAATTTCCTGAGAAGTTTTTAATTTTCTCTGAAAGATATATCAAATGAGGATGAAAACTTACCTTATTGTCAATCAGAATTCCAAGACATTTACTTTCTTTTATTAATACTAGCTGTATTTGATGCAACTATATATTGGGTGAAGAGAAGAGTTCAAGAGATACACCCGACTAGCTTCGAGGCAATAAAGTTAGAAATAAGGAATTAGAAAAGATGAAAATAAGATATTTAAGGATACAGATCACACTTAAATAACATGACACTTTTAAAGAGAATTTAAAAATGGAAAACTAGATTGGTAAAAGTACTAATGTTTGTGATTACGAGAAACAAATTGGAGGATTAGATATCAGGGCTCGGCAACTAGACGTCTAAGAAGGCCAGACTGAGGTGTGTCAATCTTTGAATGGGATTGGTAAAATAGTTGATAAGGGTATATTTTCATTGGTAGGAAAGACAAGATCAACCAACCGAAATATGGAAATCAAGGCAGCAATAAATGGCTAGATCTCATCAAGTTACCCTTTAACCCGGTAACTCAACGTTTACCCGGTTTTTAACAGAAGCGCCCACAGTTCCTCTTCTTTCTAATGCAAAAGAGCTTATCTACAATGCCACCCATTTATATAATATCAATGGGGATATTCTATAATAACAGGGGATATTATATAATATCCCCTGTATATGTATCATCCCAGCATTAAACAGCTGCTGTCCAGGAAAGAGGTATTTGCACTGGACGTATTAGTAAGCACAATATCCACAATTTCGAATAGCAAAGCTTAATAAACGGTACTCACTTTAGATAATCTGCTGCTGTTACATGGAGTAGGATGGATGACTAATTATTTTGATTAATTTAGAGTTTAAAAAATAAGTTAATTAGTAAGGATACGGAATTAAAAATTAAAAATGGAGGGGAAAAAAAGGGAAAGGATTTTCTTGTTTGACGCAAAAGTTTCCTCAAATCAATGAGGCCAATATAAAATAAAGAGAATTTTTGTGCACCCTCAAATCGAACTATTATTCCAAGATGAGGAATTCAAGATGAAGATGGTGAAAGGTATCACTAAAATATTTCTCAAATGGAAAAAAGATTTTTCATTTTGGAAATGGAAGACGTACGAGTGACACCAATGGACGATTATAAAAGGGAGAAAAAACACAAAATAAGGGTTTTGCGATCAGATGAACATTTTTGTAAATAGAATAAGATTAAGAGGCACTTTCTTCAATATGTACTGTATGCAACGTTTTCTTAAAATATATAAAATCCTTTTAAATAGAAGCTTAGCTTTTTACTTTAATCCCATCTCCCTTAAAATTGGTGTTGCGGCAATATGGTTGGCATATTTGACGTCAGCAAAGTTAAATCTACAATAATCACCCCGAATTTTAGACAGGGAACGAAAAACATGTTTTTTATTTTGCGACCTGTGTTATTTGTGTTCATTATATTTTGAGAAGTGATGTATTTTTTAGGAGACAATCTGAAAATATTAAATAAAATGATATTTTAGGTGTTACTTTCAGTAAAATTTCCAATATCGTGTCAATTTTGCTTCTCAGTGAAATAATCACTTTAAAACCAGTTAAGAAATTGTTATGATTCTTGCTTAACCTAGGATCTTCATTGGATCGTCGTAAGAAACTGGGGAAGTTGTCTTCACTGATAATTCAAAGTCAAAGTCAACTGCAAATATATTGCATATGAGGTTGTTCAAATTACTGAAGTTTTTAAGAGTTGAAAATGTAGTCCTAAGAGCACCTGTGATGTCCATCTCGAAAATAACGAATATTCCTTAATTGTTGGTTTATCATAAAAATCTCAGATTTTCTCTGTATTGTTGTTGTTGTAGGTTTTAGGAGCATCAGCGATTAAGCCACTCATACGCGACTCACGAGTGGGGGAGAAGCTCTTTCCAAAGACCGAAGGGTTCATGCTCGCCATCTAAGTCCAGAAAATCAACACCAGGAACTACAGGAAATACAACGCTAACGTGAGGGGAGTGACAGATGACAAAAGTCGAAGATGTAGTAGTAGTAGTAGTGCCATCTGATGCAAGAAAGTATGTGTATGAGCTTATGCAGCATCAGCTAAAAAAAAAAAAAAAAACACACCATTCCCTCCAAATGCCTGTCCAGTTCCTCCTTAAATTTATTCAACCTATCAAATTCCACAACGACAGATGGAAGTTTTTTCCAGCACTTAACTACCCGCTGGCTAAAGGCAAATTTCCGCACATCTATTCTACATCTGTCCTTTCTTAATTTAAATTTATGCCCCCTTAGGTTCGTAATCTGAACAAGTGGAATGATTCATCGTGCTCAACCCATTCAAGGCCTCAATCAGATCACCGCGCAGGTGCCTAGTCTCCAGCCACTGCAATTTGCAGAACTTAAGCCCTCTTGGTAAGAGGATCCCTTCATTCCCCTCACCAATCTTCTTGCCCTTCTTTGTACACGCTCAAGCAAATCTCCATCCTTCCTAAAATGAGGCCTCCAGACCTGTACGCAGTACTCAAGGCGTGGCCCGACCATTGCCTTATACAGAGGGACAATCACCTCCTTTTCCCTGCTAGCAAAATTCCTATATATCATTGACAAAACCCCATGACCTGCCCTGGCAGCCTGGCTGCATTGCTCAGAAAACTTCATATTTGACTACAAAATTACTCCCAGGTCTTTTTCGTTTTCTACCACCTTAACTGTAGTACCACACAGTTGGTACGTTTCTCGTGGGTTACTTCTACCCATACGCAGTATTTGGCATTTGTCAAGGTTAAATTTCAGTTGCCACTTATTAGCCCATCTTCCCAAATTATCTAGATCCTGTTGCAGTAGCACACTGCCATTACTGTCATTAACAACCCTGTAACCTTTGTATCATCTGCAAACTTCGGCACTAAGCCTGATATACCTTCATTAATATCATTGATAAATATACAAAACAACAGAGGACCCATCACCAAACCCTGGGGGACTCTACTAATAACAATAGTCCACGAAGAGCAGCAACCATTGATTACCACCCTCTGTCTTCTCCCACTCAACCATCCTTTTATCCATTGTAGCAACTTACCCTTAATACCATTCTGCTCCAATTTATACAATAGTCTTCCATGCACAACAGGCTCAAAAGCTTTCCTGAAATCCTAATATATGATAACAAAATTATTTTTTGCATCCTGTTCCTTTGTAACCATATCATAATATCCTATCAAATTTGTTAAACAAGACTTTCAGTTAACAAACCCGTGCTGTATCTGAATTATTGCTGCAGTCTTGTCTAGATGATCCTGCAATGCATCTTTAACCAGTGACTCCATTATTTTACCCGGAACAGAAGTTAAACTAACTGGTCTGTAATTACTCGTGTCACCCTTCGATCCCCCTTTGTGAATTGGGGATACATTTGCACTTCTTCAGTCCGTGGGAACCTCCCCTGAGTCCAAGGCTGCTCTCATAATTATGGCTAAGGGTTTGCTTAGTTGCTTTGCCGCCTCCTTTAATATAACTGGATAGATCCCATCCACCCCAGGTGCCTTTCTAATGTTTAACTTCAACAATTTCTCCTCCACTTTGCTCTCAGTTATTGCGAAATCATTAAGCACCATGCAACAATTTGATAACCTTCTTCCATTTTCAAACCTTAATAATTCCTCACGTGTGAATGTAGATGAAAAATGCTCATTCAGTTTTTTTTGCTATCTGAGCAGGATCATCAACAGTCGAACCATCGATGTCAAGTGGACCAATAAGATTCATCCCCTTCCTTTTACAGTTTATATAATAAAGAAATCCATGCTGTTTTTCTTAGCATCTTTTGCCAAGGATTTCTCTTTATCTGCTTTCGCCTGCCTAACTTCCTTTGTGACCTGATTACAGACTAGCTTATATGTGCCATAGGCTTGTGAGTCGCTTAATAATTTATATGAATCCCATGCATTTTTCTTCTCTGCCACATGTATAATTAGTTCATCTGACATCCATTTAGGCCTAAACCTTGAACAATATTTCTTAATTGGTATGAAATTTTTAGTAGCATTCAGGATTAATTCCTTGAATACTTCCCACTTAGAATTTACTGTTGGTAACATCGTCAGTTGATCCCACTGTACAGAATTTAAAAACTGTCGGAGACCACTGTACTCACCTTTACGGAAGCAAAAACCCTTTCCTTTACCCCTGATGGTAATTAAATCTTTAAGTAAATCCCACTTCGGCACACTGTGATCACTGCCACCTAGTGGTTCTTTTATCTGCAAATTCTTAATACACGAATGATCACTGCTGATAACCAGATCAAGAGTATTATTCTCTCTGGTGGCCTCTCGAACATGCTGCTGCAGAAAACAATCATCCAATAATCATATTGTGTGAGTAACCAACGCACAATATCTGAGAAGTTTAAATCCCCCATTATAAGACATTCTGATTTACTGGCCCACTCTATTTCTCTGTATAATTGTTCATTGTACCCATTCGAGTCATTTGGCCTATAGCACACTCCTACCCTCATTTTTGCTTTCCCAGTGTTTATGTCACACCAAACTGACTCAACAGGCATTGTTGTGTTAAATAAATTAATAGCATAACCCCCCCGTCCCTTCCAATCCTGTCTATCCTTTCTGTACACATTGTACTCCCCAAAGTCCAGTTCTGCATTTCTTATATCTGTATGACACCACGTCTGTGCTATCCCAACAATATCCGCCTTTGATGTCTTGACCAAAACTTCAAATTCATCAAATTTATTTACTATACTTCTAGCATTGGTATACATCAAGCATACATGCTCCTATTCCTATTCACCCTAACACATCCCGTATACCCACCTATTTCACGATGACTGCCATCCGTCCCTAAAACCCGCAACACCCCTCGCTCCAGGTCGCTACTTATTCTAATAGAAGTTGTGCAAGAATCACCTTCACATCTTCCAGTGGTTACTTTTAATCTATTAGTATTTGTATCCCCCCCCCCAAGCTAGCAGTTTTCCGACCCACCTAACACTGCCTCGATAGCATCAGCAAATATTCTTGCACCCTTTCTATTTAAGTGTATCCCATCCCTGTAGAAGCAATCTCTCCTGTTAACAAGTACAGACTAGGCTGAAAAAAATTCTACCCCTTGAGCCCTGCACAATCTTTCCAGGGCCGAATTGATCGACAGGGCTCTCATCATATACTTCCTCCTATCGTGTCTGGGCAGAATGGCAGACACCTTCAAATTCAACCCTAATTCACGGCTTTTTTTCATTAGTCACCTGTACTTGCTAAGTAATTCCGCCGGTCTCCTACTCTTGATATCATTAGTGCCAACGTGTACAACTATATCACCTTTTGTGCCCTTAAAAATGATATCCGCTCTACAACGTCATCAACCTTTGCCCCCGGCAGACATACCCTGGTCCTGTTCCACCTATCCTTTTTACAAAGCATGTTCCCCGTTTCCCTGACAATACAGTCACCAACAACTACTAGTTCCTGTGGGACCAGAGCATTCTGCCTTGGGGGTTGCCGCTGTGTTGCGCGATGACCAAGTGCAAACTCTGGCGTTGATGTGGGCAGCTGAGAGCCTGATGGGCCCCTCAATTTAGATCTTTCGAGGGCATCCATCCTGTCCTTCAAGCTCTGATATAGGCCCATAACAACGCTGAATTGTCGCCTGATTTCCTTACACTCCTTACATCGCGCACACACAAAGACATCCTCCTTGGCTAGATCATGTTCTGTTCCAGAGAGTTTGGCTAACATTTCACAAGTTGCACATTTCTTTAGGCTGTGATGCGTTGGAGAATCGCCCCCCTGAGTTCTCCCCCGAGTCACAGCATTCCTACCACTTTCTTCCCGTTTCTTTGCTGCTCTGGTCTGGGGCATGATATTTTAAATTAATAAGATCAATAAATTTAATTAATTAATTGTCAATATTACTCTATCTAATAGAAACAGTGATGCGTATTACACCATATAATTATAGGTTAGATCTGCCTAGTTACCTCAATTAAAATTTTGAATTCCTACCACTCTAAACAAAAACAATGGCTGCAACATTCGAACGAAATAACAGTTTTATGTATATTAAGTAGTAATCTACAAAAACTCTTTACCTAAATTAAAAATAACCAGCGTAACTATAACTATAAGACTACGTATAAAGTACAATACAAAATAACAATTAGGTAACTAAAAAGGCAAACACTTACCGCTTTATCTATGTACACTCATAGAAACGACCAGGCCTCCAGGAAAATACATAAAAACATCTTGATCAAAGAAAGTGTACCGTATTACAATTACAAACCGCAGGCACAACCAGAGGCGCTGCTGACAAAATATACTGAAGCAGAAACTACAGAAACCTGCGATCCTGAACACCTCTAATATACACAGTGTTCCTCAATCAATAATGGTACCCGGACATAAGAACCACCTCACGCATCTGGTACCGGTATCCGTAGCTGGTGGCCCTTGTGAGTAATAGAGTTGATAGCCGTTTCCCCAATACTGAGTTGGAAAAGACTTGAGTTCGAGTTCCGTCGATGACGTGAGGAATATTTATGGGCCTTCATCACAACGTAGCTGAGTTAGTCGGTCCGAGAGTATCAGGTTTTTTCTCCCTGAAACTAGAGTTTTTCGTTCATCAAACAGAACACATGCTATTTACAGAGAGTATACACGAAGAAATAGGGCATTAGTTGCTAATGATCCTAAAACCCTACAAGAACAACGGATTATCCATAAGAGATTCGCGAATTTTTCAGACTTGTTAAAGGAGGGAAATCTCTTTGCTGTTCTCTAATGTTTCGCCAAATTAAAGACAATATCAGCCTACTCGGCATAAGGTGGTTAGATCTTCACCATATTCCATTTCGACAAAGGTAAAAGAGGTTACTTGAAATTTCACAAACAATTTTCGAAAAAGATAAAATAGAAACCAGTTTATTGATGCGTACTAAATGGAATGTATTATGGTGACATTTAGGATGATGTTGGTTATCGGAAGCAACGAAATTTAGGCCGTTCACTGTGTATTATTCTGTGAGGAAATCTTAATCTTTGATTATGACTCTTGACATGAAGCAGTTTCAATTTCTGTTTTGTACGGTAGGAGTGATTTTCATTTCTAAAATAATTCACAAAATGTACTTTATTACTTGTTCACCATTCTGTAACTGCAAGAGTGTGCACCAATACTTTTGATCATCTAGTGTCCCTCCTTAATGAGCTCCACGTGCTGCCAAAAGTGATGTACCAATCAGTCAGAAACTATTACAAAAACCGTCCTTCACAACCCATCATTACTGTTGATGATCCTGCTCAGATAGCAAACAAACTGAATGACTATTTTGCATCTACATTCACAGGTGAGGAATTATTCAGGTTTCAAAATGGCAGAAGGTTATCAAATTGTAGCAGGGTGCTTAATAATTTTGTAATAACTGAGAGCAAAGTGGAGGAGAAATTGTTGAAGTTAACATACGAAAAGCACCTGGGGTGGATGGGATCTATCCAGTTATATTAAAGGAGGCGGCAAAGCAACTAAGCAAACCCTTAGCCATAATTATGGGAGCGTCCTTGGACTCAGGGGAGGTTCCCATGGACTGGAGATGTGCAAATGTATCCCCAATTCACAAACGGGGATCGAAGGGTGACACGAGTAATTACAGACCAGTTAGTTTAACTTCTGTTCCGGGTAAAATAATGGAGTCAATGGTTAAAGATGCATTGCAGGATCATCTAGACAAGACTGCAGCAATAATTCAGACACAGTATGGGTTTGTTAAGGGAAAGTCTTGTCTGACAAATTTGAGTGGTTATTATGATGTGGTCACAAAGGAACTACATGAAAAAAATAATTTTTATATCATATATTTGGATTTCAGGAAAGCGTTTGACACTGTTGCGCATGGAAGACTATTGTACAAATTGGAGCAGAATGGTATTAAGGGTAAGTTGCTACAATGGATAAAAGGATGGTTAAGTGCGAGAAGACAGAGGGTGGTAATCAATGGGTGCTGCTCTTCTTGGACTAATGTTATTAGTGGAGTCCCACAGGGTTCGGCGTTGGGTCCACTGTTGTTTTGTATATTTATCAATGATATTGATGAAGGTATATCAGGCTTAATGTCGAAGTTTGCAGATGATACAAAGGTTGGCAGGATTGTTAATGACAGTAATGGCAGTGTGCTACTGCAACAGGATCTATATAATTTGGGCAGATGGGCTAAGAAGTGGCAACTGAAGTTTAACCTTGACAAATCCAAAGTACTGCATATGGGTAAAAGTAACCCCAGAGAAATGTATCAACTGTGTGGTACTACACTTAAGGTTGTAGAAAATGAAAAAGACCTGGGAGTAATTGTGCAGTTAGGTATGAAGTTTTCTGAGCAATGCAGACAGGCTGCCAGAGCAGGTCATGGGGTTTTGTCAATGATATATAGGAATTTTGCTAGCATGGAGAAGGAGGTGATCGTTCCTCTGTATAAGGCAATGGTCAGGCCACGCCTTGAGTACTGCGTACAGGTCTGGAGGCCTCATTTTAGGAAGGATGTAGATTTACTTGAGCATGTACAGAGAAGGGCAACAAGATTGGTGAGGGAAATGAAGGGATCCTCTTACCAAGAGAGGCTTAAATTCTGCAAATTGCAGTGGCTGGAGACTAGGCACCTGCGCGGTGATCTGATTCAGGTCTATAAGGCGTTGAATGGGTTGAGCACGCTGAATTCTGATGGGATTCTTCCACTTGTTCAGATTACGAACCTAAGGGGGCATAAATTCAAATTAAGAAAATACAGATGTAGAATAGATGTGCGAAAATTTGCCTTTAGCCAGCGGGTGGTTAATTGCTGGAAAAAACTTCCATCTGTCGTTGTGGAAGTTGATAGGTTGAATAAATTTAAAGAGGAACTGGACAGGCATTTGGAGGGAATGGTGTGATTTTTTTTTTGATTTTTTTTGGCTGATGCTGCATAAGCTCATACACTTGCTTTCTTGCATCACATGCCACTATTACTAATACTACTACTACTACTACTGTTACATGAGATTGAAACAGAATTGATATTGCAGTCGGAAACCGTCACAAAAGCTTTCCATTGAAAACAATCGGTACTCTTACATGATATTAGTCATAATGGAGTAGTCTTATTGGGGTGTAAATATTCAGTGATGTAACGTATCTACACAGCTATTTGCTTAATAATGCGGCTAATGAGATTGCAGAGCGAATTCCAAATTAAATTTACAAGAAAATTAATTCCCTATCTCACACAGATCATCAGCTATTCTCAAATATTATTATCATTTTATTTCTGAACGAATTTCCCTTTACAGCCATGCAAACAGAGGACTTGGGGTACATGATAATACATGAGATAACATGGTTACACGAACGAAAATGATAACCTATATACAGGTTATTTACGAAGTAGTCAGATAGGTTAACACAATACATTGCCTTAATCAGCCTCGGGTTTGTATACATAAATACGTCAATGCGTGCAATTTAGCTTCACACACATAATCTCACCTATAGCTTAAGGAGGGATACATATCTCCGAGAGTGGAAGACTTGTAGGTTTTATCGTTGCACTGCTTCTGGAAGTCTATGGATAAGGTGTTAAATATTTCAATTGAGTTAAATGGAAACATATAGTCCAGGGAGGTCATGTTGCGCAGCTTAGATCTTTATGGGAGTGCGCTAGTATGACTTCTATTCTGACCTAAGGGTCTGGCAATGATCTACCATATATCAGGTGAGTTTAGTTTTCCGAACAGGAGCTGAGTGAAGATAACGAAGTTCCTAGAGATAATGTGATACCTCCATTGTAGCATATTTGGATTGGAGAACATGACAGATTTTGAAATAGTAGGCGGTAGACTTGCAAACTTATTCAGCCATTTTTAAATCCAGTATTCGAGCGATAAGAACCTGGTTTGGTATGAATGGGGTGGTGCCGAGGACGATATAGTAGAGGCATATAAGGGAATGGAGATTATGCAACGAAGAATATAGTTGCTGAAAAGATATGGATTTTGAAAATTGCAGATCTGCTGTTTCGCAGCCCATATAGCCGAATATGTTTTTTTTTTCGAGTGGCATTAAAAGTAGGCAAGAACGTAAGGTCTTTGTCCCAGCTGATGCCCAAATCTTTATGCTGATTGATTTTTTCACTGGAGAGTTCTCAATTATGATATTCACATCATTGATATTTCTCTTCTTGGTGATACTAAGTTGGGCAGTTTCGTCTTTTTTTATGGAGAGCCTAATAAAATGAAGGTAATTCCTTGTAGCTGTCAGTTGGCGGTCACAGTGGTACACTGGAGAGCCTGGGGGCATTTTATGACAATTAAAAAAAACTTGAAATCAATGGCGTACGAGGTAACGTTAGCGCGATTTGCGAGAAAGGGTTTTAAAGATGTGGCGAAGAGGATGACAGAGAGAACACACTCCCTTGGGGGAGTCCTCTGGAGCACACAATTCCGTGATGATGATTCTGGTTTCTCATCCATAGTGTCCTGGACTGTAGAAGCTTAATGAGAAGATCTAATAGTTGGCTAGAGATTTTGAAGTAATCGGATAATATGGCTCATAGTAAAGGAATGGACAGGTTGTCAAAAGCCGCCTTAATATTGAGGAACAGAATTCTTCATATATATCCATAATTTACGTAGGTTAACACCACCCTTCCTTTTCTTTTTCCATTTTGGTAATCTCACACACACACACAATTAATAACTTCCACCTATTGCTTCGGAAAAGATGGTTCTCTTCCTTTACAGGTTGACACATATCACTTTACATCGGTTGGCTCTTACTAGAAATTACCAATGTCTATCACATTATCTGTCCATCAAATTCAAATCAACTATAAAATCATTTTCTTCTAATATTACATCAGTAGTACTTATCACAAAACAATTATTTCTCTCAATCACCTATGTCCCAAATCACCTATCGCATCAATTACTATTTCACCTTACATAAATAAATTTCTTTTTCCTTTTACACATTAACACATTATTGTCCAGAATCTTATCTGTTGTGTTATCATCCGTTAACACATTGTCTAGAATAATAATATTGGTTACCTCATTCCTATCCTACCACGCCTAAGATTTATTCTATTATTAATTCCCTTATATCTTTCCCTTCTTTACCCCTTTAGTATCCTCACATTATTTCATGGTCATAAACTTTATCTATAATCTAACCCAGGTGTTTTGTAATGTTCAATTAAGTTATTAAGTAGAAACTATGAAACAATTTCTCGCAGAGTTTAGATTATGAGTCTATGAGTTCGGGGTTCAATAAAACTGGAGCACACTTATGTTCCGAATTGGGCCGTTATTTTTCAATTCTTTAGCAGTATGGTGTTTTTCTTGCTCTGTGGGAAACAGGCTTCTCATATCCGTTTCAAATCTTCCTGGCCATCTCTCTCTCTCCTTCTGGTCTCTTGGACTGCATAACTTTCTCAAGTAGATTTTTCGACTCACATATCTGCATATTTGGCTCATTCTCGATGGAATCAGACCTAGTGGCTTCTCAAACTTTCTAACTGCCTTCAATAATGGAATCTTCAATTGCTTTGGAAACTGCGTTTCTGTTTCCAACGCACTTGGAAACAAAATTATTATTATTAAAATCAGTTTATTTCCCCAAAAAACCTTGGGTCACCCCGGAACGGCTCTGTGCCAGAAGGGTGCGAATATTTACAGACTAAGGTGCGAGGAACACATTGTACAATAAACAAGAGTACATGCTTGCTCGACCCGAAACTTTTACAGGATTAAATATACAATAATGTACGAAATATACAGTAATATACAAAACATATGATTGCATGAAGACAAAAGTCTTTGTCAAATACAAATAGGCAAGTTAAAAAAAAAAAAACAAAAAAAAAACAGTCTATCCAGGAGCAGGTGAGTGTTATAAGTTCATAATCTGGTAGCAGTTCTTGAGGATTTCCTTCCTGTAGGGCTTGTCTTCACAGAACCTATCAGGGTGGATCCTAAATTTATTAAAGATCCGAAGACAATTGGCTGGAAACATGTTCCTCAGGGAATCGATGCTTGACAGAGTAAGACGTAGAGGGAGACAGGAGCCGTGGTGCTCCCCTCTTGCTCTCCTCGGGCCAGTGATTAATGTGGATACCGATGGAGCATCGATTCGACTCGTTATAAGCCGTGCAAGCGTGAGGACATTTTTTGTCATGATGATATGGCTCCAGGGAGTGGTGCCCAGATTTGCTTGTAGGATAGATCTGGAGATAGTTAGGGGATGGCCTACCACCCTGTTCATCCATCTAAGCAACCAATACTGTAAACGGAGATACTTCTGAAGGTATGAGGCAGGGGCAGATGGCCAAAGTTCTGAAGCATAGAGAGGAATCGGCGTAATGCACTTCAGAATGTGCCGAACAAGCAGCGCTGGCTGATGCACACCAACGAGCTCTTGACGCACTGCCCAAAGAGCAGCGTACGTCTTCTGTCTCATCCTGGCAAAGTGAGGTTGAAATGTGAGCCCAACGTCCCAGGTGAGGCCAAGATTAGTATGAAAGGTCACCTTTTGCACCGGTTCCCCACTAACAAAGATTTGGATATCATTTTTGACTTTCTTCTTGGTTATCGTCAGTTGTGCGGATTTGGAAGGGTTCAGATGCAGCCCTATTGTGGCAAGATAACTTTCCAAGCTCAATATCTGCCTAGAAGCTTGTTGGTTGATATCATGAACCTGATGATTATGATCTGAGCTCACGTAGAACTTCAGATCGTCGGCATAAGAGACAAAGTTCGGATTCTGAGCAAGGAAGGGCTCCAAAACTGCTGCAAACAGGATAGCTGACAGTACGCTTCCTTGTGGGATGCCTCTTGAGACGTCAATAGTTACTTGAAAGTCATTGTGGGTCACAGACAGATGTCTAGGGAGTAAAATAGACTTCAAAATTTGAAGTAAGGTATCCGCCAGGCCGAAGTAGTGTTTCAGAATGGTAAAAAGAGCTGGGAGGTGTATTCTGTCATAAGCCGATTTTATGTCGAGGAATATGATATAAATCTGTGATTTGTTGTTGAGGGTGCTCTGCATTCTGAAGAGGGCATCAAGAAGATTGGTAGTTGTCGATCTCCTTTGTAGAACGGTATGCAGGTACTCGGGCCTGTGTGCAAAGCAATGCTGGGCAATTGTTGGCTGGATTACTTTTTCGAAAATTTTGAGTAAAGAACAACTGATGGATATTGGTCGCAGGTCTTTAGGAGATTTGGGTTTCTTGATCTTTGGAATGGGCTTAACATGGTAGGTTTTCTAAATTGAAGGAACTATTCCAGATTGCAGGATTTGTCTGAAAAGGTGAAGGAGAAGGTCGATTATATATGGGCTGCAAATTTTGATAATAAAGAGTGGGAAACCATCCGGACCTACAGTGGCTTTGTTGGGTAGTTTATTGATGACATCAATTAGGGTCTCTCTATTTATTTCTATTTCAGACAAGTGTGCCCTAGGTAACCAGTCCTCCTGCGTGAGAAAGGAATCGGAGTCAGGAAAATCTGCCTGCTGTAAGCTGAACTGTGCCCATTCCTGGACAAGCTTTTTGTCAATGGCTAGATGATGATGCGAAAGGATCCTTCTACCACTCTTCAACCTATTGAGAACAGCTTGGTTAAGGATCAGCCTTTTCTTTTTCAAGAAGCAAGCTCTTTCTTTCTTAAAGATGGAACGGTCTGAGGGAAGTTGAGTTTTCTGCCATTTCTGGTAAGCCTTCTGCTTCTTGATGAAAGCCATCTTAGTTTCCTTATTGAAACCCCTTATTGAAAATTAATGTATAACATTCGTTATACATTAATAAAAGGATATTAGGTAACGACTTATAGAACCCTGTTATAAATATATTCTCGACTAAATCAATTCCAGGACATTTTGTAAGATTACGTTTCTTCAAAACTCCTGTAAGTTCATTCATTCATCGTAAACTCCGCAGTATGTTCTCTAGCTACAAAGAGCCGATTATCTCTACGTATATCAGTTTGGTGATCAGTATCTTCCTGAGGATCATCAGTTGGAAATAGCTTACTTAAAAGTATCTCAACTGAGTCCTTCCAACCAATAGTCTCACTGATATCCGTGGTTACAGTATTAAACACTTCCCCATACCTGAATTTGTCACGTGACAGTTTATATAGTAAACCCCACGGGTTAGAATTTCCCGATTCGTTCACAAAACGTATCCAAGTTGCCCGTTTTTGATCAGTTATCTTCCTACTACAGTTGTTTTTTTTTTAAGGACGAATACCCCTCGTGCAGCCTTGCAACCTCGGAGGGGGACCAATGTCTGTGGCGTTGATACCGTCTTCTAGCCCTGTTTACTGCTCGCCTTAATACTGTTAACTGTGAAGTCCACCAAGGACGGGATTTTGATCTAGCAATTTTCTTCTTACCAGACTTATACGCTGCTCTTATAATTGAATCCTGTATAAATAAATCAAGAGTGTCAACAGAGTACTCTATTAACTGACGTTGCCTTATCACAGAGAAGCTCATAAGAATTGATGCATCGAACGCAGACCAATCAATTGTTTTCAGTGAGAACCAAACAGAACCAACTCTGTCACTCGATATTGACTCCCTGAAGTTGTAACATTTTTTTTACATAAAAGGAGATAACTCTATGGTCACTAGATGTCCAGTCAGAAATGACCCGCCAATCATAGACGTGGTGTTGTAGGACAGAAATTACTAGAGTTATATCAACGTTGGATCCCCCATAGATCCAGAGAATGTGGTCAGCTGATTGGATATATTCATCACATGTAAATCGTGGTTAAATATAAATTGTTCAAATAGCTGACCTTTCCCATCTGGTGAAGAACTATGCCATAGACTTGATTTAGCATTTGCATCAGTAGTGATTATTACATGATTAGGCTTTAACATAAATAGTGCATGTTCCAGGTAATTCAAAGAGCTATTAAAATCCATTGATGGAGGACAATATAATGAATTGAGATAAAATTGCAATGTTGTTGTTGCAATCATTACGCATGTGGCACATTGATTACACAAACCGTGTATCACCACAACATCTAAATCTTTATTGGTTACCACGATTCCTGATTTGGGCTCTTCTTGTACAGGCTGCACAACTCGTCCACTCAGAGGATATCCCAAGTATCTTAAAGCTTTGCTCCGATTAAACCCTGGCCCAATATGGTTCTTGTACGGATACTATATCAATCAAGTTCTCCTCCATTGACTTCCTAATTTCATCAGCCACCAGCCTAGAATGTTGGCCGTTTATCTGCATAATTTTTTATTCCTGAAGAACCAAGAACTCTATCCACCATTATTTCGATTATTCCTTGCCCGTCCTTATTCGTACCAGTTCCATTGCCTCTAAATATTCTGGATAACGAGAATCCCTGACCGAGTGGTAAAGTGTGAAGTCCACGTTTCCTACGCTTACGGTTCACAAAATACAGTTCTTCGTCCTTATTGAGATACTCTGCCCTGCAGTACAATCCCGCCTCTTGCAAAATGACCACAAAATGGGAAGGTTTGAGAGCAATATTTTGCCATAAGTCCATACCCAAGGCATAAGAAACACCTAGAGCTATCGTCAACGGCCTATGCCTGTTGGAAGAAAGAGTCAAGTAAATTCTATTCAATGTAGGAATCAGTTTATACAATTGCGGAGAGATACTAACTACCCCAATGCCCTGTTGTAGTGCTTCTGTACTTAGTTGTAGATTTGAAGGTTATATCCTTCTTGACTTCATCCCATGTAATACCAAACTCTTCTAAATTCTTACAATATATTTCTTCTAATATCTCATCATGGTTCAAATCTTTTGGAACATCATAAATGATTATGGATGGATTATCTTTTCTGGGAAGCACCGTGGCAATTTCTGCTGTAGCTAAAGAATCTGATCTTCAATTATTTATTCTCTATTACGAACTAATCTTAATGGCTTAACTTTGATCGGCTTAAATTCAGTTTTCATTGTATTCGCAGCATTAGACTCAATCATCAGAAATCCTTTGTCGTGCCAGTTCTAAAGCTCTTTTATGTTCGCAACAGTTGTGATCTTTAATAGAATTATGGAAGTTTCTTTTTGGGCCTTTTTCAATTTATACAACAAGGAGATTCCTCTTTATTCAGGCATTCTGCGTAGACATGACCACTCCGGGCACAATGCCCACAAGATGAAGATCTGTGGGTAGAGTACTGAGTCGTATGCCCGTATCTCAAGCATAAAAAACACTTTGGTGACAATCATAAATGGCCGATGTCTATGCGAGCTACAGACCAAGAAAATCCTGTCCATAGTTGAGATAAATTTATAAAGTCAAGGGGTAAAACTGATTACCCAGTGAACATTCAATGAAGATTTCGATCTTGTCGTAAATCTGATAGTAGTTTCCTTTACGACTTCCTCGAATGATAATCCGTTGTCACTTTATGGTATAAATACTCAACGATATCTTCTTTACTTAAATCCTTAGGTATGTCGCATATCATGACTGCTGGATTGTCTTTCTTGAGAACCCTTGTAGATATGCTCGCAGAGGACAGGGAATCTGAAGTAGATGTGCTAACTAGGTCAGACTTGGAAGCAGTTTCTAGAACTTTATTACTCGCTAATCTCAAGGATTTCATTTTTACATTGTTGAACCCTGACTTTAAAGTATTAGATACTAAATTTTGAAGATTCCGAAGCTCGTAATATTATGACATTTTCATTGGTTTTTACTGATCTTCCTTCACCGAAGGGGCTCCACGGGCAGCATCAGCATATGATCGCACAGAGGCGGCAACCTGAGACTGTTTGTTTCAGCAGTTTGATTAACTGATTCCTGGATATAATCCATTTTGTTAATATTCCCCACTGAAAAAAGTTTGTACAATTTTATATGTAATTATTAGAGTCTCCTGGGACAATAAGGATCACGGGAACTACGCCCTCCAGTAGCCAAGAGCAATGAGTTCTGAGAAAACAGCGCACAATCCAGTACTTCCAGTAAGCGATTTATCTCCGAACAAAAGACACTTTTGTCGGCCATGATGCTCATATCAAAACTAAAAATACAAAATACTTTATCTATGCAGATGAATCCATCGAAGTCACGAGCCTAGGCAGGTAGAACATCACTTTATGATAATCTGGAAAAGAGAAAAGATTATAATACTTGCAGTTTTAATTATCCAGAAAAGGCAAAAACTCGGGAGCATGCAAAAGAGACCAGCACACAGTAAACGCCACCTAACGGATCAGTTGAAGGAAAAGCCACTCATCTAAAACAAAATCCCAGACGAGTGGACGAAGCACTGAACCTAGTGGGAAACCTCGAGAGGCAGAGCGACTAAGTCACTAAGTACCAGAAATGACTTGGACAAAAGTGTCAAGTGTGTTTAAGGTCAAACGGTACAAGGGTTTCTCACATCTCCGCGTGGTTTACATTGTCGTGTGATACAGTTCATTGTAAAGGCCAGAGATTTAAAAGTGTGTGGATTTTGTGGTGTGTGGTGTTGTGTGCCGGTGTTCCTCTGGTCATTTAGCCGACAGACCCCTGCAGAGGCCCGACGTTGCCGGCACTTCGCCCGTGGAGACAGATCAGGTACCCAGTAGTCTGAATTTTACTCTGGCAGGTCCTGCCACCTAATTTCCTGAAATTTCAGTGGCTAGGACCTAAAAAAAAAAAAAAAAGAAAAAGAGAGAGAAAGGTTGTGGTGATCGTTGAATGAGGAGAGCGCTAATATTGAGAGGCCGAAAATGTAGGCAAATTATAATTTAGACAAGATTAGAGTTTGATGTGTGGGGTAAGCTAGCATGTAGATAGAGAGGGGGAAGAGACTGAAGACTGGGGGAGAAAGAGAGAGAAAGGGGTCAGTAGTGAAGACAACCCAAATCGAAGTCAGTGGGGAATGCTCATGCCCTATCTGAGGGAATGATTAGGGGTAGCGAGTGGGGGAGGAGACAGGGAGAAAGTGGCCAGACAAAGGAGCCGGCTCAGATTTTGGCAGCAGTGTGTCTGCGATTTGGTCGTAGCTCCGTCGGATCTATGGGTTTATTAAATTAAATTATTATTTTTAGGGTTGCCCGTAATTAAATACATTAACCCGTGTTTGTGTCTGTAAATTGCGTATGTTCTATGGTTGATTTGCCTGTTTTGCTGGACGAAAAAACTCCAGTTACTGGGGAAAAAAAACCTTGCTATCTACGCCTGAGACCAACTAACTCAGCCACGGAGTGAAAAAAGCCCATTAAAGTTCCTCGGGTCATCGACGGGATTCGAACCCAAGCCTTTTCCACCCGGTGTGGGAAGGACGGATTCATGGGTTTAGGGATCCGGGACAGGTCCTAACAATGAGATTGGTAGTCCATTCCTCCATTCCGTGCTAGGCATTTCTGGGAAGAAAGGTCCTCGCTGGCGATTTAGTCTCCAAGATCTCCATAAGTCGGGTGGTAAGTCATTCATGGGAAAGGTCCCGTCCCAGTAGTCTTCCTTCTTTCTTCTTTTACTTTCTCTGGAGCAGATGGTTGTCAGTTTGTATGGTTAGTTTACAGTGGCCCTTAGTGGCAGTGGATGTCATTCATGAGGTTGGTGAGTCGAAGGTTGCGTCTTCTAGGTGTAGCCCAAACGTAGTTTGTGCCGGCGAGTTCTCTATGGTTGTTGTGGTGGTGGGTGTGGGAGAGTCCGTCTTCTCGTGAAGAGGTATTGTGCATATTGAGTGAAGGAAGAGTAGAGACCTCACAGATGATCCACGCTGCTACTGTTGCACTGACGAATCTTGGCACCATATAATGCATGACAGTCCTGATTATGAAGACTTGAGATCTATTCTGATCACAAAGATTATTAATTTGCTAAAGGACCAAGAACATATATTAATTCATACCCATGACAATTATAAATACTTCACCACTTTTGCACAGGATGTCTTCAACAGACGAAGAACATTAAGGTGCCTAAACCAGCAAGACCAATAACTTGAGACAGATTCTGGGCACCCTTCTCCAGTAGCATCAACTGCCAACCTCATCGAAGTTCAATAGAACTGAATTTCACTTCCTTCATCCAAGTTCCATCGGACTGATATCTGCAACTGAACTCCAGGCAAGATCAACTAGTACCTGATCCCACTAAAGACTCCAAAACCCAGACACTGGAGACACCAGCAGCTTTTAGAAGAAGAACTCTTTATTATATACAGAAAGCACATTGCTGTATACAACTCCCTTCACGGCTACAAGACAGGGTTTTACATAAAAGAAATCAGACAACATAATAAACACAAAAAAAAGAAGCATTATGACTCCTGAAAGGTTTGAACACTGGGATGATGGATTCAAGGCAGTGCAAAGTGCAAAGTGTGTTAAGTGTCTAACGGCACCAGGGGTTCCCCCCATCTCCGCGTTGCTTTCATTGTGAGTGTACCAGTTCACTGGGAAGGCCAGAGATTTAAAAGGGTGTGCATCATGTGAGTGTGTTATGTTATGTACCGTTGTTCTTCTGGCCATTTAGCCGCTGGACCCGAGCTGAGGCCCAACGTTGCCCGCACTTCGCCCCGTGGAGGCAGACCAGGTAACCACTAGTTTAAATTTGCACTCTGGCAGGTCCTGCCACCTAGTTTCCTGGGATTTCAGTGGCTAGGACCTTTTAAAAAAAAAAAAAATTGCATGGGAATATTTCGCTAGATTAAAAAAGCCAAAATGGTGGGCGAACAGCGTAATTTACACACGGTTATTTTTGGCGTGTGGGGCATTCTCTTGCATACAAATAGAGTTGGGTAGGGAGAATGAAGACTGGGGGGATAAAGACGGAGGAATGGGGTCAATAGGGAAGACGACCCCAGGTGGAATCAGTGGGGCATGCCCATACCCCACCAGATGGAAGAGTCTGGTCGGCAAGGAGGGGAGGACACAGGAAAGCCGTCGCCTCCCCCCGCCGGCGTAAGGGAGAAGAAAGGGCTGAACAAGGGAGCCGGTTCAGATCACTAACATGGCGTGTATGTAGCAAAGCTGTGGCTTCGTCAGGTCCGTGACAGTGTACAGTCCATTAGTTGGTCAGTGTTGGGATAGGATCTCATCCACTGCTGTTCCAATAATCAGGGTGTCAGTGTGGGATGGTGTCACTAAGGGGATATAGGTCTCATCCAGTAAAGTCCTAGTCATTGTTGTCCGTTTCAGTTGTCAGAGTTCAGTGTCGAGTTTAGGGAAGTTGTGGTAATGCTCGTAGTCTGCTGAATAGTTCGTGTGCAAATTTGGAGAGGGCTCTATAGTACTCCTCCTCCGACAGTACAAGGTGTTCCCGATCCTTCGGGTTGAAACATATTTTTGTTATAAAGTGACATCTTATATCATCAAAGAGGGGGCATTCATGCATCAGATGTGTCCATGTCTGATTTTCACCGCAGTGGCATAGTGGTGATTCTTTTATTCTGAAGGTCGAAAGTTTGGCATTAAAGGAACCATGTCCCGTTAGAAGGAAGGTGGTGTAGAGCCCCGGTGAGAACCAGGCCGGCTGGTGGGGGTAGACTTGGGTAACGTCCGGGATAAATTTCCGGGTTATGGCGCCTTTAGTTGATTCTGCCCATCGGGACTGCCAGGTTTGCCTGAGATGGTTGATAAGACGTTTTTTCTCTATGTTGCTGTTGCTGTTGTTGGCTGGATCGGTAGTGAAGCCGATGCAGGATACACTTTTACCTCTGGACAGTTGAAAGAGCATGCCGCAGCGGACAATTTCCAGGTCCAGGAGGAGTGATCCTGCGAGGGCCTGTAGCGCATGAGAGCTGACAGTGCAGCATGCTCTTGTGATGATGAGCAAGATGCTACGCTGTATTGATTCTAATTTCCTTTTGTTCACAGCCGTGGTTGCTTTGTTGTACCAAATCCCTGCAGCGTATGAGACGGCAGGGATAAAAAAAGCCTTGTAAAAGAGAGACAGGGTCCGTTTCCGTAGTCCCCAATCTTTTCGTGTGAGTCTTGCTATGAGGGCTGAGTAGTTCCTGATCTTTCTCTGGAGATAGATGAGATGTGGGGTAAAGGATAAGTTTTTATCCAATACGATTCCGAGGTATTTTAGTTCTGTAGTTAGTTTAATCGTGGTTCCTTCTATTTTGATTTGTGGTGGCCTTCTCGTGTCGAGAGAACCCTTGAGGAGTATTGAGGATGTCTTGGTTGGTGATATTGTTAGGTGGTTCTGTTTCGCCCACGTTTGCAGGGAGTCAATTGCCCGGTTTGCAGTGGCTTCCAGTTGTGCCCGGCTGTCCTCCTCCAGCATCAGGACGAGGTCGTCTGCAAATGCTTGTGCATCTGCCCCATTGAGATTCTGATTGAGGAAGCCGTCCATCACCAGATTCCAAAGGAGTGGCCTCAGGATTGAACCTTGTAGGCACCCCCGGAAGATAGGCCGAGTAAGTTGAGAGTAGGGAGCACATACTGAGATCCTTCTATCAGGTAGGTAGGTTTTGATACAGTGGTACAGGTTATTGGAGATATTTGCCTCCCGGAGTCTGCCGAGGACACTTGGCCACCAGAGTGAGTCAAATGCCCCGGCAAAATCGACAGAGATCATTAGGAAGTATTTGCGGTTACAGTTGTTAGCTGCGGTTATTATGCGTTCCAAGGCGTCTACAGTGGACAAGGCAGTGCATAGTGCATAGTGTGCATAGTGTTAGGGTCGGGCGCCACCTGTGGTTTCCCACATCTGTGCCATATGTACACTGTGAAGAAATACAGAACACTGTAAATGCCAGAAAAAGTGTTGTGTGTTGAATGTGTAGTTTTGTGTTGGGTTCTGTTGTGTGTCCTGGCATTTGGCCGCAGGGCCCCTGGTGGAACCCCACGTTGCCCGCACACACCACTAGGAGGTAGCCAGGCTGCCCATAGTTCTCTGGCTAGTCTCCGTCAGGGTCGCCTCAGCTTCCTGAGCGGAGACCAAGTTAAAAAAAAAAATAATAATAAAAAAATAAAAAATAAAAAAATAAATAAAAATAAAAAAATAAAATAAAAAATAAAAAAAAATAAAAAATTAAATAAAAATAAAAAAATAAAAATTAATTAAAAGAAAAAATAATAATAAATAATTAATTAATTAAAAAAAAAAAAGCAGCGATTAGATAGAGTGAGGTAGTACAGGGTGTACAGAAGAGGGGGAATGAAAGTAAGAGTAAGGGGATATAGGCGAAGGCATCCCCAACCAGTCAATGTACACTCAGTCAATCAGGTGAAGGCGAAGAAAGGGGAAGGAATGGGGTCGAAAGTGACTGTACAATTAAGCACAGATAGGATCGCCATTTGGCGCCTCTGTCATCGACATCGGGTGGTGTCCAATCCAGGGGTTTAATTCGATCCAATGGTAGCTTTCAAACTTCAATCATCAGATAGTTGTCCGTTTGATGGTGTGGCGGTCAAGTTCATGACAGTGATGAATAGGTCTCCGAGAGCAGGTTCTAATGTCCTCTGCCATGGTCCTGGGAAGGAAGTCGACCGAGCGAATTTGTAGAGGTCGCCGTCCAAGGACTGTATGTCTTGCAGCATTTGCGCAGGTAGGAACCGATCAGATAGCTTTAACCGGTTTGGTATGGTCTGTAGGATTGGATTAGTCCTAAGGCTTGGGACCAAGGTCCTCCATCCCCAGTTAGCCCAGAAATCTGGTACTGAAATAAGGGCGACCATCATTTCGATGGCAAAAGACTAGTCTTCTCTCGTGAATGATGGCAGGAAGATGTCTAACGTTGAGAGTTGCCACCATCTGGGTGAATTGGTGCAAGGGGAAGCCGAAATTTCCATATGGCCCACTTCAGTAGCCAGAATTCCCCCGCGAAAATCCGTCTAAGTTCTGCCACAAGCCACATTGGCGATCAAACCGAGCACTCTAGACTGGTTTTCTTTTACTCTCCTCCCCGGCCGAGGGGAAGAGATTGGTTCCTGTCTCCTCCCCCTGCCACCCCTTCTTCCACCTGGTGAGGCCTGGGTCTGCCTCACTGACTTTCTTGGGTCGCCCTGTTTATCGTCCCCATACCTCTGTCTTTTCTCCCCAGCCTTCAGCTCCCCCCACTTTGTCTAGAGTGGGGGGAGAACAGCAAAGAGTCCTTTACTTATGTAAACTCTAGAAGGAAGGGGATGAATCAGATTGGTCCACTTGATATTGATGGGTCAACTGTTGAAGATCCTGCTCAGGTAGCTAACAAACTAACTAAATGAATATTTTGCATCGACATTCACACATGAGGAGTTATTCAGCGAGGGGAATGCCAGAAGTGTATTCAACTCTGGCAGTAAACTAGATAATCTTGTAATAACTGAGAGTAAAGTGGAGGAGAAATTGTTGAAGATAAACACAAGAAAGCACCTGGGGTGGATGGGATCTATCCAGTTATATTAAAGGAGGCAGCAAAGGAAGTAAGCAAACCCTAAGCCATAATTATGAGAGCTTCCTTGGACTCAGGGGAGGTACCCACAGACTGGAGAAGTGCAAAGTGCAAATGTGACCCCATTTCACAAAGTAGGATCAAAGGGCGACACAAGTAATTATAGACCTGTGAGTTTAACTTCTGTACCCGGAAAATTAATGGAGGCACTGGTTAAAGAAGCACTGCAGGATCATCTAGACAAGACTTCAGTTGTAGCTCGGACACAGCATGGTTTTGTTAAGGGGAAGTCTTGCCTGACCAATTTGATTGGATACTATGATGCAATCACAAAAGAACTGGATGCAGGAAATAACTTTGATATTATATACTTGGATCTTAGAAAGGCTTTTCATACTGTTGCACATGGAAGATTGCTGCACAAATTGGAGCACTGTGGCATTGGAGGCAAATCGCTGCTATGGATAAAGGGGTGGTTGAGGGGGAGAAGACAGATAGTGGTAATCAATGGACACTGCTCATCGTGGACTATTGTTATTAGTGGAGTCCCTCAGGGTTCAGTATTGGGTACATTATTGTTTTCTGTATTTATAAATGATATTGATGATGGTATATCAAGCTTAATGTCCAAGTTTGCAGACGATACGAAGATTGGCAGGGTTGTCAAGGACACTACTGACACTATGCTACTGCAACAGGATCTGGAAAGGTTGAGCAGATGGGCTGAGGGGTGGCAAATGAAGTTTAACATTGACAAATGTAAAGTACTACACATGGGAAACAGCAACCCCAGAGCAACGTATCAACCCTGTGGTACTACACTGACAGTGGTAGAGAATGAAAGGGACTTGGGGGTGGTTGTGCAGGCAGATATGAAGTTCTCTGAGCAGTGCAGACGGGCTGCAGGAGTAGCTCATAGTGTATTGTCAATGATATATAGGAATTTTTCTAGCAGGGATAAGGAGGTGATTATTTCCTTGTATGAGGCAATGGTCAGGCCACACCTAGAGTACTGTATACATGCCTGGAGGCCTCATTTCAAGAAGGATGTAGAGCTGCTGGAACGAGTACAGAGAAGGGCAACAAAATTAGTGAATGGAACAAAGGGGTGCTCTTACGAAGAAAGGCTTAAGTTTTGCGAATTACAGTGTCTGGAGACTAGGCACCAGCGAGGTAATCTGATAGAGGTGTATAAAGCCTTGAATGGTTTGAGCATGCTCAATGGTGATGGGATTCTTCCTCTCGCTCAGAATAATCACCTGAGAGGGCATAAATTCAAATTGAGGAAAGACAGATGTAGGAGAGATGTGCGGCAGTTTGCCTTTAGCCAGCGGGTGGTTGGTTGATGCTGCATAAGGTTGCTTTCTTGCATCAAATGCCTCTACTAATGCTAAATGCTAAAATGCTAATGCTATCTCGCAGTGTACACCCCACACAACTTATCAATTAATAACGTCTAAATCTAAACCATGCTTACATTACTCTTGGCCTTTTATATTCTAGCGTTAACCCCTTTACTTATTTATTTATTTTATTTATTATTTTTTATTTATTTTTTTTCACATAGGCCGTTGCCACTGAAATCTTTGGAAACTAGGTGGCAGGGCCTACCAGAGTACAAAAATCTACTGGGTACGTGACCTGCCTTCCCGAGGCCAAGTGCGGTAACTGTGGGTCGCAACTGGGGTACAACGGCTAAATGGTCAGAAGAACAGCGGTACACAACACTACACATCCATCCACTACCCACACTATTTTTAAATCTCTGGCGTTCACAGAGTTCTGTGCTACACAAACAGAGTACACAACGCGGGGATGGGGGAAACCCCTGGTGCCGTCAGACAACTAACACACTTTTCACTTTGTAGATACCATGGACTTCCATCCAGACTAGACAGCATGAACTTGACCGTCAAACCACCAAACGGACAACTATTCGACGATTGGAATTTGAAAGCTACCATTGGATTGAGTTAAACACCTGGATTGGACATCACCCAGACTTGACAGAGGAGCCAAATGGCAATGCTATCTGTGCTCCATTGCACAGTCACTTTCGATCCCCATTCCTTCCCTTTTCTTCGCCTTCGCCCGATGGACTGAGTGTCCATTGACTGGTTGGAGATGCCTTCGGCTATATCCTCTTACACTTACTTTCATTCCCCCTCTTCTGCCGTACACATTGAAGTACCTCACTCTATCTAATCGCTTTTGTTATTATTACTATTTATTTTCTTATTTATTTATTTTTCTTTTACTTCTCCTCTTCTTTGTCTTCGCATAAGGACTTGTATGACATTAACTGCTGCAGAGTTTTATGAGTACAGTACCACCAGTGGCAAAATGCACCGGATCCTGGAGGA
The DNA here is from genome assembly GCF_048544385.1 of Mastigoproctus giganteus. Classification (NCBI taxonomy): domain Eukaryota; kingdom Metazoa; phylum Arthropoda; class Arachnida; order Uropygi; family Thelyphonidae; genus Mastigoproctus; species Mastigoproctus giganteus. Next base: position 24,482,156 of record NC_143581.1, on the reverse strand, counting down.
TTGCGCAGCCCAACGTGTCAGATTGGGCATGATCACACAAAACTGCCACAGCGCAAATTTATCAGTTTCATGTTTGATTTATGGCCATTAAAAATTCTTTTAATTTCAAAAACAAGCGAAAACTAGGATGTCCGTATGGAAGATGAATATATCTATTCTTTAAATTCCGAAAAATTTAATTTTTGAGTGCCCTATTTTAACGGATACCGGAATATTTTTATGGATTGTCTATAAATTTATGATTAACCCTACCTCGCTCTACATCTGCTTAGAATTAAGAAAATTATACGACCTTCAAAATCAGTTTTTCATTTACTAAAGTCCGAAAGAATAAGAAACTGTTTGAAGTGCATTGAGTTTTTCATAAAAGGTAAGATCCACACAATGACTAAATGTAAACGAAGGTAAAAGTCCTTCTATTGAACATACCACAACAACAACAGCAACATATATATCACTTCGGCTTTTCCTCTATGCTTACCCTGGTGACATTGACGAGAGCAACGCTGAAAGAACAGAGCATCACTATAGCAGAAAATACTTCTCGACTGAAGCGCCATCTGGAGAAATAAGACTTATATTCGTCCATCAAACCAGTGATAACCGATTCTAAGCCGCCCATCTGAAACAAAAATACAGACTTAATAAGAAAACAGATAATACTCGTAATTATGAAGTTCAGCAAGAGGTGTTCAGTGATTGTGTACTAATTACAAAAAGAGAAACAGGTTAAAGCAATTGTTCCAATAGAAATTGCTACACAAAAGAATGAAAAGAAGAAATACTGAAGTACATAAACGAAATAGTTCAGGACATTAACCATTTCTGGAGGTACAAACTTACCGCACTGTCCAACCCCAAAGTCAGCAGCATGATGAAGAAAGGTAATGCCTAAAATTAACCACCAGGTAGTAGTAGTAGTAGTAGTGGCATGTGATGCAAGAAAGCAAATGTATGAGCTTATGCAGCATCAGCAAAAAAAAAAAAAAAAAACACGCCATTCCCTCCAAATGCCTGTCCAGTTCCTCTTTAAATTTACTCAACCTATCAACTTCCACAACGACAGATGGAAGTTTGTTCCAGCAATTAACCACCCGCTGGCTAAAGGCAAATTTCCGCACATCTATTCTACATCTGTCCTTTCGTAATTTGAATTTATGCCCCCTTATGTTCGTAATCTGAACAAGTGGAAGGATCCCATCAGAATTCAGCGTGCTGAACCCATTCAAGGCCTTACACACCTCAATCAGATCACCGCACAGGTGCCTAGTCTCCAGCCACTACAATTTGCAGAACTTAAGCCTCTCTTGATAAGAGGATCCCTTCATTCCCCTCACCAATATTGTTGCCCTTCTCTGTACACGCTCAAGTAAATCTACATCCTTCCTAAAATGAGGCCTCCAGACCTGTACGTAGTACTCAAGGCGTGGCCTGACCATTGCCTTACACAGAGGGATAATCACCTCCTTTTCCCTGCTAGCAAAATTCCTATATATCATTGACAAAGCCCCATGACCTGCCCTGGCAGCCTGTCTGCATTGCTCAGAAAACTTCATATCTGCCTGCACAATTACTCCCAGGTCTTTTTCATTTTCTACCACCTTAAGGGTAGTACCACACAGTTGGTACGTTTCTCTGGGGTTACTTCTACCCATATGCAGTACTTTGCATTTGTCAAGGTTAAATATCAGTTGCCACTTCTTAGCCCATCTTCCCAAATTATCTAGATCCTGTTGCAGTAGCACACTGCCATTATTGTCATTAGCAACCCTTCCAACCTTTGTATCATCTGCAAACTTCGACATTAAGCCTGATATACCTTCATCAATATCATTGATAAATATACAAAACAACAGTGGACCTAACACCGAACCCTGTGGGACTCCACTAATAACATTAGTCCAAGAAGAGCAGCACCCATTGATTACCACCCTCTGTCTTCTCGCACTTAACCATCCTTTTATCCATTGTAGCAACTTACCCTTAATACCATTCTGCTCCAATTTGTATAATACTCTTCCATGGGCAACAGTGTCAAAAGCTTTCCTGAAATCCAAATATATGATATAAAAATTATTTTTTGCGTCCAGTTCCTTTGAAACCACATCATAATATTCTATCAAATTTGTCAGACAACACTTTCCCTTAACAAACCCGTGCTGTGTCTGAATTATTGCTGCAGTCTTGTCTAGATGATCGTGCAATGCATCTTTAACCAGTGACTCCATTATTTTACCCGGAACAGAAGTTAAACTAACTGGTCTGTAATTACCCGTGTCATCTTTCGATCACCCTTTGTGAATTGGGGATACATTTGCACACCTCCAGTCCGTGGGAACCTCCCCTGAGTCCAAGGATTCTCTCATAATTATGGCAATGGGTTTGCTTAGTTGCTTTGCTGCCTCCTTTAATATAACTGGATAGATCCCATCCACCCCAGGTGCTTTTCTTACGTTTAACTTCAACAATTTCTCTTCCACTTTGCTCTCAGTTATTACGAAATCATTAAGTATCATGCTACAATTTGATAACCTTGTGCCATTTTCAAACCTTAGTAATTCCTCCTGTGTGAATGTAGATGCAAAATACTCATTCAGTTTGTTTGCTATCTGAGCAGGATCATCAACAGTCGAACCATCGATGTCAAGTGGACCAATCAGATTCATCCCCTTCCTTTTAGAATTTATATAAGTAAAGAAATCCTTGCTGTTTTTCTTAGCATCTTTTGCCAAGGATTTCTCGTAATCTGCCTTCGCCTGCCGAACCTCCTTTGTGACCTGATTACAGATTAACTTATATCTGCCATAGGCTTCTGAGTGGCTTGATAATTTAGATGCATCCCATGAATTTTTCTTCTCTGTTACGAGTCTCATAAGTTCATTTGACAACCAATTAGGCCTAAACCTTGAACAATATTTCTTAATAGGTATGAAACTTTTAGTAGCTTCTAAGATTAATTGGTGGAAGCCACACTACCTATCGCCACACCACGATAGGTAGTGTGGCGATAGCCTCTGGATAAACTTGGAACACGAGTCCATGACCTTCTGTAGCGACTTTACTAATCGGAACACCGTGTTTGTTTGCCATGTAACCCAAGTAAACAAAAATAACGAAGCCACCGTACAAACTGGTGAAGCTATTCACAGCTGAAGTTAACAAACAGTCCCTGAAAAAAAAATTCAGTAATAGATCAATGGTATGAGAAAGTAATGCTAAGTGTATTTTTATTTACTTTAGCTTGGGTTTATTCCTATTAATTAGAGTTGTTTAAAGCAAGTACTGCATCTGTTTAAGATTTTAAATGAACGTACCCTATCTAGGAATATGCGCTGTATACGTGATGATCTTTCTATACTTACAGTCATTAAAATTACTTTTAAAACCATGCAGCCATTCTTCCTTTCATAAACCCAAGCTCGTATTGTAAATTTACCACAACTGACAGCTTTAATTGATTATGCATCAATCAGTAACTACAGGGGCGTTCACAAATTAAAGATTAATGAATTTTGAATGTTCTCTCCGTTTTTGTTTATCCCATTCAAGCAACACTATTTTTTATGGAAAATCTTGTTTCACAACACTCTATTAACCCCTTTCTCTGCAATACGCAATTTGCGAATAGCCCCTAATTATGATTAATAATAGTGAATCATATAATTAATGAAAATGACAAAAATGTGAATATAAATTGAAGAACAATTAGAGAATCTAACTAAAATATTTATCGAAATATGAATTAGACATTTTTTTTCCCAATTTTTAAGTTAACTTACCTGTAACAGTTGTTATGAAAATTATTGTAGGACGCGTATGTCAAATGCACTCCGAAACCTACTCCAACAGAATAGAAAACTTGTATGGTGGCATCAACCCATACCTTCAGAAAAAAAAAAAAATTCTAATGTATAAAATAAGCAAATTAATCTTTTAAAAATTGAGATTTTAAGATAAAGGAAGGAAACATGTATTAGCGGTTTAATTTTAATAATAAAAGTGATTTTACAATTCTGTTCAATGATTCTTTCAGTTATTCCGTGTCTGATTTTAATATAATTAAATTAATAAAAGTATAAAACTCTTTATTAAACAAATAATACATAATAAAATTAATAAAACATCTTCTTCTTCTTTGTCTTCACCTTTTCCTACGTTATATGGGGTCGGCATTCAATGTTCCCAATTCACACTTTACATCCTCTTATTCTCCTCTAGTTGGATTAACTTCTTAACTGGAACACATCTATTGGTTTTGGCATAGTTTTACGACCGGATGCCCTTCCTGACGTCAACCCACACCATTTATCCGGGCTTGGGATTTAAGCTGCCGATCTACTAAACCTGCCGCAGCCATATAAATGGAGTAGCTCTTATTCAGTGATGTCACAATTTAATAATTTTATAATTTATGCCGAATTTCTAGTCACCACTGAACAAGCAGGTGGCACTGCTGTAGTTCTTTTATCTCTTGGAAACATCCAAATGGCTGACTCGGTAGAATTACTGTGACCTTGAAAATACCAATAATGCATAACTCAGCAACACGTGAGTATTTTTAAATACAATTTGGTATCCTGAAAACTTCTACATCAAAACTATCAGGTAGCACAACTATTCTACTAAGAATTCCCAGTGACTGATTATAGTTCCTTAAAAATTTAATGACCTTGAAATTTCCTATGTTTTCCTATGTCCGAACATAATAATGATAGTCATTTTAAAAAAGTTAACAGTCCGAAAAATAAAACCACCTTTAGGTCCCAAATCTTAACCTATCACTCACCCACACTTATTTTATCTAAAATATAACTTCTTTTTGAGCAACACTCCCGAAAACCTTCTTTATTAATTAATTTTAATAGCGCACTAATTTAGCTAGCATACAGCTGGTGCCACCAGCGCCACGATAGGTATTTTTTTTTTCTTTTACTATTAATTTTTTATTATTTATTTTTTTAACTTGGTCTCCGCTCAGGAAGCTGAGGCGACCCTGACAGAGACTAGCCAGAGAATTATGGGCAGCCTGGCTACCTCCTAGTGGTTTGCGCGGGCAACGTGGGGTTCTACCAGTGCCCTGCGGCCAAATGCCAGGACACACAACAGAACCCAATAGATTACTGCACATTCAACACACAACACTTTTCTGGCATTTACAGTAGTTCTGTATTTCTTCACAGTGTACATATGGCGCAGTTGTGGGAAACCACAAGTGGCGCCTGACCCAAACACTAAGCACCCTATGTAGGTATCTTTTGTTTTGTCTGTGCGGGGAGCACAGCAGTATCCTCCACCGGGTGGAAAAAGACCCTGGTTCGAATCCCGTCGATGACGGAGGAACTTTAGTGGGCTTTTTTTACTCCGTGGCTGAGTTAGTCGGTCTCAGGAGTAGATAGCAAGGTTTTTATCCCCAGAAATTGGGGGCGGGGGGGGAGGTCGTTCAGCAAACAGACAAATCGACCAGAGAGCACACGCAATTTACAGACAAATAAATATTTTGGTAGATGAAATCATTTACGGGGACCCTAAAATCATTTTTTTTTGTAGGTATTTTTTTTGTTCCGATGCCTACAGGTGGTACATAAAGAGAAAATAAAACTGAAAAAGGTAATTATTTGTAGGTATCTTTTCAATTAGTAGGTGTCATATATGAGGTGTCTCCACGTTTCCCGTTGCCCACAGTGTCATAGGGGGGTGTCGCTTAGTCCAAATCCCTGGAGTTTATCTCTTATGACATCATGTCCAGTTAACAGGTAGGTGACAAGAAGTGCAGGGGACAGGCAAGATGGGTAGTTTGGGTATACTACCAAACTCTTATATTTAGGCCACCGGAATAATCAAAATTCATCTGCCGTGTTGTGTCTTATGTCTGTAAATTGTGTGTTCTCTGGTCGATTTGTCTGTTTTTCTGGATGAAAAACCCGTTTCTGGGGGAAAGCCTTGCTATCTATGCCTGTGACCGACTAACGCAGCCAGGAGTGAAAAAAGCATATTAAAGTTCGTCGCGTCATCAACGGGATTCGAACCCGGGCCTTTCCATCCGGTGTGGGGGGGACGGTGACGATACCACTGTGCTACTACACGCGCAGACAGTTTGGGTGTACTAGTTGAAAGCTCGGAATGAATTTTTTTGTTATTTCTCCTTTGCTGGATGCCTGCCAGCGATTTTGCCATGTCAGCTGGAGGTGCGTAGAGAGGCGTCTACGTTCCGCTTTGGGGTCATTTCCGGGAAGTCCAGGTGGTTGGTTGGCTCCTCGTCCTTTGGAGAATTGATATGTTAAGCCGTGAATGAAAAGTTGCTGTCTAGAATAACTTCGAGGTGTTTTAATTCCTTCGTGAGCTTTATGGTGGTTCCTTGTATTCGAATTTGGGGTGGTCTCCTAAGTGATAGTGTAGTGTACTGTAGTATGGCTCAGAGCGCCTCCGTAGCCAGGTGGGCAGGAGCAGTAGTACGTAGCACGCGCTTCTTGATTAGACCGAGGTTCGAGCCCGTGACCACCAAATACGGAGGATATGGAAGGTCAAGAAATGACCACCGCATATCCCCGGAGCAATATGGCCTTAGTTGCTAATGCTCCTAAAAACCAAATAACAACAACAAGGGAACTCTCACTTTCCTCTTCTCTAATGCTTCGCCTAAATTAAAGACAATTTCAGCCCACTCAGCATAAGGTGGTTAGATCTTCACTATATTCCATTTCGACAAATGTAAAATAAATTATTTCAAATTCCAGAAACAATTTTAAAAAAATACAGAACAGAAACCAGTTTATTGAAGATCTCAGCAAATATAATCCCTTCAATTGTCTTTAAAATTTTAAATGGTTCATCAGGAATTTCTATCTTACAGAAGCCTGTGAAATAAGAATTACAGAGGCCTCAACTTTTCACATTTAGTTCTGCGTACTAAACGGAAAGTTTTGTGGTGACACTCTTAATTATTTAGAATGATGTTGGTTATCGGAGGCAAAAGAAAATTATGCCATTTACTGCCTATCATTTTGTGAGGAAATTTTAATCTTTGATTATGGCTTTGATATAAAGCAGTTTCAATTTCTGTTTTGTAAGGTAGGAGTGATTTTCATTTCTAAAATAATTGACAAAATGTACTTTATTACTTGTTCACCATTCTGTAACTGGAAGAGTGTGCACCAATACTTTTGATCATCTAGTATCCCTCCTTAATGAGCTCCAATAGTGCTGGCAAAAGTGATGTACCAATCAGTCAGAAACTATTACAAAAGCCGTCCTTCAAAACCCATCATTACCGTTACATGACATTGAAATAGAATTGATGTTGCAGTCGGAAACCGTCTCAAAAGCTTTCCATTGAAAACAATCATTATTCTTTCATGATGTTAGTCATAATGGAGTAGTAGTGTTATGAGGGTGTGTACATATTCCGTGATTTAACGTATCTACACACAGCTACACTATTCGGCGCTCTGCACCTATTTGAGTATTAACACGCTTGGAGGGTGTTATCACGATATGGGGTATTACGATATCCAGTATATTTATATATTTTTTTTAATTTTTATTTATTTATGATTTCTTTAAAATAAATGACATTCTCCCTACTGAAGTCACGGATGGACACAAACCGCAACTAAAACTGCAATATTCAGAAGAATCCACGCTACCTTCGCCTGAGGCCGATTAACTCGGCCACGTTGTGTAAAATTAATTGTAGGGTGTGTAAAGCGGTGAAAGCTCAGAGCACGAAGACGACACAAAATTTACATAAATAATTATTTTTTTGATGTTCCTTATATAAACAAAAGTATAAACGCGAAAATAGTTACTTTGGCTGGAGGCGGCATAAATGAAAGGGTTATAATGCTGGAGCGAGAAATAAACAGGAAAACAAGAAAATTTTAAGAGAGGTGTTTGGTTTTTGGCACGAGGGAGACGATTGTGTTAATGTTTTTAAAAAAAATAGTAAAGAGAGAGAAATTAAGGAGAGGTTTGATTTCAAAAATTTAACAGTAACTGTTGTCGTACTCTGTGAATCACGGGACCCTCAACCAATTGGGATTGGTTGAGGGTCCCGTGGGAGGGGGTTGTAATTGCTGTGCAAAAAGGGTTCCGATGAGAGGTCGCTAATTGTGAGTTGCGGGTTCGATTTGGAGTTGAGTTGTTAGAGGTGTGGGAGTGAGAGTTTTATTTAGAGTTGGAGTTCGGAAATTGTCGAAGATGAAGAAGAAAAATAAAAAAAAGTAGTGAGGTAGAGAGAAGGAGTGAGTAGGTTCGAATTCGGAGTTCGAAAATTGTGGAAGAGAGAGAAGTAAAAGAGAAAAAAAAAGGTAGTGAGGCGGAGGGTAGGTGAGGACATGATGAGTTCCGGTTCGAGTTGGGCATTCCGAATAGAGAGAGAGAGAGAGATCTAAGGTGAAGAAAAAAAGGGTGGAGAGTGGTGAGGATGTGCGGACTGAAGGCGTTGTATTTCTTTTTTTGTGAAGTGCAAACGAGTGGGGAACAGGTGTTCTTAAGTTTAAGGTAAAAGTGGAGTTGGCCAGTTGTAGGGTAGTCAGCGTGTCTAGCAACGCAATGACATGCTGCATTTCGAAAGTTAAATCGTGTAGGAATCTACAGATGTGTCAAGGTCCAGTCCCATCGAGAAAGAGGCCGGTGTTCAAATACGTGAATCGAGAAATCTATGTGAGATGTAGTGTCCAGTCCGAGAGGCCCCGAAGAAGAGATAGACCTCCAGAAAGATTTGAAAAACAGATGTTAGAAGCCTGTAGTGGCCCTTTTCTTAACGTTAGTGTGTTCCAGGTTTATTGAACCCCGAATTCATAGATTCATAAATTAAACTCTGAGAGAAATTGGTTGATAGGTCCTTTCAAAGAAAACCTTTTTTTGTAATGTACAATTAAATAATTAAAGATTAGCATTAGCATTAGCATTAGTAGAGGTATTTGATGCAAAAAAGCAAGCTTATGCAGCATCAGCCAAAAAAAAAAAAAAACACTTCCACTTCACCCCTCTGTTCGTTCAAAATACCTGTCCAGCTGAACCTTAAACTTATTTAGGCTATCAACTTCCACGACAAGGGATGGAAGTCTGTTCCACCAACCAACCACCCGCTGGCTAAAGACAAATTTCCGCACGTCTATCCTACATCTGTCTTTCCACAATTTGAATTTATGCCCTCTCAGGTGATTATTCTGAGCGAGAGGAAGACTCCCATCAGCATTGAGCATGCTCAAACCATTCAAGGCTTTATACACTTCTATCAGATCACCTTGCTGGTGCCTAGTCTCCAGACACTGTAATTTGCAAAACTTCAGCCTTTCTTCGTAAGAGCACCCCTTTGTTCCATTCACTAATCTTGTTGCCCCTCTCTGTACTCGTTCCAGCAGCTCTACATCCTTCTTGAAATGAGACCTCCAGACCTGTATACAGTACTCTAGGTGTGGCCTGACCATTGCCTTATACAAGGGAATAATCACCTCCTTATCCCTGCTAGAAAAATTCCTATATATCATTGACAATACACCATGAGCTACTCTTGCAGCCCCTCTGCACTGCTCACAGAACTTCATATCTGCCTGCACAACCACCCCCAGGTCCCTTTCATTCTTTACCACTGTCGGTGTAGTACCACAGAGTTGATACGTTGCTCTGGGGTTGCTGTTTCCCATGTGTAGTACTTTATATTTGTCAATGTTAAACTTCATTTGCCACCTCTCAGCCCATCTGCTCAACCTTTCGAGATCCTGTTGCAGCAGCATAGTGTCAGTAGTGTCCTTGACAACCCTGCCTACCTTTGTATCGTCTGCAAACTTCGACATTAAGCTTGATATACCATCATCATTAATATTATTTATGAATACAGAAAACAATAATGGACCCAACATTGATCCCTGAGGGATTCCACTAATAACATTAGTCCACGACGAGCAGTGTCCATTGATTACCACTCTCTGTCTTCTCCCCCTCAGCCACCTCTTTATCCACAGCAGCAATTTGCCTCCAATGCTACAGTGCTCCAATTTGTGCAGCAGTCGTCCATGTGCAACAGTATCAAAAGCCTTTCTAAGATCCAAGTATATAATATCAAAGTTAGTCCCTGCATCCAGTTCCTTTGTGACTGCATCATAGTATCCAATCAAATTGGTCAGGAAAGACTTCCCCTTAAAAAAACCATGCTGTGTCCGAGCTATAACTGAAGTCTTGTCTAAATGATCCTGCAGTGCTTCTTTAACCAGTGCTTCCATTAATTTTCCTGGAACAGAAGTTAAGCTCACAGGTCTATAATTACTTGTGTCAGCCTTTGATCTTTCTTTGTGAATTGGGGTCACATTTGCACATCTCCAGTCTATGGGTACCTCCCCTGAGTCCAAGGAAACTCTCATAATTATGGCTAAGGGTTTGCTTACTTCCTCTGCTGCCTCCTTTAATATAACTGGATAGATCCCATCCACCCCGGGTGCCTTTCTTGTGTTTATCTTCAACAATTTCTCCTCCACTTTACTCTCAGTTATTACAAGATTCTCTAGCTTACTGCTAGAGTAAGTAAGCTAGCGAATCTACACCTCTGGCTTTCCCCTCGCTAAATAACTCCTCGTGTGTGAATGTCGATGCAAAATATTCTTTAGTTTGTTAGCTACCTGAGCAGGATCATCAACAGTTGACCCATCGATATCAAGTGGACCAATCTGATTCATCCCCTTCCTTCTAGAGTTTACATAAGTAAAGAACTCTTTGCTGTTTTTCTTTGCATCCCTTGCCAAAGATTTCTCGTAATCTGCCTTCGCCTGCCTGACCTCCTTTGTAACTTGGGTACAGATCAACCTGTATCTATCATAGGCTTCTGTGTTATGTGTTAATTTGTATGTATCCCATGCATGTTTCGTCTCTGCCATATGCCTCATCAGTTCATCTGACATCCATTTAGGCCTAAACCTTGAAAAATATTTCTTAGTTGGTATGTAAAGCCTAGTAGCTTCCAACCAAGATAAGTTCTTTGAATGCTTCCCATTTTGCATTTGCTGTTGGTAACATCATCAGTTGGTCCCACTGTATAGAATTTAAATACTGTCTCAGTCCATCGTACTCGCCTTTACGAAAGCAATAACCCTTCTCTTTACCCCTAATGGTAGTTACCTCTCTGAGTAAATCCCACTTCAGCACACTGTGATCACTGCCACCTAGTGGTTCATTTATCTGCAGAATCTTAATGCATGAAGAATCACTGCTGATAATCAAATCAAGAGTATTACTCCCTCTAGTTGCCTCCCGAACATGCTGATGTAGAAAACAATCATCCAATAAATCCACAAAAGCCTTGCTAGTGTGTGAGTGACCAGCCCCCAAATTCCAGTCAATATCTGAGAAATTAAAATCTCCCATTATAAGACACTCTGATTTACTGGCCCACTCTATTTCCCTGTACAGTTCCTTATTATACTCATCAGAGTCATTAAGCCTATAGCACACTCCTAATCTCAATTTTGATCTCCCAATGCTTATGTCACACCAAACTGACTCGACACTGCACTGTACAGTGATGTCGACTGTCTTCACTTCCTTGGATTTTATATATTTCTTAACTAATAGCATAACCCCTCCCCCCTTCCTATCCTGTCTATCCTTTCTGTAGACGTTGTACTCCCCAAATTGCAGTTCTGCATCCCTTATATTTGTGTGACACCACGTCTCTGATATTCCAACAATATCTGCCTTTGATGTTTTGAGCAATACCTCAAATTCATCAAATTTATTTACTAAACTCCTAGCATTGGTTTACACGCAAGTATACATGCACCTATTTCTATTCTTAGCCACGCTAACACAACCCATGTGTTTACTTGTACCGCAATGACTCCCAGCAGTCTCTGAAATATCCTGCATCTTGTTTTTCAAGCTTCTGCTCATTCCAATAGAAGCAGTGCAAGAATCTCTTTCACCTCTGCCGGTGGCTACTGTTAATCTATTCTTCTTTGTCTCCCCCCCAAGCTAGCAGTTTTCCGACCCAGATTATCTATAATCTTCAGATAACAATTATAGATAAGATTCCAGGCAATGTGTGAATATGTATTTAGATGCAGACACATTTCAATGACATTTTTATACGGGTTTTGGAGCTACCATTTACTAAAGGGGCTCCAGAATTTGTGGTATGTTTGGCATATACAATCTCTGCTAACAGTTTGGAATCACAGAGTACGACAATAGTTTCTGTTAAATTTTTGGAATCAGATAGGACCTTGTAAGATTTAATATAGAAAACAACACTCCACAAGGTATTTAAAGGTGTTTTCATTAAGCAGTGAAAAATGTAAAGCGACAATATGGAAATAATTAACTTTAACAAGTATACTAATTTTTCATCAAAATATCCTCCGAGAGATTTTATATCTGCCTTACACACCACACGGGCATTCTGGCGGCTAATTTTATAATATTTTCTTCACTAATATTACTCCAAGAGATCTGAAGGGTTGCCCATATATCTTGCGAAGATGGGCAGACCGCACGAATTGCAATTCGGCTGACCACAACCCAATACGCCCTCCTGTTGTTTAGTTGCTAGAAATCCCCTGAACAGCTTAGAGCACTGCTTCTGGTTATAGTTTTGTTGTATAAAGTCGAAGTCCAGAGGATATTGCATTATGTTCAAGAATGTTTTTGTAACCTTCTTTGCATAAAATTCCTTCAATTCTGACGATGCCACCCACTCCAGAAAAAAACAGAAGCTACTCCAGATTATGATGAAACCTCCACTAACGTGTTGGACTGTAGGCCCTTAACGACGTATAGCACCTTCTTTTTATTCAATTGATCGTTGCACATAAACTACACGCCTGGATCCAAAAATTTCAAATATTGGAATTTTTTTTTCTCTTTTTGATTGATGCTTCATAAGTTTGCTTTCTTTGCTTGCATCATTTGCCTCTACCCGTAAACCATCAGACAACATGCCAGAACTTGCAAATATGTCTACATATTGGTGGATGAACACTCTCTTACCATCTATCGGTGGGTCACCGAAAATTGATTGTTTGTACGGTGGTGCTGTCATTAAACGATCAACCTGTGTACTTTATATGTGTTGAGTTGTGTTTGGATCGGGCCAAAATGACTTTCGTCAAAACCAACTCTAGTAGAAAGTATGTCCGAGAAGACTGAGGTTGCCACATAGACAAAAGATGATAATATTTCCATTACTGAGTGTTTGATTAAAATTCCACTTCATTTATCGTGTGTCCTAATAATTGTATTCATTTAGCGTAGGTCCTGGATGAGCCACGCGTGCTGCCAACATAGATATTGCAAACAGTCAGAAACATTGCGAACCCTTTCCTTTGAAAACTTTGACATATCGTTCTCTTTGATCTTGGGATAAGAACTGCATGTTTAAGCAACTGCGATGACGTATGTCAGATCCATCATCCTCCTTAGTGCAATTTTCGCGGTCTCTTTCTCAATAGCAAGTGAAAGAATCCGTTGAAGGACGATGTTAGGCAAAATATTACGAATGTATATTCAAAATTTGGAGAAAAAGTGTTCATATACCATTCCATTGATAATAAAATTAACCAAATTTTAAAAATATATACAGATACATTTTAAGTTTATATTTTTGTTATATTCGAAATAAACTGTGAATAGCAACAGAGAGTATAAATATATTACGCACCATTTGTTGGGTGAGATGACTTTGACCCCAGTGGAGTCAATTTAGGAAGAAACAATATATAGTCAGCGTTTAAAACTAAATATTCATTGCTCATAAATATTCAAAAATAAATTGTATCCCATTATTCTGTAGGCCTGACTATTCGTTTATATTTTGCATTGCATGCGTGGGATGAAAAACCAGGAATTTCAGAATAATAAAACCAAGCAAGTAATCCGTCCTTGAACTGACTACCTTCAGCCACCTTTTGAAAAAAACGTCCATCAGAATTCCTCGCCTCATTGGTGGGGCACTCAAGACCCACTATGCTACCAGAGAGAGCTGCAAGGCAACATAATTAGCTGCAAATTTTCACTGGAATTCGAGTTTCCTGTACGTCCAACTAACTGTGGTATTTATTTTATTCTTTAATTTATTACTTTTCTAAAGCAGTTCATATTTCGGACATTGTGGTTCAGAAATATGTACACAATCTACTGACTCCACTGCAACTAGGGCAATCAAAACTGGGGGTGATTAATGGTTGTTTCCACTGAAACTTTTTACTCCAAGATGACTTTTACACCTTTGAAGTACTGCAGTGGATATGTGGTGGTGAGTGCAAGTATATTTGGTATTTCTGCAAACAAATTTTGGCTGTAAGGTGTCGGTTTATTTTCTGACTCCAATTTGCAAGTGTTCTATTCGCTTTGGCTGCTTTGCTCTTTGCTGTGAAATCTTCCCCTGAGACTGACTACCTCTGTTGCTGTGCAAAAAAATTAAACCATTCGAATCTATCCCTATCGGAGATTTCGTGTCTTTTTGGGTCGAACCGTGGTTTTAATCACTATCCTACGCCCAAATGGTGGAAAAGGTCGGTGTTAGAATCCCATCAATGACAGATAGAAGTTTTATGGGCTTTTTCACTCATTGGATGTGTGAGTCGGGCATTGCAAGCTTTCTCTCTGATTGACACAAGAAAGAATGAGGGTGTAGAGGTATTTTTCACTTTATTTTGTGTACACTTTCGTTACATAACAGAAGGCTGGTGCTTCTGCACGTGTAGTCACACTTACACTGTAAGATATAAGACGCATTTCACAGCAGGAATTTTCATCACATTTTCTCAGTATGTTTAGGACAGCTGAGACAATACTTTTCGACTTTATCCTTTGGAGAGGCAAGTATCAGTCGTCTTTGATTGTTTAAGTTATATTATTTTATTATTTATTTATTTATTAAGTATTTCGTAGTATTTAAAGTTATGATTTTCGGTATATTGGAGCCACAGAAAAAGAAGTCCGCTTCGTTTAAAGGGAAATTTAAGTTTATTTGTAATATGAGCAAAATTATACCAATTAATCAGAGCAGAGATATGATCTGCTGGTACAATTTGGAGCAGAAATATGGCGTAAACTGGGGTTACTTCTAAGTCATTTTATCTGTGTTTTAAATTTACTTATCGATTATAAGTTGATTCGTCTTTACGATGGCTTTGAACGGCACGTTAATAATCCGTTAGAAATATTTGTAACTTTCCCTTTATTTGAAACGGAACGATAGAATTAGAGAAATATTTAAATCTTTTTCAAAAACTTCCGTTGGTAATTTCCATTTAATTAAAATTGGTCTCACATTTATAAACTATGTTGTATGTTACTTCCAGAGGTGCTGTAAGCTGAAACCGATTTTTCCATTGAAATAATGATATAATTACAGACAACGTTCCCAAACAACCAAATCCCTCCATTACAATTACCATCCCAATGCCATTACTGGTACTCTTTCCAAAGTAATCGAGAACTCAATTAACCGAAAACTCTTAAACTATCTGGAAACCTTCCATCGGATCAATGATCGTCCGTATGGATTCCGTCAGCGTCGATCCACTGGTGATTTTTCTTGTTTGTGTTACCCATCTGTGGACAAATTTAATGGAAAGGTTTAGTGAATTTCAATCATTTCCTCTTGACATTTCAAATGCTTTTGTTTGTGTTTCACATAAAAAGGTCTTCTAAATAAGCTTCCGTCTTATGGTTTGCCAAGAGTGTTTTGCAATTCGTATCCAGTTTTCTCTCTGACCACTCACTGCCAGTGATGGTAGAGGGATTTCAGTCTTCTAACTTCTCCAATAATGATGGTGTTCCTCAAGGTCCAGTTCTTTCCCCCACTCTTTTTCTCTTGTATAGTAATGACTTTCATCCATTGATCGAATATTCTATCCATAATTTTACTGATGATAACACATCCCATTCCACTGTTTAGTTTGACAAATCTTGCCCAGCTCATACAGCGTCAACTTCTCGAATATCCACTACCAATTCCTTAAATGCTGATCTCCAGGTAATTATTCAGTGGGGCATTGGAGAATAAATTAGTCGATCTGAATCCTTCTAAAACTGGATCCTGTCTTATATCTGGAGAACATCTTTGAGTATCTTCAAAAATCTTCGATGACACTCTGATTTCTAGACAAGATCCCATTTATCTATTAGAGATCACACTGTCTTGTAAGCTCTCGTGTCATAAGCACATCAAAAATCATGCCCACATGTGGGGCGGTGCCCCCAAAACCTCTGTTAGACTTCTAGATTCCGTTCAAACGAGGGCATTTAGGTCAATTAATGACTCACCTCTAACAAAGTCTCCCACTGTTTGCCTTATAGACGTTCTGTTTCTGTAGAAACCTCTATCGGCACTGTTCTTATGAATTGGCTTCTTTAATTCCCGCTCTGTGTTCCACCCATGGCAATCCTATAATTATTAGGATAGCCTTTATGTGGCGTTTCTTACTATTAGTAGCTTGACCGTGGGTCTGCCTGACCTCCTTTGTGATTTGTTTGCCAACTGCTTAATATCTACCATTGGATTCGGTGTTTCCCGATAATTTATATGAATACCATCCATTCAGGATGCTGTTCATATAATTTATCGTGCTAATTGTAATTGTACCTTCTAGTTTATTGCCGACTGGAGAGGAACAGGGTTCGGTCTTCAGCTTCGGTGTTTCATTCGTGACGAGGTACGGCGAAATTGTGCACTGTAGAATGCCTCATTAGTTATTCCTGTTGTATTGGCTTTTCATTTGACAGACTGTAGTCTTTCTCTTGGACTGCACAAGTGTCTCCGTTGGTTGGGTTGTATTTGGCTATTGGAGCAAAATAAATAAATAAATAAATATATCATAAAAGGGGTTACCAAGAGAATAAACGCATAAACTCAGTTTGCCCTGTTCTGCTTCCCAAAAATATCTGAGAATTAGGGAGAAAAAAACCTTGTTATTCTTTCCTGGGACGGATTAACTTATTAACTTAGTCAGTGGGGGAAAAGAACCATAAATGTTCTAGTATCATTGATAGGATTCGAGCTGACATCTTTTTCAAAGGGTACGAGTAGGAGGGTACCTGAAAACTCCTGCAGATTTGCGGTTTCCAAGATAATCTTAATGGCGCGTTTGTCGCTGACTTCCACTCCACGTTCCATAGTGAAATCTTTCGTTTTGTCTTCTGCGCAATGATCTGCATATATGCACATCCCTGAGTATCTGCCCACCTGCTTTATGACTCACGTTGCAAACGCGTGATGCTGTTACTGAAAGAGCGATCTGTTTTACGAAATGGATAGGATTACCCAATAGAAAGGTAGCTCAGTATATATGAAAGGCGTTGGGAGTGCAGGAAATCTGCGTTTATATAACAGATGACGCACATTTTTCCTCAATGCGCATGAGCTGTTCCATTAACTGTGATCAATATAACACATGCTAGAAAAGTATTACACCATTTCTTACGGCACGTAACCAGGTGACACAGCCTCGTCTTCATTCTTCTGTGATTTAGGTAAGAGCTTTATGTTTTACTTACTCTCTGTTGTGGAATTAGCTTTTAGATATTCCTTTGATCACAGTAGTTATGGTCGTTTCGTGGGTTGTACAATCAAATATTATTATTATCGGCCCAACATTATCTTGGACAATTCCATGGCGCCTACATCTTGAACGTTTTATAGGTATCACGCGCCATGTTCCAGCAAAACAATGCTTCGTCCTAAATAGGCGATCAGTGTCAAAACTTGGGTTGAAGAACACAATTTCCACTCTTCTGGCCGAACGGAGTTGAGAGATGAATCCGATTAAAGAACTTTGGAATTAACCTAATATTTCTGACCAAAACAATGCTTCTTCTTTCTACAAGCGAAATCGGCGCGGTAACACAGTGGTTATAATCACTGAATTGCCCACACTGGGTGGAAAAGGCCCGAGGTCAAATCCGTCAAAGACTTGAGAAATTTTTATGGGCCTTTTTCAAAATGCAGTTGCGTTAGTCGGTCTCAGGCGAGTGTAGCATTATGTTTTCTCCCGGAAACTAGAGTTTTTCGTCCAGCAAACAGCAAATTGACTTCAGAACACACTCAATTTATAGACATAATATATGCGGAAGAATATGATCTATTGTTGTTGCTGATGCGCCTAAAACCCTAACACAACCGTCAACCAACTGTTATGTAATTCGCGGTCAGTATCAGAAAGATGGTGGACCAATGCAGAAAGTGTTATGGCAAGTCATCGTCGGTTAAATAATTCTTTGACATGGCGGACTGTTGGACCACTTGAAGCCGGACGGTCTCAGGCGAAGATGACACGTTGGCTTACTGTATCACGAGTCGTGTCATGGAAACGGTTTCAAGAGAAGGGAACCATGCAAAAAGAGCTTGCCAAAATCACTGGAGGGCACGTCACCACTATTTGGCTCTCACAGCAAGATGGAACGCTGCGATGTCCTGCTTTTTATTTTTATTAATAACAAGATACACAACAGGTTACCGTTCACAGTGTATCTGAGAGTAGAATAATGAACAGAGTCAATAGCAATAATAAGAAATCCAACAGGAAAATAAACTTGATATAGATCCAAACATTAAAGTCATATGTACAAAAGAGGTGCGCATTAAGTTAAGTTACCGCTAAGAAAATAATAAATAAATTAATTATAGATTACAAAAATAATCAAACAAATAATTAAAAAAAAAACTACAATAATTAGATGTGAGTTTGTCACTTTGCAGTTCAAGAGAAAAGGCAAACTTGTGGATGGACAGTCATTTGTCAATTTATTGATTTTATTCAGTGGACTGAAGTTCATAAAATCCAAGGTGGTTGAGTCAAGGAGGAACAAGGTAAGATTCCTGACTTGTCTACGAGGAGCATGGAAGTCGATTTTACTAAGGATATCAGATGCTTCATACGTTCCAGTGATTACTTTGGCTAGACGGCTGATGTCAGCAAGAACTCTTTTAGTGCACAGAGGCTTTAGATGACAGTAATCGCACAGCGATTGCACTAAATGATAAAATAGAGGGTTACGGAACATAAGGTAACAAACAAATTTTATTTGGACTGCTCCATGCTTTGTTAATTAAAGTCTTTGTGGAGAATTGCAGATGGGTGAGCTGAATTCAAGGATTGGCAGAACAATAGATTTATAAAGGATAACAGTATATCTGTAGTTTTTGAACTTGTAGGTGTTTCGTTTGATGAATCGCAGTGTTTTGAATGATTTGCTGTTGATTTTAAGGACATGGGCATTAAATTTAGTACTGCTGGAGAAGAGAACCCCCAAGGCATTAACTTGGTCACACCTTTCGATGACTACAGAGTTAATAGTGTACTCCAGGATGAGAAAGAGATTATTTTACACTTCGAGAAGTTACCAGGCATGTCATTGAGAGGTAGCCACAGAGAGAATTTATTAAAGACGCGTTGAAGCTGTTGAGATTCGGTAACCTCTTTCACGGCTGAGTAGATCTGAAGATCATCTGCATAGAGAGCAAGTTGAACATTGGAGGTGCAGATAAAAGAACGAAGATCATTTATGAAAACAATGAAAAGTAGAGGACCTAGGGGGGGGGGCCTTGTGGTACTCCACTTAGTGATGTAAATGGATCGAGTTCACTAAATTGACGATAACGCTCAAAAGGAACGATTCATAATATGATTCCGTAGCTACGAGAGCAAAGGGTCACTGTTACCATATAGCTTAAGTTTTTCTAGAAGCTCTTCGTGCGGGACTTTATCAAATGTTTTAGATATATCTGTGTAAACTGCATCAACATCAAGAACTTCAGAGGTGTGACTTGAAGCCCCAACAAACGGAATATAGTTCTTTTCTGTGTTGAGTCCCGTTTTATCCTACAAACAGATTCTAGAAATTAATTCATCTGGAGATAACGAGGAATGCGGACCCCCCATCTCTCCAGCATCAGAGAAAGGGACACTTAAGGTGGAGGCAGTATTCTCGTGTGGGGCGGAATAATAATCACCGGCCCACCTCTCCATGTTTTTGATAGGGGTACCGCGACTGGAATCCTATGTGCCACATTTTAGGGGTGCTGTTTTCCCAGATTTTCTTTTCGTGCACGACAACGCCACTGCACATAGAGATCAAGTGGTAGTGCAATATCTTGAAGCTGAAGATGTCCAACAACTGCCGTGGCCCCAGCACGATCACCAGACTTAAATCCAATTGGAATGTGTGGGACGACGCCCTTGGGCGTCGCATTGAACGCCGATTGCCAATAGTTCGATCACTTGGTGAGCTAATGCCTGCGCTGGTGCAAGAATGGGATTTGTTGCCACAGAATCTTATAGACGCCTTATATCGAGCATGTTTAGCCTTTGTCAGGCCTTTTTAGCCTTTGCAGGGGAGCATATGCCGTACTGATATCATGTGACCATATTTTCGAGCATTTGTATCGATTTCTGTAATGTGATCTTTTTGGTAATTCGTATACAGTCCTATATATATCCGTTATATCTGTCCGCGTTTCTTGCTGTATCTATCCTGATTTCATAGATGTTCTATGTTTCACAGCCATATCAAATTTTGCCCCATATAATTGCAAGCAACAAGTGTTACATCACGTTTTCTAAATGCTCTGCTAATTTGTCGATCGGTGTAGATACGCTCTCCAATGCTTTTTTGAATTTTACAACGCAGTCCATTTAACCTTGTTTTGTTTTTCATTGTCCCACTGGCTACAAATAAAAAAATACAGAGTACGCCCTTTTGGTTGGAAAAATGGTTACAACTGTTCTCTTTCCACGCCACGCTGAAAAATTGGAGTTCCATTTTCAAACGGAAACGTTTTGCGATTTTCTTACTGTGGCTGAATTAGGGGGTTTTGTCCAAAAACAAACATCGAAACTGACCATTTAATACGCGAAATTAATTTGTTGATCACTCGGTTTTAGACAACAACCATCACCTCTCCCCACATAAAACCCATATGATTGTGGTATTAAAGGAAAGAACATGTACTGTGACAGATTTCCTTTGTAATATAGAACTGAAAAAAGCGCGTGTCGCCAGGATGTTGTCCTTTTATGGTCTTATCCATATCACAAATATCTTTGTAATATAGAAATGAAAAAAAGGCTGACTCTCTTTAGAAAATACAGCTGCGAGTTACAGACTCCGAAAAAATATCATGCCCCAAACTAGAGCAGCAAAGCAACGGGCACAAAGTGGCAGGAGTGCTGTGACTCGGGGGAGAACTGAGGGGGGGGCGATTCTCCAACGCATCACAGCCTAAAAAAAGTGCAACTTGTGAAATGTTTGCCGAACTATCTGGAACGGAACATGATATTGCCATGGGGGATGTCTTTGTGTGTGCGCGATGTAAGGAGTGTAATGAAATCAGGCGACAACTCAGCGTTGTTATGGGCCTATATGAGAGTTTGAAGGACAGGGTGGATGCCCTCGAAAGATCTAAATTGAGGGGCCCATCAGGCCCTCAGCTGCCCACATCAACGCCAGAGCTTGCGCTTGGTCATCACGCAACACAGCGGCAACCCCCAAGGCAGAATGCGCTGGTCCCAAAGGAACTAGTAGTTGTTGGTGACTCTATTGTCAGGGAAACGGGGA
Organism: Mastigoproctus giganteus; assembly: GCF_048544385.1. NCBI lineage: Eukaryota > Metazoa > Arthropoda > Arachnida > Uropygi > Thelyphonidae > Mastigoproctus > Mastigoproctus giganteus. The sequence continues at coordinate 24,460,607 of NC_143581.1, read as the reverse complement.
ACATGCTTTGTAAAAAGGATAGGTGGAACAGGATCAGGATATGTCTGCAAGGGGCAAAGGTTGATTACGTTGTAGAGCAGATATCATCTTTTAGGGGCACAAAAGGTGATAAAGTTGTACACGTTGGCACTAATGATATTAAGAGTAGGAGACCGGCGGAATTACTTAGCAAGTACAGGTCACTGATGAAAAAAAGCCGTGAATTACGGTTTAATTTGAAAGTGTCTGCAATTCTGCCCAGACACGATAGGAGGGAGTACATGATGAGAGCCTTGTCGATCAATTCGGCTCTGGAAAGATTGTCCAAGGCTCAAGGGATAGAATTTTTTTCAGCCTGGACTCTACTTGTTAACAGGAGAAATTGCTTCTACAGGGATGGGATACACTTAAATAGAAAGGGTGCAAGAATATTTGCTGATGCTATTGAGGCAGTTTTAGGTGGGTCGGAAAACTGATAGCTTGGGGGATACAAGGACTAATAGTTTAACAGTATCCGTAGGCAGAGGTGAAGGTGATTCTTGCACAACTTCTATTAGAATAAGTAGCGACCTGGAGCGAGGGGTGTTAGGGATTTCAGGACTGATGGTAGTCATCGTGAAACAGGTGGGTATATGGGATGTGTTAGAGTAACTAGGAATAAGAATAGGTGCATGTATACTTGCATGTATACCAATGCTAGAAGTATAGTAAATAAATTTGATGAATTTGAAGTGTTGGTCAAGACATCAAAGGCAGATATTGCTGGGATATCGGAGACGTGGTGTCACACAGATATAAGGAATGCCGAAATGGAATTTGGGGAGTACAATGTGTACAGAAAGGATAGACAGGATAGAAAGGGAGGACGTGTTATGCTGTTAATAAAGAAAAACTTAAAATCAAAAGAAGTGCATCCAGTTCATATAGATGAACAGTGCACTGTTGAGTCAGTTTGGTTGTGACATAAGCACTGCGAAAGCAAAAATAAGAGTGGGCTAGTAAATCGAAATGTCTTAAAATGGGGAATTTCAACTTCCCAGATATTGACTGGAACTTGTGCGTTGGGCACTCACACACTAGTCAAACTTTTGTGGATTTATTGGATGATTGTTTTCTGCAGCAGCATGTTCGAGAGGCAACCAGAGAGGGTATCTGGTTATCAGCAGTGATAACCAGATACTTGATCTGGTTATCACTGCTGATCTGGTTATCAGCAGTGATCATTCATGTATTAGGAATTTGCAGATGAAAGAACCACTAGGTGGCAGTGATCACAGTATACTGACGTGGATTTACTTAAGGATTTAATTACCATCAGGGGTAAAGGAAAGGGTTTTTGCTTCCGTAAAGGCGAGTACAGTGGTCTCCGACAGTTTTTAAATTCTGTATAGTGGGTTTAGCTGACGATGTTACCAGCAGTAAATTCTAAGTGGGAAGCGTTCAAGGAATTAATCGTGGAAGCTACTAAAAGTTTCATACCTATTAAGAAATATTGTTTAAGGTTTAGGCCTAAATGGTTATCAAATGAACTAATGAGACTTGTAACAGAGAATAAAAATGTATGGGATGCATATAAATTATCAAGCGACTCAGAAGCCTATGGCAGATATAAGTTAATCTGTAATCAGGTCACAAAGGTGGTTCGGCAGGCGAAGGCAGATTACGAGAAATCCTTGGCAAAAGATGCCAAGAAAAACAGCAAGGATTTCTTTATTTATATAAACTCTAAAAGGAAGGGGATGAACCTGATTGGTCCACTTGACATCGATGGTTCGACTGTTGATGATCCTGCTCTGATAGCAAACAAACTGAATGAGTATTTTGCATCTACATTCACACAAGAGGAGTTATTAAGGTTTCAAAATGGCAGAAGGTTATCAAATTGTAGCAGGGTGCTTAATGATTTTGTAATAACTGAAAGCAAAGTGGAGGAGAAATTGTTGACGTTAAACGTAAGAAAAGCACCTGGGGTGGATGGGATCTATCCAGTTATATTAAAGGAGGCGGCAAAGCAACTAAGCATACCCATAGCCATAATTATGAGAGCGTCCTTGGACTCAGGGGAGGTTCCCACGGACTGGAGATGTGCAAATGTATCCCCAATTCACAAAGGGGGATCGAAGGGTGACACGAGTAATTACAGACCAGTTAGTTTAACTTCTGTTCCGGGTAAAATAATGGAGTCAATGGTTAAAGATGCATTGCAGGATCATCTAGACAAGACTGCAGCAATAATTCAGACACAGTATGGGTTTGTTAATGGAAAGTCTTGTCTGAAAAATTTGATAGGGTATTACAATGTGGTTACAAAGGAACTGGATGCAAAAAATAATTTTGATATCATATATTTGGATTTCAGGAAAGCTTTTGACACTGTTGTGCATGGAAGACTATTGTACAAATTGGAGCAGAATGGTATTAACGGTAAGTTGCTACAATGGATAAAAGGATGGTTAAGTGGGAGAAGGCAGAGGGTGGTAATCAATGGGTGCTGCTCTTCTTGGGCTAATGTTATTAATGGAGTCCCACAGGGTTCGGTGTTGGGTCCACTGTTGTTTTGTATATTTATCAATGATATTGATGAAGGTATATCAGGCTTAATGTCGAAGTTTGCAGATGATACAAAGGTTGGCAGGGTTGTTAATGACAGTAATGGTAGTGTGCTACTCAACAGGATCTAGATAATTTGGGCAGATGGGCTAAGAAGTGGCAACTGAAGTTTAACCTTGACAAATGCAAAGTACTGCATATGGGTAGAAGTAACCCCAGAGAAACGTACCAACTGTGCGGTACTACACTTAAGGTGGTAGAATATGAAAAAGACCTTGGAGTATTTGTGCAGGCAGATATGAAGTTTTCTGAGCAATGCAGACAGGCTGCCAGAGCAGGACATGGGGTTTTGTCAATGATATATAGGAATTTTGCTAGCAGGGAGAAGGAGGGGATTGTCCCTCTGTATAAGGCAATGGTCAGGCCACACCTTGAGTACTGCGTACAGGTGTGGAGGCCTCATTTTAGGAAGGATGTAGATTTGCTTGAGCGTGTACAGAGAAGAGCAACACGATTGGTGAGGGGAATGAAGGGATCCTCTTACCAAGAGAGGCTTAAGTTCTGCAAATTGTAGTGGCTGGAGACTAGGCACCTGCGCGGTGATCTGATTGAGGTGTATAAGGCCTTGAATGGGTTCAGCACGCTGAATTCTGATTCGATCCTTCCACTTGTTCAGATTACGAACCTAAGGGAGCATAAATTCAAATTACGAAAGGACAGATGTAGAATAGATGTGCGGAAATTTGCCTTTAGCCAGCGGGTGGTTAATTTCTGGAACAAACTTCCATCTGTCGTTGTGGAAGTTGATAGGTTGAATAAATTTAAGGAGGAACTGGACAGTCATTTGGAGAGAATGGTGTGATTTTTTTTTTTTTTTTTTTTTTGGCTGATGCTGCATAAGCTCATACATTTGCTTTCTTGCATCAAATGCCACTACTACTACTACTACTACCATCACCTCTCCCCACATAAAACTCATATGATTGTGGTATTAAACGAAAGAACATGTACTGTGACAGATTTCCTTTGTAATATGGAAAATGAAAAAGCGCGTATCACCAGGATGTTGTCCTTTTATGGTTTATCCATATCACAAATGTATTCTGCATAATATTATTGTTTCTACATTGCAGTAGAATTCAAAACCATCCAGGCGAAGCCATAATGTGATGCTTTTATGAATATGAATATCCTGTTTTCTCAATGGTACAATGGGGAACCACGCATCAATTCACTCATACACTTCTACAAAATTACTTGCAATTTATAATATGACTTTGTAGAAGATGAATTTCCACGTCTTGCAATCCCATGAATGGTAAGCACTGATTGTGAGCGCCATCAGATAGGTTTTGTGCACCGAAAGGTAAACTGTAAGGTATTGACTGTATTGACTTTAGCAGCAAATAATCAATTTATTTAAGGAGTCAGTCGTATTCAAACCCTTTATTTTTATCACCGTATTAGAAGGTCGAGATCAAATGAGTGGAAAAAATTTGAAATATGAACTTTGTTTTGTTGAGTCTTTGATGATTATTCCTTTAAATAGATTTCAGTTCATTCAAATTATTGTCCCTCTTTCTGTCTATTTTCTTCTTATAGTGCAAAATTTATATTTCTTTTAAATGGAGTTGATTTCGAAAAAGGATGACCGCCATTGTCATGTTCGGTCATGATGTTCGGTTCTTCAAGTAGTTCACTAACTTCTTGGTTTCAACTTGTCAGCAGCCTATACGTTACTGGAAGACAGTTGATTGGGCTGTGCTTTACAAGATTTATACAACCATTATCCTTACTTTCAGATAAGGATTCCTTGTAGTCAGAGAATCTGGCATTGTGTTAAAAGTACCTTATCACGTGGCTACTCCGAGGCAAGCTGCTCCGCTAAATGTCTCTTTCTACGCCTGAATTTCATGTGCCTCTAGTTGGAGATATTGCGGGTCTTTCTCTTGAATCTCCCATTCTGCCATCCCTTCGATGCCCTTGATTTCCATGTGTTTTCGAACTAATCAAAATGCACCGTCGTTATTCGTACTTCGCTGCGCCACAGGCTAGCTGAGAATCCCCGAATGTCTTCTAGTTGGCCGGTCCATCACTCTTATCCAGTTGGCCTATGTTCTCTTTTAGCAATTCTATCGTCTGCTGTAGCTTTCTTTCCATTCCAAGGCTGGTGGATCAATAAATGGTTATGTGGATGGCATCTTGTGGTACTTCGTTGTTGATGAGGTAATCGGTATTAATTACCATTTGGGGTGGTAAATGACTTGCTGGACGTTTGGTCTCCGTTTCAGACTGGTGTGGATTTCTGTGGGGGGGGGTCATTACCTCGAATTCTGCAAGGATCTTCTTCTCTCGTTTTTCATTCTTATTTTTTGGTCTCATGACTAAACAGTCCAGAACTGTTTCCAACTACTTGGTTTGTAATTCCATTCTGTTCATTATCATGTCGGTCTCTATCTTGGCTATTTCTTAGTACACTCTCATGATGAACGTGTTCGTTTCGCTGTTCCACTTCAATCGTTGGCTTTTTCTTCCTTCCTGAGGATGTCGAGATCAAAATGAGTGGAATTTCCACGTCTCCGAGCGGATTTCCGGAGGAAGCTCTTCGGTTAGTTGGGCTACATGGTCCCTTGCCCTTTCTGTCCAGTAGGCAAAGCTTGAGACAGCGTCACTACTCCACTCACTTCCTCTGGGGGTGCGTTCTACTTTTCGAAGCGATCCCCTCTGCCTAAAACCTGAACGCAAGTGACTTTATCCTGCACCACACTCGAGGCAGTATTTTCAACATTTCGACTTCTCATTTTCATCCAGATATGGAGGGGAACAGTTTAGTTTTCGCTTTTGCATCCAATAGTGGGTGGTAGTTATTGGGAGCTAGACCAGATGACCCACTTTCTTCCCTCACTTTAACCTTGGGATGTGGGTTCGATGAAGCGACTTTGCGATATATTATTAAGTGTCATTGACGCGATTCAAATCCACATCTTTTCCAAAGGGTGTGAGAAGGAAGGGTACGTGAAAACTCCAGTAGATTTGCAGTTTCCGAGATAATCATAACGGCACGTCGTTTGTCGCTGATTCCAACCCACGTTCCATGGTAAAATCTTTCGTTTTTTTCCTCTGCGCAATAATTTGCATACAAGCACATTCCTGAGTATCTGCACACCTGCTTTATAACGCACGTGGCAAACACACGATGCTGTTACTGAGAGAGAAATCCCTCTCAGGAAATGAACAGAATTACATAATATAAAAGTGGCAGCTCAGTGCATATAAAACGATAGAGGGAGTGCAGGAAAGCGGTGTTTATGTATGTGTAAAAATGATTCACTCTGTTCCTCAATGCGCATGAACTGTGCCATCGACAGACATCAATATATTACATGCTAGAAAAGTATTACAGCGTTTTTTATTGCGCATAACCAAGTGAGACAGCCTTGTCTCCATCCATTTGCGAGTGAGGTAAGAGCTTTACATGTTTTACTTTCTCTCTGTTGTGGAATTAAGTTTTAGATGGTCTTTAATCATAGTAGTTATGGTAGCTTCATGGGTTGTACAACCAAATGTCATTAATGTGAGTCGTACATTATTATCTTGGACAAAGCCATGGCGCGCGCACCTTGAAAGTTCTGAACATATGATGTTCCAGCAAAAGAATGCTCCTTCTCTCATAGGCAATCGGTGTAAAAATTTGGGTTGAAGACCACACGCCTGGTCGAAGAGATTCTAGAGATGAATCCGATCGAAGAATTTTGTATTTAACCTAACGTTCCAGATCAAAGCAGTATTTCTCCTTTCTACAACCGAAGTCGGCTCAATATCAAGGCGTTTATAATCACCTAACTGCCCACACTAGATTGAAAAGCCATGAGGTTAATCCGCCAAAGACACGAGAAATTTTTATGATTCCTTTCACAATGCAGTTGAGTTAGTCGGGCCTAGGAATAGCATTGTTTATTCTCCTGGAAACTGGGGTTTTCCTCCAACAAATTGACAACATAACACACACAATTTACAAACATAATACGGAACAATATGGCGAAGTTGCTGAAGCGACTAAAATCCTACTACAACCGGCAACTACCTTCTACGTAATTCTCACTCTTCATCAGAAAGATGGTGGACCGATGCAAAAAGTGTTTGAAGGAGCAAGAAGTTTGCCTGCAAATATATATCGGTAACAGTTTTCATTTTCTAGTTTATTAAAAACAAAACTCTTTGAATCATCCTCCAAATACACTGAGTGATCACTGAATTATGACCACCTACCTAATACTTCCTCCTTTTGCCCTCAGTACAGCAGCTATCCGACGTGGCATTGATTCAACAAGATGTCGGAAGCGTTCGGGAGGTATGGCCGACCAAGCTGGGTGTAATGCGGTCAGCAATGCAGGTATGTATGGAGGTGCTTGGTTTATCTTTCCATAGAAAGGCATATCAGTAATATGCCTTTCCATAGTGCCCTACAAGTGCTCTATGGAATTCATATCGAGGGAGTCCGGAGGCCAATCGATATGCTGGAAGTCAGATCTCATGCATGATGGATGAAGAGCCTCATGTTGTTGATGCCAAATCCGTACACGACCATCCACAGTTTGGAGTAAATAACGTGACACATCCAACCAGGACACAGTCTTCAAGTCTTTTAATGTCCAACTTGAATGCTCTTTGCATCAGGCGAGTCTTTTACTACGATGCACCTTGATTAAGAGAGGATGCCGTAGGGGTCGTCTGCTGGTATAGCCCATACGTGTGAGCGTGCGACGAATGGTCATGCCAGATATTGTTCCGGATTGGCCCATGTTGTATTGGGTGGTCAACTCTTCAACGGTGCTGCTCCTGTTCGCCTGTACGAGTCGTCGCACCCGGCGCTTACATCTAACATCAACCTTACGCTGATCTTTGCAGTTTTGCCGTAAGGTCGTTGCTTTAACATTTTGACGCCAGTCCTGTTACACTTTAACTACGGCAGCTCTCGAACACCCCACCAGTTCAGCCGTTTGGGAAATCGAGGTACCAGCTCGTCGAGCACCCACACTCTGTCCTTTGTCAAAGTCCGATAAATCCTTCCTTTTATCCATCACGCTCGGAATTTTACTACCTACTGAACCAGTGACACCTCATCTATGCTACGTACTTCGACTAACTCCGCACTCTCGTATCTCACGTGGTCAATGGGTCGCATTCAGTTTTCATAAGGGTGGTCATAATTCAGTGATCACTCAGTGTATGTTATTATTGTTGCTTCCATGTTCTGATGTATCCAATCTTCCAAATACACTGATCGCCAAGATTAAGAGAATAAAAATGTTTCCGTGAATATTTTATTGTGAACCGAAGTGTCACCGGAGGAGAATTTTTGATATAATAGACATCCTGGCATGCAAATTCCGATTGTCCAATAGAAACCGATCTGCCACCTAAAATTATTCATGCCTATAAAAACACGGGTTGTGGTCACATCACTTCATTCCCGTTTATTTATTTTTTTGCTTGCCTAGTGGAATAGCCACATCTCCAGTACTGAGAATGATAAGTCATCGTCTTTCGGATGATTCTTTGAGAAGGCAGCCGTTGAACGACTTGAAGCAGGGCTGTCCCAGGCGGAGGGGGTATGTTGGATTAATGTGTCATTTAGTGTTATCTCGGCACTATTGAAGCAGTTTTAGAAAGCAGGAACCATTACAAGAAGAGCCGGTCAAGGTTGTTCGACGGCTACGTCAACCAGAAAAGACCGCTGTCTGGCTCTAACAGCAAGAGGTAACCCTACAGTGTCCTGTCATCAACTGTCTCTTGAGGTTGCATCGATCACAAGTGAAAAAATGTTTCCAACCAGGCTGTGTTAAGAAGTCTGGACTCTATGCAAGGAAGATAGTGGTTGGTATCCCATTAACGCCACAATCGGCTTCAGAGGTCGTCGAAACCGATGCCAAGAGCATGTGACCTGAAACCCTAACAAATGGGGTACGTTTATCTTCTCTGATGGTGGGTCCCGTTTTAGTCTACAAACATATTCTAGACGTTATTTCATCTGTAGAAAATGAGGCACGCGTTACCATCCCTCCAAGATCACAGAAAAAGAGATCCTTACCGTGCAGGCGGTTTTCTCATGTTGGGAGATCCCGACATAATGATGAACGGCAGCACCCTTCTTCATGTTTTTGATAATGATGTCGAGAACAGATCATCGAATAGTTTCTATTTTCTTTTCACGCACGAGAACAACATGCTCATCGAGCTCAGGTGGTGGAGGAATATCTTGAAACCGGAAATATCCAATGACTGCTGTGGCCAGATGAATGGTATAGGGGATATACCTGTCCGAAGTTTCTCGTTGCCTCCTCATTCCATCATTATTCTATGGTACAGCACCGTACTAAATTTTCTCCTGCTTCATCGCAAGTTTCTCAGGTTACACTGCGTTTTATTGGGTTCTGTTAATTTTGTCTAGCAGTGTAGATACGCTCTTCTTCTATCCACTTATTAATTTTGTAATGCGGTGCATTTAACCTTGTTTTGTTTTCCTTGTCCCACTGGCTACAATTTCCAAAAATGGTTGCGACTGTTCTCTTTCGACGCCACGTACAAAAAAACTTAGAAGTTTCTTTTTTAAACTGGAAACGTTTTGGGAGTTTTCATACTGCGGTGAATTAGCGGGAATTTGTCCAAGAAACCATTCAAAGTGACCATGGAAAACGCGAAATTAACGCACATACACACGCGATTCCTCATGGCCCTAACTACCTCTGCCTTAATTTAAGACAACAGCGATCGCTTCCCTCCCCATACAAAACCCATATGACTATTGTATTAAAGCAACGAACACCTGCGTGTATTGTGACACATTTCCTTTGTGTGATTTGAATAGTAATGGCCAGGATGCGTCCTTCTATGGTGAAATTCATACAGAAAATATTTCTGAACAACGTTGTCGTTTTGACATTGAATTAGAATTCAATAACCATCCGAGCGAATTCGTAATGTGACATTTTGATAAATATGAGTTTTCTCAATGGGGTAACTCCGAGGTACTGAGAAGAAACCATTTTAAGTACTCCTACACGAACAGATTTAAAATCTACACTTTGTTTTATTGAGTCTTTGATGGTTATTCCTTTAAATTTATTTCAATACACTCAAATTATTGTTCCTTTATCTGTCTATTTCCTTCTTATAGTGTAAAAGTCATTTATTTTTAATTCCAGCTGATTTCGAAGAAAGATGAATGCCATTCTCATCTCAAGTGTCTTTTCCCTCTTCGGCTGTGTTTGGGCACAGGATCTTATAGGGTCTATACCTACTACAATTATTCTATGTCCCGGTGTGCCAAGTAAGTGTTTATCCGAACTGATTGGAGATTGAATAATTCGGATGATCAATTTGTTTTCACAAAAAATAGTGTTAAAAATCTTTAATTTAAAAAAAAAAAATAGTTTAAATTGATCTGTACAAGAACACAGAAGTACATATTCTTGTTTATGTTACTGTACTGCCCATTCTGACTGTTTATATGACAACTACAGTGATAGCGGATGGCACTAAATACCAGCTCGCTGCTCTATTGGACTGGCCAGATAGTCTTCACTAAGAATCAATGTGGCCATGCAGACCCCATTGGACACACACTCGTCATTTCTTTAATAAAATCCCAAATTCCCTGTAGTATATGTTCGGGTCTTTAAAGATTCTCATCATCATTATCGGTGGTCAGGGTAATATTTAAACTACCCAGTCCCAACTAATGTGTCCAGCAAATGAACACGTTTTCTGTATCTCCATAAATATGAAGGATTGTTTCAAATTTCAGTTCTGTATGGGTATCTCCTCAAAGAAATCGACTGGATCAATCTTTTTTGATTTTTGAGTATCCTCCATCTGGAATTAAAAGAGATGAAAACGAAATAGAACAGAATCCATTCGGTAGTTGAAAATTGTCAAAAGTTGTTGAAGTATGGCCTTCTTTGATGGCATCTCGTTTTAGATAAGTCAAGCCTCATGTCATCTCTTAGCAAAATTGAGAAATTTCAGGTGCAGATTTTAGGAATCTAACAGCGCCTTCCCAAGTACTATTTTAATTTCAATGAATCGTTCGGTTGTCTGAACATTATACTACTGTTTGTGTTCAGCACCACTGCTGAACGTAAACATGTTCAGCAAATCAAGATCGAACTCCAATTAGTTCAATTTCAATTTATAATCTTATTTTGATTGTATTAACCAGAGAATTCACTAATGATTATGTTTTATATTTTTATTAGATTTGTGCAATCGGCCGTTTAACATCAAAGTCTACTGCTATACGAGAGCCAACCTTAATAACCCTTCAAGTCATACCTTAGGGAGTACTCCTCTCAACCTTCCCTACTGTAACACCATGAGACCAACATATGTCATATTTCGAGGCTATGGTAGTATATCCCCATCTACACCTGGGGTAACTATTTTGTAATTTAAAATTCTAACTAAATCAAGACTAATTTGACCTCCAATTAAAATTTAAAATCATTTTAACTTCATTTTTAAATAGAAATGAATTTATAACGGATCATTAATAAAACGACAGTAAGCATTTCCTCTTTCTGAGTAGATGTCTAGAAAAAATTAAAAAAATCTTCTTGATCTGCATTTCTAAGTTTCCTAAAATTATAAATTAGAATTGTGTAGTCAGATTTGAGTAAAGCAGTTGATTCATTTAACCTGGTGATGTTAATGTATAAACTGGAGAAAAATGAGACAATATGGAAGATTCCAAGGTGGACCAAGACCTGATGAGGGATGAAAAACATGCTGTAGTCAGAAATGGGCACCCTTCAGGAATAAACAGTATAGCAAGTGGTGTATAATGCCACCGGAGCTGACTCCATATTATTTTTAATTTTGTTATTGACAACAGTGAACAAGGAAGACTGTGAAGGTTTTCTAATGGTTTGAATTTCGGGTTGATGGTTTAGCTCAGAAATAGCTCTGCTGTTTCATGTGGATTTGTACCGTTTTCAAATATATTCTGAAAAAAAATACAAAAAGGTTTAAGACTACAATGGATACACTTGGTGAAATATATGAGGAGAGGAGTAATCTATAAGAGGAAGGGGGTTTGAAAAGTTCGTGGCCGGAGTACAAAAGGATAGTAGTAGAGTGTTAAATATGTTTTTACTTTATGTATAACACTTGAAATAGTAATCCGACAAGTTTTATGCGGTGACAATAAGGCCTTTGTTTAATTACAAGTCCTAAAGTCAACAAGGTCCTTTTAACGAGATAAGATGGACAAAATCAGTCATCCAATATTTTGGAAAAAATACACACTAACAACAAAGGCAATACATGATGATAGGTTAAAATATTGACGGAGAATTCCCCTTCCTATTCCATGATTAAGAAGGGGACAGCAGAACTTAAAGAGAGGAGGAAGAGCCTGAAGGTGATCCACTCTGGGGAAGACCTGCAACATCCATCACTCCAATATTTGCTGACAGTGTGCATAATGTGTTAATGAATGATCAAGAGTGCCAGTTGGGTACATTGACAGTATCTTGGGCATCTCATCTGAACGTGTCTACCACATAATAACAGAATTTCTCGCCATTAAAATGGTTTCGTCACGATGGATTTCAAAGTTGTTGACAGCAGATCCATTTTCCCACCGATAGTGAGGTCATTTCTGCAGTGGGTACGTTCCTGGGGGGGGGGGGGCAAGAAAAACCTTTCCTCGCAGCTGAGATCCACGCATTGCAGCATTGGTGACAAAATTATATTGACTCGAAAGGACACGTAGTTGACGTAGTTGAGAAGAAAGGTCTTATCAGGCTTCTCAAATACAAATGTCACTCTCAGGCACGTAATTTTCAATTGCCCCTTGTAATTCTGTACGGGAATTCCAAATATTGGATTTGGATATGGATGGCGCATTTACAAAGACAAACCTTCTATTCAGGATTAAGCCGACCGGGCTAGCCGAGTGGGTAAAGTACCTGCCCGGCAACCCAAAGGTCGCGGGTTCGATTCCCGCCTCGGGCTTGGATCAAAGTACTGCAAAAACCTTGGGAGGTGCAATATGGCCACAGAAGCCGATGCGCCAACAACTACCAAATCAAAAAAAAAAAAAAAAAAAATATTCAAAATTAAAAGAAATGGTGACCAGATTGGCGGTCACCATAAGAGTCGTTCTTATGTAGAATGGGACGATGCTTGGCAATTAGTTCTTCTCAGACTGGGAAGGGAGGAAATATTGAGCTTATGAATCTTCTAAATGCTCGTAATTTCTTTTCTGTTTCTTTTGAAAATAAAAATAAATAAAGAAATGGAGTTGTTTTTCGATCTGCCCTTTCAATAATTCTTCTAACAATCCGTTTAACAAGAAAAGAATCGATGAATCTACTAAAACGTTCCACTTAAACTTATGTATGCAGACTGCTTATACTGTTTTGTAATAAATTGTGAAAAATCCAGAATACAATTATCATTAGATTATTACTGAATTGTGAACTAATTGAGAATTTCTAAATCCTTGTGGGAAGCTAGATTGGCATAATTCGTGAAACTGTTTTTGCTCTTTACAGGATTTAATAACTACGTTGTTGAATAGAGGAGATCGTAATATACTAGAGCTTTATTATCCCAGTATAACCGGAGAGCTATACACACAAGCTGTACAAGACAGCAAATGTGGTGGTGATATAATCGCTAAATTCCTAAATCTTGTTATAGTAAGTATATCAACTTATCAATCCTATTTGCGCTTTGTAAATAATACTTAAATCAATGCTAAGCCCATTATTTCTCGTATCGTACTTACATAAAGACCAAATAGCGCACCATTATCGATTACAGTGCGAATACTCAGTCAGGAACTATTCGATCACTTCTGATCGAATAATCGCAGGCAGATGATCACTTCTCGTCAAAAACTGGATTATTACAAAGTTGGACTGCATGGATTTTCTTAAACTTATTGATGACAAGGCGCGATTGTCTTTGAGTAGCCATACAGATAGGAAAGCAGCAGAGAACCACAGATTTTTCACCCATCTGGACGATTGCTATTTATTCCAACAGGTCAGAGACAGCACAAGGAGGATGGAATATCCACGCCTCGGTTCTCACCAAGAAACAAAAGTGTCAAAAAAAGATAACCGCCTGTCAAAAATTGTTCCTAACTGCTTAGTCACTTCCACCATTGGAATTTGTTTTCTCTCCAATAACACCCTTGGATGTCTACCTGGATCCAATCTACCTTTAAAAACCATCATAACAGTTTTTTATTTGAAGAAATGTTTAATTTATGCAGTCTAGCCCGTGAGACTAAACTCTCCATTACAATCTTAGCATTTATTTCTAACATCCATCTGGACCTACCTGGCAAACAGACAACCAGATCATCTGCATATGCTATCCTTTTGCAAAAATCAAACCTTTCCTGTGTCCATAAATTTAGGAGAAGGTTCTAAAGAAGAGGCCCCAAGACAGAGCCCTGGGGACAACCTCTTGAAACCTGATTACTGTATCTAAGATGGTGTGAACATACAACTATCTGTCTATTTATTAAATAACTTCTAATTAAACTATAGAGATGTTCGGGGCAATGTAATTTTCTTAGGGAATTCAATATACTTTGATGCCATACAGCGTCAAAAGCACCTTCAAAATCAATATACAAAACAAGTACATATTTGGATTGGGCTGTCTGTATACTACTTAACAATTCACCAGCAGATAAATCTTTAACAAAACCATATTGACACTGTAAAATAATATTATGCCTAATCATCCATTCATTAAGTTTCATTTGAATTAAACGGTCAACAAGCTTTCCCAAATTCGGAAGTAATGAGATTGGTCTGTACCCTCTGGGATCAGTTATCTCTTTGTCAGGTTTATGAAGCAACTTGAACGAAGCTACTTTCCAAAATCCTGGAAATGTACTGTCATTATAATATTTATTAAACATGTTTAATATGTATTGAGCAAATATTTCAACCCTTTTAATTATTGCATTGTTCCCAATGAGATCAATCCCAGGGGTCTTATTCACATTTAATTTCCCACAAATATCTTTTAGTTCTCTCAAAGTAAATAGCTGAAATTCAACAGGACAAGAGTATTTACAATTATCTTGTCTAATCTGCTTTTCATAATAATGCACTTGCTGTATTTGCTCGACAAAATTGAGAGCACAAAATGTTTTTGATGAATATTTTATTGTGAACAGTGTCGCTGAAGGCGAATATTTGATATAGTTGACATCCTTCTGGAAGGCATTGCAACCAGACTGTGTTAAGGAGGCTCAATTCAAGTGGACTCTACGCAGGGAAGCTGGGAAACCACGATTGGCACCTTCCACAAAACACTGTCCCATTAACTCCAAACTACCTGAGAGCTCATCGAAAGTGGTGCCATGAACATGGGACTTCAAGTCCTGACAAATGAGGTAGAATTCTGTTCACTGATGAGTTCCGTTTTAGCCTACAAATAGAATCTAAATCTTATATCGGGCATGTTTCACCGCTGCCAGGCCTGATCAGCCATTGGAGAGGATCATACAACGTTTGATTTTGTCAAGCAGTGTATACTTTACTTTTCGAACTGTTAACTTTTGTTGTTTCTGTCTTTAGGAAGCTGGCTGGACATCGATGGAAAATCTTCATTTCTTTTCAGGCAGTTTGGGATGTCATATTGCGGGATTCACAGCCAAGGTTCTGAAGAAAATGAGGCCAAGTGATCCTAAAGTGAAACTTATTGCAGGTGATTACAAAGTTGTCTCTAATAGATTTTTAATGAAAACCCAATAATTTAATTCTATTCTTGTTATAAAATTGAACTGAGGTATTGCCAACTTTCCTTAAGGGTTATTTAAAAACTTAATGCTGCTTTCTTACGTAGTCTGCTCTGATTATTAACTGATCAAAAATACTACTTGATGACCTCGAAACCTTGGTGTGAGAAGCCCTTTCTGTGGTGATATATTCAGTGATAACTAAAGAAAGTGCATTTACAGTTTGATTGCTTGATTCTTCGGCTTTATTGCTCACAGCATTGCCAATCACAATTTAGTAATCTCTAATTTAGGTGTAAGAAGTCTCTTCAAGTTTAAAGTTTTTTATTTTTTGATTAGACTCAATTAACACATAAGTTTAAACATTACTAAATAGAATTTAGTTTCACCATTCATTGTTTTAAGGCTTCTTTCGCAATGAATGCTACAGATACCTGTGTTGTGGGCTGGCTTGAAGGAACAAGGAATACAGAGAGGATATTTAGAGTAATTGATTACCAAGGAGTTAAAAAACACCTAATAAAAATAGAAAACGCTAATGTCTGTGTGTGTGTGTACACATTTAATGTCACTAAATTATGTTTATAATGGATAAATCAATATGATGCAAATCCACAACGGTTGCAGATACATTGAGCTAAGCTCTCAGCATTGAGTCATATAGGAGTCGAACAGCCTTCCGCGGTATTTCCCACCCAGCATCTTGTACGTGTTCTTGCAGAACATCCGTACTCACTGCTGGCCGGGTGGCTTTGTAGATGGAGTAAAATCACGGGCCACATGTGTTCGATAGGAGATTATTTCCCCTATCTCGCTGGCCAAGATTAGAACTTAGAGGAGTCCCGTGTGGTGCGCTTTCTGGCATTGTACTGCTGAAAAATGGCGTCGCTCTTACCTTTGTACAACAGGAAAGCAACGGGTTCCAAAATCTAGGTGACTTAGCGTCAGATTGCCTTTAATGAACACCAACAATGACTGACTATCTAAGCTCAACGCTAATCGGTCCTCACACCATTACACCAGAGGGGATTGGAGTATGGCATTCAACGATGGCTGTATAGTGATTGCTTTCACCATGTCGTCGTTGCTATGCGTGATTGTGACGACCATGGGACCCCCAACCAGGAGCGGGATTCATCACTTAAGACCAAGTGACGGCATTCTGTATCGCAGGTGGCCCGTGTACTGCAGCATTTCAGATTCTGTTGACGAAGGCATCAGTCAATGTAATCGGCGCAATAGCCAGTATTCATGGCAGACCTCTTCTTCCAGTCGACGTCTAATGGTTCAACAGTGACGGGGAGGCAGCCATCTGATATCGCAGCTTGTTGGATGGTGGCACTCTTGGCAGAAAGTGCGGTGTAAACCTGTAAACAGAGAAGTCGATCCTCCTGTTCTGAAGTCCGCCGCTTTGCTCCACTACCCATTCCACGAGCAGTCTTCCCTCAACCACATTTACCAACATCTGTATGTTGTGGTACTGTCACATTCCACACTTTCCACTACAAGACGAAGCGACCATTCAGCCTCTCAAAGGCTGGAGAGTCAGATTTTTAGTCCCACTTTCGAGGAGCTGGATGGTAGCCTTCTGAATCCTCCTTCTATTCAAGACCCTGAATTGCTCATATCAATGTCGAATTGACGTCTCGGCATTCTCTATAATCTAGTTACATTCTGAAGTCGTTTCCTGCGAGAAGCCTGTTAACAGCATCACACACGTTTTTAACACAATGGTCTCTACGTTCGTTTTTATATCAGTCGAAACTTCTGTATGACTGGTCCTGTATTTTGATTGGATGTATATCTGTATGTAACTCATCCGCCTGATCACTTGCATGCAATCAAATCATTTCTTCTGGGTGCTGAAATTTCGGTGTCACAGAGTATATATTGTCAAATATGTTCTTTCCTTGTATATTAAAGATAATCGACAAGTTGTTCATGTTACTGCCTTTATCTCGCACTTTATTGGCTATTAATGAATTTGTTTATTAATAACCGATTATTGTAAAGAAGTCTATAAAATAAATATGATTTCATCACTGGTTTTTTCTTTTGTTTTCTACTGTTCTAATCACAGCTACATGCCCGGCCATTTTATCATCCATGAGCTAAATTGTGATGGATTGCCGTTGGGCCTTGCAATGCCCGGACACGACCTGTCATAGCATTAGCCTGGAGTCAAATCAAAAAAGGCACAAGGATCATTTGGCCCATTCATGTAATAAAGCTGTCTTCAGATCCTTGAGCTATTGTGACAGGAGGGAGGGCATTGAGATGAACGCGCCTTTACAATTAATCCCAATACGCTGATCTCAATGTCCCTTTGAGGGGACATTGAGATACACTAGCAAGGGTAGATGCTTAATACTTTGTCGTTTTCCACAAATCACTCTTTCGCACCTCTGGATCGGGTCGTTGCTTTTTGATATTAAAATTACCTGTTAGTTGGAGTTAACAAAAAAACGTGAGGGATATATGTTATCACTCGACCTACAATGCTGTGATTTGGAAACTAGTCAGGTCACACGTTTCATAGTACTTTTTCGCATATTTCATACTCTGTGTGACCTACTGAATTTACTACATGGCCTGCACATAGCCATAAAGTGGCATCCTTGCACTATACAGTATAGCTATATGCAGGCGTTGATTGTGCCTATTTACTTATAGAATATACTGAAACTCTTGTCTTTGCTGTATTTCGACAGCTTTTTCTCCTGCTGGACCGTGTTTCCACAATAAAACAGCCGAAGACCGCTTGGATGGATCCGACGCACAATACGTTGTTACCTTGCACACCAATGGAAAGGAAAAAGCTGTGAACAATGGTGAGTATCTACCTTATTTTGAAAGTGCATAAATAATGATGAAAGTTCAATAAAATCTTCTTATTTTGTAATAAGTTTTAAAAATATTTATTCTAAAATGGCATTCGAGGATCAACTTTATTTGTATCTTTCTTTGCATTATTTTAACATAAGAAACGTATATTCTCTCTCTTTTATATTTTCTCTGAAACCGACTAACTCGGCCAAGCAATGAAAAAAGCCCATAAATGTACCTCGTGTCATTTACAGGATTCGAACCGGGATATTTCCCAGCTTACGGTTATAACCGCTGTGCTACCTGTGCAGACCATTATTTCGATTAGAAAATAAATTATTACAGTGGTATGTGTAAGATTTGCTGATTAAAATTCTAACAGTTTAATCCCCAGCTGATGGGACTGTCCAAAGCCACTCATTTCTTTCCTACATATCTGTGTATGAAATAAAATCGTACAACAGCATTTTACATTCGTGAAATGGATTTTATAGTAATTAAAGGAAGTTTCTCCCTGCCTGGGAGCACACGTGTCGCGTTGAGAACTGATAAATGTGTTACTACAGGTTCTTGGAATGCAGTCCATTTGATCGACATTGGCAACGGACATGATCTGATGGACTTTGAAAACGGGATAATTGTCGGGTACTGCTTTTAAGGATTGCAGTATTATGGAATTTACGAATCTTGTGGGCTTTTCGTGGGGTGCTGTAGGTAAGGTGTTCCAATATTAGACAAATAGTGAGCAGAGTAGTAGCTTCCTGATGAATGGCGGGCGCCAACGCCTCATCGATGGTCGTAGTGAATATAGGCTGTCCTGCCTTGTGCGAGACGATGGACGGAAATGGTGGAACGGATGGCTTGAATTTTAACAAAGGGACAACGAGCAGAGTTTCGAAGACCACGATCCAACAAACCCTTCTCCATTTAGGCTTGCAGGCAGTTTGCATTTGAACAGCGTCATTGTACGTTTGAAGACCAAAGAGGTATATCAAGAACAGGGAAGTGAAAAAGTTGTATTTCCTGATGAATCAGGACGGTAGATGGAGGGTAAGGAGTCAATTTGTTTAGAGGAATTACTCCGATATCTTGGTCTAACCGAAACAGGCAGGTGTGGAAGAGTTTTGCAGTGTGAGGCAGTTTCCTAGGAATCTCCTGGAACCGCCGTGCCCTAGACCCCAATCTGAATGCTAAAAACTACCTACTCGTGTGGCTGATCGGATTCATCCCTTCATTTTTTTAATTTACTGTATGAAGAGTACCTGCCAAAACTTTGGCGACACCTCTAGTCAATTCAGATAACTACAAATCAGTCCCCATCTGTATTGTCCAAATGTGCACGGTATGAGGATATTAAAAAGACAAAATAGTAACTAATAACAATAATAAGTAGAAAAGAATAATACACATACTTATGGGAGACAATCAAGGTCCAGGTTAAGATGTTCAAATCCAGTCAAAGTCAAATCCAAAGCCTACTGATGTTTGATATATATGGATTGTCCGTTGAGTGTTAACAAATGATGGGTTAGGTATAATCATGCTTATCTCAGCTAACTCGATGGAATGGTTTTAACTTGTAGGGGATGACTTTGTACATTGAACTGTCCTTCGGTGAATTGGACTTAACGGTTCCTGAATAGATAGCCCTGCCTAGTGACAGCATCACTCTGAATTTTTGATGATTGACGCAGTCCTCCCAAATAGAAATGGATACATCAGTGTACTTTCAACAAGTTGGTATACATGTTCACTATGATTTCATACGCATTGTGTGCAATTAGCCAATAATGGATAGATCGCAGGGAGAATGTTTTTTAATTTCTTAAACATATTATACCTAAAGATATATAATATAATCTTAAAATAAGTACTCTGTAATTAAGATTTAGAAAACAGAGTAATTGAGGAGCAGAAATGGATAACGTTGAAAGTGCCAAAAACTAAATTTAGGCTGGTTTTGGGTGGGGAGGGATAAAATTGGAGGCAGGAATAACCATAACTCATATAATGGTTAAAATTTATTTTCATTGAAGAAATTAAATAAAGTTTAAAAAGGCAAATTTCAACACTGCAACTTTTTAGCCACTGTCCACATCATAACACTCATTATCTTCATTGTGCTCTCCGAAACAAATGGTTCGATAAAAGTTTTAGTGTTCCTCATTGTCCAAAAACAAACATATAAAGTTATCAGCCAGTCTCTCAAAATCGAAGAAATCCTCTGACACATTTTAACTATCTCCAATGGTTTTTTTTTTCAGTCTTGCACCCGTCCATTCAATCAAAATGTTTGTCTAGTCCTGGCTTCAATATGTTTAAGCAGTCAACTTCCAAAACGACAGATGGAGGTTTCGTCCAGCAATTAACCACCCGCTTGTGGTTTCAAATTTCCGCACATCTATTCTACAACTGTCTTTCCTCAATTTGAATTTATGTCCCCCAGGCGCTTAATCCAGGCAAGAGGAAGAATCCCATCGGCATTGAGCCCTTGTACACCTCAATCTGATCCCGTCGCAGGCGCCTAGTCTCCAGACACTGCAATTTGCAGAACTTAAGTCTTTCGCCGTAATGGCACCCGTTTGTTCAATTCACCAATCTCATTGCCCTTCTCTGTACTCGTTCCAGCAGCTATACGTCCTTCCTAAAATTAGGCCACCAGACCTGTATACAGAACTCAAGGTGTGGCCTGACCATTGCCTTATACAATGGGATAATCACCTCCTCATCCCTGCTAAAACGATTCCTGTATATCAATTACAAGACACCATGAGCTACTCTTTCAGACTGTCTACGCTGCTCAGAAAACTTCATTTCTGACTGCACAGTTAACCCCAGGTCTTTTTCATACTCCACTACCCTGAGTGTAGTACCAAACAGTTGATATGTTACTCTGGGGTTACTCCTACCCACATGATTTTGATGACCTCTTCCTGCTCATGAGGGACCATGATTTTGGTGAGCATCTCTTTTTTCGATAAGCCCGAAGTCTCTGTCACACGCCATAAAAGGACGCCCTGAAAGAAGATATGTGCCCTCCTGGATAGCACAGTTAGTAGGATGGCCGTTTTTATTGTTTTGTGGTTATACACGATGAGAAGAGATAGAAATATAAAGTTTCCAACAATGCACTACTGAGAGAAACACAAACAACCTGAACACTTAACAGGAATCTTAACCTAACTGAGGTACGTAAGACCAGATTACACTTCAAAAACTGCCCAAAAATAATAAAAACTACAGAAATTTCGGAAGGCAAAATACTGTAAATTAAACTCACAAGGGCACATTGACTGAGGGCCGGCGCTGCTACTTTCATCGCCTTCAAGTCGCTAGCTATGTCACATTCACAGTAGCGCATTCTTTTGGCATGATTTCTCACCAAACAAGTATTCGCTGGAAATTTCCACATTCACTAGTCTGCCAAGCCAGGCACATACAACCGATTTATGAAAACAAAAAATGAAAAATTAAATTTCTGATCGTTTACTATTTCTGCTCCTTGGCAACCATATGTTCTCTTAATAACTGGAACGAATTCAATTTACGAATCCTGTTCATTATTATTTCGACAGATCTTGGAGTGTTGGATTTGCTGATAGCTGGGTTTGAACTTTATGGCCCGATTGGAGGTATCGATATATACTGGAATGGTGGCTTTTATCAGCCTGGATGCCCACAACGTAAGTCAAAGTAACTTCATTTAAATAAATTGTTTGTATAATATAACTCAGAAGCAACTGGAAAACTATTGCTTGGATATATCAAGATATAATCAATCATTTAATATATAATATTAGATATGAGAAAAATGGAGATGCAGATAAAGTTCATTATCTGCATCTCTGTTAGTTCAGATACGGATAATTGGTACTTATAAGTCGATGGACGGCCATCTTTATTTGAAATAATTATGTCTTGATAAATAGCTAGTTATAAAAACTGAATTATCCCATCCCTTTCTGTTAACGCATTCAAAATAAAGCTGAAGGGCAGTTTGAATTCGTTAGAAAAGATAATAATGCACAACTTAAGATATACTGCTTAGAGTTCTAAAACTGAGATAATTGGGAGTACGGGTTCCTAATCTACAAAGGAATAGGCGGCCGAAGCATTTCTGTTGAGGAAAGTCTGACACTAAAGTGGGTCACAAACTTCTTAATATAAGGGGTGTTCATTCTACTTTTTGTAAGACGAACAAACAGGAAGAGGAACACAATTACAGCTCTTTGATGGGGACAGCTGGTTGTGTCGATCAATTTAAAGGAGGGAGAAATTAGACTTGAGTTCAGGGACTGATCAGTATTAAAACCAGGGAGGTTGATCCTGGGACAGTAGATAATGGAACTGTGAGTGATAATGGATATCCAACGATATGCTCCACTATTAGATGGAAACAGGGAAGGGAGGACACGGCGGTAATGATGCTTCCTATTTGAGTTAGCACCGCTCTGTAAAAACGGAGTTTGCATATTTAAAAGATGACTATACATAATGAGTGATACCATATATTTCAGGATCTTGGTTGTGATTCAGAGCTGGAAAACTAATTAATTCGAAGGATTTAGTCGAAGTTTCCTTTGCTAAAGTTCTTCGCACTTCGAACAGCAATATTAGCATAAGCTGATAGCTTAAATTTATTTAAGCTATCAACTTCCACAACAACTGACGGAAGCCTGTTGCAGCAATCAACTACCCGTTGGCTAAAGGCAAATTCCGCACATCTATTCTGCAACTGTCTTTCCTCAATTTGAATCGATGATCCCATCCTCAGTTAACAGGCAGTTGAATAAAACTATTGCCATTCCGATTAGATGGATTTATTATTTGCATTATTTTATTTATTTCCATTTCATTGTAAATTTAGTCAGAGTTTTTGATTGCAGATTTGTGCTTCTGTGTGTGTATGTGTTTGTGGGAGGTGAATGAGACAGAAGCGAAATGATTTCAGCTATCACCTTCCAAGACTAACCTAGACTTTTTCAGTTCCACTATTAGATTCAGGATGTAGCCATGGCCGTGCACAGGATTACTGTGTGGCATCGATGAAGAATGAACAAATTTGCAACCTCACCGCTGTGGAATGTGATAGTCAGCAAAGTTTTAACGATCGATCGTGTACAAGTAGCAACAGCAGAAGTTTGGTGTTCGTATGTGACAAGTCCGACTACGATACTTATTACACTACAGGTACTCATAAAATGTATATCAATACAACTGCCGAAGATCCTTATTGTTTACAGAATGGTTCTTGAAGTTCTCTGAAGCCACATTCTCTCTTACGATGATGGAAACTGCGCACTATCTAATCAAATAACTTTTCATCCTGGTATTATTAAGATTTAACAGAATAAATTAATCAAATATTTGAGAATAAAACATACATTTTGGTCTGAATATGTTTCTTGAATCACAAAGATTGT
Organism: Mastigoproctus giganteus; assembly: GCF_048544385.1. NCBI lineage: Eukaryota > Metazoa > Arthropoda > Arachnida > Uropygi > Thelyphonidae > Mastigoproctus > Mastigoproctus giganteus. Next base: position 24,437,057 of record NC_143581.1, on the reverse strand, counting down.
GGATACTACACAATGGAGAAATAGGAAAATAAAGCTAGTTCTCGGAGACGTGGGGATAGCTCGTTGAGGGGGTAGGCTGCTAGTCTATGATATGCACTAAGGATTCAATAACACAATCACTATTCTTGTAATAAAATTTAATTAAATGTATTTTACCTTTAGGCAATATTTAAAGCGAATTCAACAAGACTTATTCAGAACTCAGTTGCAAGTGATCCGCTTTTTTGAATTTTGACCAGACCAGCAGAACTACCAATTAAATGAATCGAAGTTAATTTTCCTTTCAGCTGACTTTGTTAATTATAGTTGAAGGAGATTGTTTTAATACATATTATCAACTTAAGAGAATAAGAGAATACTTAGCAGGATTACATCCAGATTGTTGACCTCCACCGTTTGGAGAGAATCAAGGTCCGATTGGGACATATGTTCCTACACCAAACAGTGCTTGTCAACTTGTTTTATTTCACTTATCGACATATTTGGCTTGAATAACCACACCATGTTCAACTAAAAGTTTTAAGTTAACAAAATTCTGTACATTTTCTTAGTTATAGCATTATTAGTACAACCCTTTGCCCGAATTACTCATGGCATAGATTCCATTAGGAATCTGAAGGAGTGTAGTTACAGATTTGACCATTCTTCCATCATTTTATTATTATTAAAATCAGTTTATTTCCCAAGAAACCTTGGGTCACCCCGGGACGGCTCTGTGCCAGAAGGGTGTGAATACAGACTAAGGTACGAGGAACACAATGTACAATAAACAAGGGTATATTCGTGCTCGACCCGAGACTTTTACAGGATTAAATAAACAATAATGTACAAAATATACAGTAATATACATGATTACATGAAGACAGAAAGAATTTGTCATATACAAATAGGCAAGTTAAAAAAAAAAAAAAAAAAAGGTCTGTCCAGGAGCAGGTGAGTATTATAGGTTCATAATCTGGTAACAGTTCTTGAGGATTTCCTTCCTGTAGGGCTTGTCTTCACAGAACCTGTCAGGGTGGATCCTAAATTTATTGAAGATCCGAAGACTATTGGCTGGAAACATGTTCCTCAGGGAATCAATGTTTGACAGAGTAAGACGTAGAGGTAGACAGGAGTCGGGGTGCTTCCCTCTTGCTCTCCACGGGCCAGAGATTAATGCGGATACCGATGGAGCATCAATTCGCCTCGTTATAAGCCGTGCAAGCGTGAGAACATTTTTTTTATGATTATATGTCTCCAGGGAGTTGTGCCTAGATTTGCTTGTAGGATAGATCTGGAGATAGTTAGGGGGCGGCGTAAAAGACTCGGCTGGTGCAAAGAGCATGCAAGTTGGACGTTAGAAGACGGAAGAATGTGTTCTGGGCGGATGAGTCACGTTATTTACTCCACACCGTGGGTGGTCGCGTACGGATTTAGCTTCAACAACATGAGGCACTTGATTCGTCATGCATGGTATCAAATGTGCAGGCCCGTGGAGACGGTTGTATGGTGTGCGGCATGCTTCACTGGCAGGAACGAACTTGGACCCTACGATAGCGGAGACTACTGATACGTTGTTCCACATGCAACAGTGCTGCGCCTGTTGCATGTGGAACAACGTATCAGTGGTGTCCGCTATCGTCAACTCCTTGCTAACTGCGTACACCCCGACATATTACACTTTATCCCGGATGACGATGATGTCTTCCAAGATGACAATGCGCCGAGCCACCGGGCATTTGTTTTTCAGCAATGGTTTGAGGAACACAGTTCTGACTTCCAGCATATCAATTGTCCTCCGCACTTCCCCCCGATATCAATCCTATAGAGCATTTGTAGGACACAATGGAAAGGCATATCAGGCGTCTGGATACACCAATCACCCGCATTGTTGACCGCATTACACACAGGCTGGTTGACCATACCTCCCGAACGTTTCCAACAGCTTGTTGAATAAATGTCACGACGGATAGCTGCTGTGCTGAGGGCAAAACGAGGACCTACGACGTATTAGGTAGGTGGTCATAATTCAGTGATCATTCAGTGTATTTACGTCAGATCTTCACACTCGGAGACAGTGTTCCAAGTGCTCTATTGCAATTGCCTTACATAGTGGATAAGTTAACCATCGATCTTTTTCATCTGTTTAAATGGAAGTAGGGTTTCTAATCTTTAAAGAAATGGGTTGCTGGAGCATCAAGTCCCTTCGATGACGCGAAGACGTTTTATGGACCTTTTTCACAAAGTGGCTATTTAGTCGGTCTCAGGTGAGGGTAGCATGGGTTTTTCCCTGAAACTCGAATTCTTCTACCAGCAAACAGAAAAGCGACCCAGAACACACGCTATTTACAAACAGTATATGCGGAACAATATGGCCTTAGATGCCATTGTTCCTAAAAACCCTAAAAACCCAATAAACCCATTTCGGATTGGGAGCAGATATTTAAGTGAGGCACCGTGATGATGGCGAGATACAATAACACTGCTCCACTAGGACTTTTATTCAGGGACTAATCAGAATTTTAAATCAGGGAGTTTGATCACGGGATGATGAATTATCGCAGTGTCGTTGATAATTGATACCGAGCGCTAGAGATCAGAGGGAAGGATAGACAAAGTGGCTGTAGTGATACTTTTTATTTGAGGTTGCATCACTATTAAAAGCGGAGTCTCATTTTTATTGGATAAGGAAAATAGGATACAAAACTAGTGAGATCATATATTTCAGGACCTCGGTTGTGATTCAGAGCAAGAAAACGTGTTAGAGTCGATAGATTCAGTCTAAAATATTTCTTTGGTGAAGTTAGCACGTTGAACGGTAATATGTTGGAGTCCTTATGGAAACCAGAGCCAGCTTTGTGGTAACATTAAACTTACTAGCCAATGCATCATATCCGAGCTAAACTGAATCAGGAAAGCAGGGCCTAACTTTCGATTTCATCTGGGAAAATTTTACATTGGGAGAGGCAGTTCGAGGCTTATATAAACAGAATGAGAACATTCTTTTGGGTTTCCTACTTCTGCAAAGACCGTGCGTACAGAGACCTTCTGGTCTCTGTTTTTCTCGCGCAAACAAGTATCTGAGGTGGTTGGATTAGGAAATTCGACTGAATCAATGTTGGAGCAGGTAGAATGACCTAATGCGATTATTCTTAAATCTATGTCCAGAATGGTGACAATAGATAGCTAAAACTGGAAGTCATTACTTCCAAATTTATCAATATCAACCACAGTGCCATTCTTCTACATCCTAAGATCAATATACCCTGGTTTAAATTCCTATTTAGTCCCTAAACACACCCCTTGTGGGTAACATAATTGGTATAATCACTATTCTCCCCACACCGGTTGAAGAAGACCTGAGGTCGAATATTGCCAATGACCCGAGGAATTTTATGGATATTTTTCATAACGTAGCTGAGTTAGTTGGTCTCAGGCGAGGAGAGCAAGATTATTTCTCCCGAAAACTCGGCTTTTTGTCCAGCAAACAGCATATCGGCTTTAGAAAACGCGCAATGTACAGACATATTAAATACGGTGCAGTATGGCCTAAGTTACTGATGCACCTAAAACCTACATCAAGCAACCAAACAACCCTGAACACATTACAGCAGAGTACATATTAAAATAATGCAAGTCATTATTATCCCTAAATCGGGTATTAAAGCATAATGGATTATTCTTGTCCGCTGTGAAAGTGAGGGCTTGGTCAAGTTGTCTTAGTAGTGGGGAGATTAAGAATATTCTCATTAATGAGGTCGCTTTTAAGCTGACTTTGTTAATTAATTATAATTGAAGGAGACTCTTTTAGTACACATTATCAACTTAAGAGAATAATAGACAAAAGAGATTAAACAGTTTATTTGAAATTTAATTCCATTAAACTACCAATGAACACAAGTGTATATTTAACAACTTGTGTACATCATAACATCATCTGATGTGATTCAAATTAAATTCAGCATTGTGGAATGCAGTACAGAGATGCGCTGTTCGTCTTCAGATACAGTTGATTGGGACCGGATGGAAAACGATCTTTGAAGTCTATCGCGTTCAATCCCATCACCGCAGTCCTTCTGTTTGTGCATGTACATATTCCTCGATTGTAATCGTCATAAGAATCGCATTCCACGGCTGTGAAGTTGCAGTTTTTGTTCGTTATCGACTCTCCATATAAAGCAATTGCACGTATGTGGCTGCATACGAATCCAAGCAAACCTAAAAACGAAATTGTCTATTGAATTTTGTTTTATTGAAGTGAAACTTATAGAAAAGAAAAATATGACATAAATTCGTTTCAATGAACAGTTGTGGAGCTCTCGTAAAGAGACGTAACAGATACGCGCGTGTAGTAGACTGGAAAAGTGAGGGATGTTTATATCGACAATAAGATTCATCATCACCTAATGAACATATTATTTCCAATCAGAGGAGGGAGTACTTTAAACATAAAATGGTGGAACTCTCAACAGAATTCAAGGGAAAAGAATTCCGATCCACATTAAGGCATGAAAATTTCCTTTTTGTGTGTGCTTTTAGCGCAGAAATTTCTTGCACTTAAAATACTTACCAGGATCACATCCAGGTTGTTGATCTCCACCGTTTGGATAGAAATCCACGTGTCCGATTGGTTCATATATTCCTAAACCAAATAATGCATTTGCAATGCCAAGGCCTATAAAAAGAGACAAAAAAAAAAGTTTTATTTTTCAAAATGGTCACGGGGCACAGTAATTATCTGCAGAGTCCCAATATGTTTGTGAGGAATCAGATCTGAAGACAATTATCAGCATTTTCTAGCATGTGATGTAGTAAGGATTGCTTTCAATGATCGTACTTGGTTTATAAGCCCCTTATAAACCAAGTACGATCCACACCGGAAAAGCAAATTCCAATACCCACTCCATGTTCTCTTAAAAGTTTTAAGTTAAGAAAAATTCTGTACGCCATCTTTACTTACCAGAATCATATTATTTTTCGTTATTGGAATTTGCTTTTCCGGTGTGGATGAAAACTTACATTCCTAATATTTCAGGATTTGATTCCATTAGGCGTCTAAAGGAGTCTAGCTCCACATTTCACCATTCATTAACCACGATATTTGCCAGCCGTTGTACTGTGGTCGGTAGAGTGCTGAGAGGCCGAACTACCTTTTCCTACCAGATCTTGGAAATATTGGGAATGTTCGCCGAACCACTGAGATATGATTCTTGTGTTTTCGTCTTCGAAGAATCCATCTCAATCTTGGTTAAAATGAAATACTGCAGACTGAAATCGTTTGATACGGCAGAAAGATATTCACTGGAGTTAACACGACCTTCTAACGGTATGAGAGAACCAAGTCCCTATCAACAAAACAAACATACCCCATTCCACCACACCGCCTTAGTCCATTGTGTAGTGGACACGTGAAAGAATGGATGTATGGCTTCATGAACTTCGTGTTCACCCTACCAATTATTGGGACAAAAAAGCGTATATTGAGACACATCGGATCAAACCATCTCTTTCCACAGTTCCAAAGACCGCTATGACGTTGGAGGCACCACTTCATTCGAATATTTCGATTTTTTACAGAAAGAATTGGATTTCGTATAGGCACTTGATTAGGAAATCCCAGATTCTTTACTTCCACCGCTTAATTCAGTTCGAAATGCGTCTTTCTTTGCTTAAATTAAATCCAGACATTTAGCATATACCGGACCTTCTATTCTGGTACACAATTCGCTTTAAATTTTTACCGTCTGGTCCTCTAAGTACCGACTTCCTTCGCATTTTACCTTTTAGCACCGCCTTCTCCTTTCGCTTTCCGTGATAGGAGAATGCATGTTTTATTATGGTTGACTTCAATCTGCTCCAGACTGATTGGAATAAGTTAGAAGGAAACTCACCATGGGGAACAAAACTTTTAAATAAATTAGATGAGCATTATTATTACAAGCATGTTAAAGCAAATATTATAGGTGAGAATACTCTTGACCTCATTATTACTCATGAATTAGATGACTTCACAGGGCTCAAAATACAATAACCTTTGGTGGGTAACGATCAAGAAGTCGTCAGTTTGCAGATAAGAAAGATGGAGCAAGAGTTAAAGATAAAGGCACGGGTTTTGATTCCAGAAGAGGGAACTTTGACAGTTTAAGGCAATATAAGGCATTTATTAATTGGAGGGTTTGCAGAGTGAGAACGAAACAATTGAATTATGGAATACCTTTAACGCGAAAATTACAGAAGCCGTGAACGCATATTTACCATTAAAAACATACTGGACGAGTCGGACGCCGAAAGGGATGAATGCGGAGCTTGCCGTTCAGTTAGAGCAGAAAAAGATGGCATGGGTCAGTTACTGAGCCAGAAACAGTACTCAAGCCTGTAATCGTTACACATTGATTGGTAATAGTATCACAGATAAGTTTCAGAAGCCACGGCTGAGTATGAGAAAGCATTGGCTAAGAGCGAAAGGAATGGGAACAAGGAATTTTTCATATGAATACAAGGAGAATGTTGCAGATGGGTTGGACAGGTATGTGTATCTGTCTTTTCCGTAGAAAGACCCTTCCTATGATATTCATATGAAAGAAGTGTCCAAATGCTTGCATTCCAACTTAATCAGGATATACAACATTTAAAAAATAAAACGATAAAAACGCATGGAGAGCTCTTAAGCTTTTGGAAAGCCTGATGGCATCCTTTAAGCGGTGAAAGGGTGAAAAGGGTAACTTCTTATACAGACCTAAGCCTCACCTGGGATGTTGGACTCACCTTCCAATCTCACTTTGCTAGGATGAGACAGAAGACGTACGCGGCTCTTTGGGCAGTGCGTCAGGAGCTCTTTGGTGTGCATCAGCTAGCGCTGCCTTTTCAGTACATCCTGTGGTGCATAACCCCTATCCCTCTCTAGGCATCTGAAATTTGGTCATCTGCTCCTGCCTCCCACCTAAAAAAGTACCTCAGTCTGAAATACTGGTTGCTCAGATGGATGAACAGGGTGCGTGGTGGGCCCTCATTTTATTAACTCCAGATCCATCCTCCAAGCTAATCTAGGCACCACTTCCTGGAGACTTCTCATCACGAAAAGAAATACCTTAACGTTGGCTCGGCTTATCATAGGTCGAATTGATGCTCCGTCTATACTCCATTAATCTCTGGGCCAAAGAAGACAAGAGGAGAACACCCCGATGTCTGCCTCCCTCTGCGGCTTTACCTTTCAAACGTTGATTCCCTTAGGGACTTGTTCCCGGCCAAATTGCCTTCAGATCAACAATAAATTAGGCATCCACCCTGATAAGTTCTGTGAGGACCAGCTCTACAGAAAGGAAATACTCAAGAACTGTTACCAGCTATTGAATCTATGGCGTTCACCTACAACTGAACTTTTTTGCCTGCTAAATTTATAAATAAATAAATAAAACTTTATCGTGAAGTAGAGTTACAGCACAATATCCCATCACGGCGACGAGCGCCAGGGGGTTCACATATAGCAGTTAGGGATAAGATAAGTACGGCGTACAAATACAAAAGGCTACAAAATGCTGCGAACACATACAAAAGGCTACAAAATACCGATCACAAATGCAAAAGAAATACAAATACAGCATAAAAACACAGAGCTAGAAACAAATACAGAAATAAATACTTGGCAATATATCAGGATTCAAGGGCTTTGATAAAGTTGTGTCAGTCCTTCTTCTTACTTATTATGCTGTCGATGTCGGCGTCCACACGGTTGAGGGCAGCGAGCATCCGCTTGAGAAGAAATCTCTCAGTGAGTACAAGCCTGTTGTGGTGAGCCACGAGTGCAGGTACCGACCTTAGGCTTGGCTGTGGAATCCTCCAGTCTGCGTGGGTAGCACAGTGGTATCGTCACCGTCCTCCCCACACCGGGTGGAAAAGGCCCGGGTTTGAATCCCGTCAATGACGCGAGGAACATTAGTGGGCCTTTTTCACTCCGTGGCTGAGTTAGTCGGTCTCAGGCGTAGATAGCAAGGTTTTTTCCCTCAGAAACTGGGGTTTTTTCGTCCAACAAATCAGGAAAATCGACCAGAGAACACACGCAATTTACAGACACGAATACGGGTTAATGTAATCATTTACGGGTAACCCTAATTTAGTAATTTGATTTTAGTAATTTGTGGAATCCTCCAAGAGCAAGCGTTCCAAATATTTGGAGATGACATCTGGCCTGTGATGAGTTTGGCTGTGAAGACCAGCCTGTTTTCCACGATCAAGAACTTCATCCTCGGGATGTCGAGTGCTTGTGCCATCATGGTAGTTGTGGTAGTGGGAGGTAGCCGAAGCTTCTTATTGGCCCATTTCAGTAACCAGTATTCAGCGGTGTATACGGGATTGAGGTTTGTATGTGCAGCGGAGGCCCATATTTCTGCACCATAGAGAATGGCGGGGTAGACGGTGGAGGTGATGAACCTTTTAACAGTGACAGGATGTCGGACGTGTAGCAGCTGCTGCTTTGAGATCCACCGTAGACGAGAAAATCTGGTACTGATTTTGTCGATCTGGTTGACAAAGGACATCTTTTGGTCAAACAGAACGCCAAGGTCTGTGTGCGAGGGTACGTTTGGTATTCGTACCCCTGCGAGTGAAACGTTGAGTACTGTCGGCATGGATTTAAGGGAGAATATTCCCTGAGCAGACATCAGTGGGTTAATTTTTACATTGAAGTTTGCCAGGTACAATTCTAGATCCTTAAGTTGGGAATTGATCCTGTTGCTGAGCTGAACGGGGTTGTCGCCAGGGTTAATTTGAGTCAGCAGTTTGAGGTCATGGGTATAGCATAAGAGACCATTCGTTGAGGCAATAATGGGCACGATGATAGCTGTGAACAGGACACCAGATAGGACCTCCCCCCCCCTGCGGAACACCAGCAGTAATGTCGCAGGATAGGGTATGTTGTTGCCGATGGAGAATAAGTACCCTGTGACAGAGAAGAGATTCCAAAAAGCACAGCATATTACCTCGAATGTGAAATTTCTCCTTAAGTAGGAGGAGCAAGGCCGGGATCGACACGGCATCAAAGGCTGCGCTTATGTCGAGATATGTGGTTGCTAGCTCAGCTCTTTGTTCGAATGCTGAGAGGATGCGTTCTGTGGTGGCTGCCAAGTTAGTGATTGATGGTTTTCCTGCAATGGCATAGTGGATTTCAGGTGGTTTCGTCTGGAGGATTTGTTGAGTGATTGTGGGTAGCAAAGCCTTTTCAAGAGTTTTTAACAGACAAGAGGCAACTGATATGGGTCTTAACAGGCTGACGTTTGTGGCAAATTGGTTTTTAGGGATGGGGTACACTCTGTACTTATTCCACTGGGCTGGGAAATAATGCTCAGCGAGGCATCTGTTGTAGATCGAGAGAAGAGGGTCTATGATGAATGTGCTCAAGCAGTTGATCATAAATTGCGGAATTCCATCCTCCCCAACAGGTGGCTGTTGTGGGAGGGAATTGATGGCACGTATGAACTACTGTTTCTTGATCTCTATAGTCCCTAGGACATCTGAAGGGTTTTAATAGTCAGGCTGGACAACTGTAGATGGGACTGTGGTTGTATTTGAAAACCTGGCGATGTATTTGAGCCATTCTTGAGGATCAAGCATATGATTGAATCCACCATGTGGGGCAGCATAGAATGGCTTTCCTTTCCTCAGAGTGCGGTTAAGATTTACTTGGATTGCAGCAGTTTTCTTTCGATTAAAGTGGACCCTGGAGCGGGAAAAGGCGATTCTGTCTTGACTGCCATTCGTAAGCTTCCATTTCTTATGTAGGACTTGTTTCATTTTGAAGCTGTTGTTGAGGTCAGCAGTTCACCACGATCTGGAACGGGGAGTTACTGTTGCTCGTTTGGTGGCAGCATAGTCGGTGACGGATTTAATCCAGTTAGACAAGAGTGTCACTGCGAGGCTGAAGTCGCAGTCAATGAGGACATCCCAAGGAATGCAGGATGCTGCTTCTACACAGAGTTGAGGATTAAGGTATTTAGGTGCTGAAACGTATTTGACTATTTTGTTGTCAGGGATGTTGAAGTTTGGCACCTGCAATGACCATGTCAAAACTATGGGCTGGTGATCGGACAGGAAGAATGCGATGGGATCATCCTCAGCTGTGCATGGTGTTGAAGCAAAAGCGAGATCCAGTAGGTTCAATCCCCTGGTGGGGTTCTCATTGACCCGTGTCATGTTGATAGATTTGAAGAATTCACAGAGCCTGATAAAGAGGTGATGGCGGTTTGGAGGCAGGTTAAAATCACCAAAAACAAGGCGTTGTGCAGACGGACGAAGATGGTTTAAGAGCCAGTACCCTAGATCTTCAATAATTTCAATTGTAAGCCCTTGGGGAATATACACAGATGCGATATCAATGTAGCTGTAGTGGAAGCGTAGCGAGACTATAATCGCTTCGAAAGCTTGAGTTGTAATTGAGGTCGAATTCTCATATGACAATAGGGAGGTGTTGTAGGGTATGGCTACTCCACCGCCTCTAGAGTGCTCCCTGGAGGCAGACAGCATGTGGTAACCAGCAATAGCTGACGTGGTCTGCGAGGCAGACCACCTCAGCGACCTGGAAGAGGAGAGGAAGATCTATTCTGCTGAGTCTAGTTTGTTCCTAATGGACCTGATATTTTGGAAATACGCCCTGATGACATGTGTTCGACGAACTTCCGTCCTGATTGGAGGTTTTCTGAGTTGGCATGTTCGCAAGCGAACGGCACGACTTCCTAACGAAATATGGACTGTTATTTTATGGGGACCATCACATAGGGGACTGAGGATACTCTTAACATGGTAGGGTGGTGCTTTAACTGTGGGGCTTGGCAGAGCAGTGGAATGAAAGGAGGACTGCTGAGATCTTTGGAAATTGTCCGGGAATGAGTCCAGTCAGCTGTGAGTGGTGATGTCGCAGACTTGGTTTTGGTGCAGAGGTGAAGGTTGGGGAAGGTGACTGTTTCTCCTATTATAAAAGGGTCGAATAATGGTGCAAATAGGCCAGATAGATTCGGTTCCAATTAAATTGAACAGGTCCTGTGCGCATTCAACCCTGAATGATGCGCAGCGGGGGTTCCTGGTGTGAAGTTGGTGCACCTTTAGTCGAAGGTTTAGTTGATCACCTAGAACCTCAGCAACATGATTTGCTGTGGTATTTGGGGCTAAGCGAGATATGAAAATTCCACTAGAGGGTCTGGACTTCTGCCGTCTGGGAGGTGTGTGGGAAGGCTGCAGTTTGGAGTTGGTCGATGTGCCAATTCGAAGCCATTCACATGAAGCTGTACTTGTTCGTTGGCTCACTCTGAAGTCCATATGTGTACTTTCTTCTGGTTGCATAGGATAGGATGGATTTGCAGTGGGGTGAACTGGTAGTGGAAATTGTAGTGTGAAAGAATCCGCTGGTTCGAATATTGAATTCGCTGCAAAACTGAGTCCCAGGCCTTGTGAAGATGAGAAGTGCGAGTAAGGTATGACAGGACAGGCATTGCGAGATGTTGGGTGTGAAGGTGGAAATGATGACTTTTGCCTCATTGGCATAGAGGTAGAGAATTCGTTATTGCAAGTAAGAGAGTTTCTACATGTGGTGCCATTGACCGTTGGTGGAACCTGCTCCTGTAATTGTGGAAACCTCTCTTTCGTTGAGTGGTGATTAACATCAGTTGCCCTGTTCAGGTTCGTCTTGAGCGTACGTGAATGATGGGCTTTTGCGGGTGGTTTTTGCTGTTTTTATAAGCTGGCTGGAGCGAGGAGATGGCGTTCGACGATGTCCAGTGTTTGGCCGTTTTTCAGATTGGTTCCTACCTGGAGCTTCTAATGGAGGACTGGGGATTGATTTTTTGCTACATTCGGGGCAGACTGATACTGTAATGGCCTTTGGGTAATTTTTATATAATCTACTAAGATCGTCTGAGTTCAGAAGGTTAGTGAGTTTGCTCGGATCTGCTAGCTTACACAGTTCGATCTTATTATAGATATCAAGGAGTAAAAATTTCATCTCCTTGTTTTCTTTGTGCAGCACTGTGATGTCGTCTTGTAGCTCTGCCAGTTGTGCTTTTGAGATTTCATTTCCATGATCTATTTTCGCTATTGCTTCTGATGAGGGTGTCCTGAAGTTTAATAATTCATTTTCAAGCTGATTAATTCTGGAGTTCAACCGCTCGATACTCTCAACAACTGCGTTCGTGGTTCCTGAACATGACACACGGGTTCAGACATCCTCATTTCTAGAAGTTCATCAGGTTTCGCACCTGTGATGTCGCTTCTCTGTTGCCCTGAGTCCTTTAACCGTGTAAACTCAGCAAAAAGTTGAGAGATTGCGTCTGAATTTCGTTTACAGAATCACTTAGCTGAATAAAATCACGGCGGGATACGCACTCCGGATCAGTTTGTAAATTAGGTGAAGTGTCATCGACATTCCTCGAGTCATTTTCTGCTTGTTTGCAATGTTCACATTTCCAAGAATTTTTAATTTTCTTTGCGAGTGTTTTCAAATCAGCGTATGGGCTACATGGCCCACAGAGGCGAACGGCTTTGCACGAAGTGCACTCGAGGACATAGTCAACTTGATAACGACACCCTGTGCAAGTAGTAGGTTCGCTCATGGCTGCAGAAACCGTAGGTATTTGCGATTTAAAGGATTATCAGCGTCCTTGAAGACAGCGAAAAACTGAACGAGAAATACAGAACACGTGTAAAGTCCCTGAAGTGAGTGAGTGAGTGAGGAGTGGGTCAATGAGTCCTGAGGCGTAAATTCAAGAAATATTACGGACAAACGTAGTGTCGGCAGCTCGTGCAGGCAGGGAGTTCTGTATGTCGTCATACAATCCGGAAAAGCAACGTACAATTGCCTTTATCACTGAGAACAAAGTAATATTCAAAATTCAAAATTAACCTGCTGCCAGCCACATGGTGACCACTGCGGTCTGGCAAACAAAGGATACAGATATTAACGCAAATAACCCGCTAATTTCCCAACAGAATTTTAAAATTTTCTTACTGGGGGAGTCCACTAGTTGACATCTTTGAGTGAGAACACATTTTGAGACAAGAATTGAAGTTAAAGCACATTTTTTAAACAAATTTCTACGGAGCCTTAAACTGCACGTCTTCACTGCACGGCGGCGAAGCTTTGTTATGTTTATTACAAACTTCGCTTTTATTTCGAACTCTTGTAGGTTTATCTCTGTAAATATGTCAGGTCGAGCACGCACGTACTCCTGTACGGTTTCCTGGGGTAATAAATTGATAATAATAATTAATCTCTAGGGCAGGTGATTAAATTGCTCATTCCTGACTTTGGCTTGCTTTCCACCGTTGGGAGTAACTGGTTTAATTCGAGTGTTTACAATGTTCGTCCTTACGGGGCATGGATCCTTGAATTTCAAGCTGCACAGGCTCAGGGTTCCAAACACCTCTAACTGTTCTAGCGGAGAAAACGATGTCCTGGTACGTATCCGTTTTGACTGTTCGATCTATTAAGTTTATGTAAAATCCTTTTTGTTTTTATCGGTTCTGTGTCCCATGGTGAGTCTGCGCAGGTAGCACAATGGTATCGTCGCCGTCCTCACCACACCGTTTGGAAAAGGCCCATGTTTGAATTCCGTCGATGACACGAGGAGCTCTAATGGGCTTTTTTCACTCTGTGGCTGAGTTAGTTGGTCTCAGGCGTAGATATCAAGGGTTTTTTACCCAGAAATTTGGGGTTTTTCGTCCAGTAAAACAGGCAAATCGACCAGGGAACACACTCAATTTTCAGACACAATACACATGGGTATATGTAAGAAATTACATGGTGACCCTAATGTAATAGTTTCGTTTAGTTTGTGTCCCATGGTGAGGACCATTGCTTAGCAAACCCGTATTCAAAGGCCATCGCCTTTGGATAAGGTCCTGTTGAAAATAAGATAGGACTGTGGCATCAATGTATCTGATTTAGAAAGCACAATCCAGCGATGGTACAGGCATGCTCACAGGATGGCACGTTCGGGTGTTCTAGACATTTTAATACTAGTACATTTAGCAACTATAGGAAATACACACACACTGTTAACTCACTTATTGGAAAGTCTGAGCCACTGGTATGAATGACATCCACGAAATTTGCGTCCGTTTTGTCCAGACGACCTTCTGCCGAACGACCGCGAAAACAAACTCCACCAGCATCGAGTCCTTGAAAATACAATTTTAGTAGTAAACGACAATCAGTAGTTTGACCATCTATGTTCGCAACCACAGAGTAAAAAATTAAACATTATTTAAACTTCTTTTATCTGTAATTATAAAATGCGTGAATTATGTGTATAAAATACCACAATAACGGTACTAATAAAATTAGATGAATATATGACTGTGGCGGTTAGATATTGGCTTTGGTTTGCAATTTACAGATAAACTATTTTAACGCTTTATGTACTTTGGCAAAGTCTGTCTTTCTAATATGGACTTCACCCAGCGAAGAGTGGAAAATTCAAAAATTCATCAAATGAAAACTTCCTCTTCATTCTTCACGAAAAGGAATTTGATTTCTCATGGACCGTCACCCTTTCGCCAACTGGTGAAAGGATGATGGTTCCCTGGTGACGTGGGGGCTTTAAAAGAAAGGGCTCGACCCTTCTGGCCCAGGAGAGAACTGCCAAAGGTGGTACTCCTACGAGCTACGGATTTTTAATATTCACCTTTCTTGTGACTGGTTAGAGGATCATTTGTTCTCGGACATAGTATAGAGAAAGAGATTGATTCTGTGTGTTTTTATCAAAAGATTGTGGGAAGGTTAAATGGAAATTTCGCTTTTTATGGGCAAATATGACAGCTTGAAGAAACTAGGTTGTTCAAGGAATTAAAACGCGGAACACACCAAGGTCTCAGATTCCCACTCAAAGATAGAGCAAGGATCACTGATCAGGAAGTACAGTGAGATTTCCAATGGTGGAAGGCACTGGTCCTCTAGAAAGAAGGTATATTTGATTTCTGTTTTGTCAGGGAAACTGGAAAAAGGATAGGCGAAACATAGGTAATTCTCTAATTGGGCAAAGTCAGCTTAGTTAATTTCAATCGTTCGAAAACTCAGTCCTGTCTTATATCTCTCAAAAAGGATTATTCTGCTCCTATTCCCATCTCCGACGACAATCCTAAACAAGATCACACATCTTTACTTGGGATTATTCTGACTTCTAATATTTTTTGGCACAAGTACATCAGAAATATTGCTTTCTCTACGTCTGAAACACTGGGTTTCCTCTTTCGTTCTCGGTGTTACTTCTTTTCTTTTAAAACAGCTACTTACTCTATAAAAATCTTAAATTCATTCTACCGTGGAATATTTTTCCTACATATTGGAAACATATTGGGGACAGTGTCCCCAAAACCTCAGCCTTCGAAATTCCATTCAGAAGAGGGCAGTCAGGCTAATTTTTGGCAGATGTGCAATTGGAGGATCCCCCCAAAATCCTTAAGAGCCCTCCCCTCTCTGCAGTCTGTGTCGTGGAGGCTCAGAATAGGGGATAGATTCCTGCCCATGGAGATGCTCCACAACGTCCAGGAGATAGATGTGGACTACAAAAAGTTCATAGAGGACAAATCGTACAGACGACGCATCATCAGGGACCAGCTTTCGTCTTCAACCGAGTGACTGTCATCGTCCTTTCATGTGTCTTCATTTCACATGTTAATATCAATTTTATAGGTAAAATATGTAATTATACGTTTTATGTCCTAATATATGTTTTAAGTAATTCTTCTTGTATAAGTTATTTAATGTTAAACCCCTAGCATTGTCGCTGTTGTGGGTATTATTGCATCAGGCAATCGTGTAACCAATCACTGCCTGCTATAAAGATATTTATAAATAGCTATCTTTGGAGGCGATTGGAGATAGCTATCTTTGGAGGCGAAAATAGCTATTTTTGGAGGCGATTGGCAAACATAAAAGGTTTATGCTGCGCTGTGAAATAAACAACAAAAAAGGTTGGTTTGCACACGAGGGAAACGGTTATGGTATTTATTTTAACAAATAGGAAAGAGGGGGAGATTAGGCATAGTTTTTGGATTGGCTACATCAAGTAAACTAAACGTCACAGCCAGCACTGCGTAATGTACAATTGCATGGGCACAATTCATCACAATTTGTCCATGGAATGATACAAAGTTTTCCAATGTTTTGTGGATGGCTGAAGAACATTATTTACCAGAGTGTGTGTGTGTGTTCCTTACCCTGAAGTTAGGCAGAGATGCTAACACACTATAGGGTTGTTTCTCGTCGTTTGGCCATCCTTCTTGGGACAGTGATGTCATGCTTTTATATGGCATGCTCGAAAATTCAGTGT
This sequence comes from Mastigoproctus giganteus, assembly GCF_048544385.1. Classification (NCBI taxonomy): domain Eukaryota; kingdom Metazoa; phylum Arthropoda; class Arachnida; order Uropygi; family Thelyphonidae; genus Mastigoproctus; species Mastigoproctus giganteus. Next base: position 24,420,765 of record NC_143581.1, on the reverse strand, counting down.
ACTTCCTGCAATGCGGAAGCAGTGTGAGAAGATGCCTTTTCTGTTTCAGAATGTCAGTATGTAGTGACATTGCTTGAAAATATGGGCGTGCAAAAACTTCATTGGCCTGCTCACAGCTTCGACCTCAATCCCGCTGAACCCATTTCGGATGCGCTGGCTTATTACGCCCACTCATCATCTTAATTGATGGCTGTGTTGACAGAGTAACGAACATGGTCCGAATACAGCCTTCCTGAAATGAAAATTGGTTGGAAGACTGCTGATGTGGAGCGTGCTTATGTAAAATATGAGCCCACATGTCATTAAATATTGCATCAACAAAAGTTTAAAAATTATAATTTCCCGGGTACTTTTCGCAATAGAGCATATTTATATAATAAATATATTTCATTGTCTAAATAATTATTATTTGTCTCTAAATCATTATCTTTCATATTTCTAATAGAAAAACCTCATGTAATCACCTGTAATGCGATACAGCACATCAGAAGCTGGATCCAATTTGCGTAGCTCCTTTGCAGAAAACCCTGCTATATGAGCACCCAAGCTGTGTCCAATAATGTTGCATGTAGCAACTGAAAGTGTTCCTTTGTCCTGAAATAAGATAATCAATGTTCTCTTGTCTATTACATTAAAACCATCCAAGAATATATAAAGCAGAAAATGCGCAAGGAAGTTCATCCCGGAAATAAAGTATTAAAATTTAATTTCTTTTAGATATAACTCATGATAAACGAAACCAATCTTTGATGCGTACTTCCATATACTATAATAGTCTATCATATAGTAAATAAGCAAAAGAAATCAATTCGTAATACGAATTGCCCATCTGATTCAAATATAACAATAATCGGTACCACTTACCACAGCTTTGAGAAGGAACTCACCAACTTCTTTACCAACTACTCTGCTACCTTTAATAGCAAGAGGAAGTGATAAATTTGCTATTGCTGGGTAGTCAACTATAATTACATTGCAGTCTCTTTCATTCAATAGGGATTCTTTATACACCTGTAAACACACAAGTACAACGATCGTTCGAATTAAACTTGTTTAAACATTGCACAATTTTTCATCTTTGAAAATTAGAATTGAGTTCACCATTACAATTAAATATTATATGTGCATACCACTGATTCACTAATCTACATTACTTCTTCAAACTTTGTTTATTTAATCCCTGTTCTTTGTTGGTCTAGTCCCTTATGTTTGCTGCTGAGGCGCAGACAGTTGAAGGTTTCAGCACACGAATCCCAGTTAATTTTAGCATAAACTTTTCATCCAAGTAAAACCATATCTCCAGAAAATAACATTTAATTCTATTTTACTTACGGATGGCCAGCTGGTTGGCGACCGGTCTGTATACTTCCAACCAGGGATGATAATAAACGTTGGTCTGGATGCTTCACACGGCACCAAGGAAAATGGCTCGTCTCCGTATCTATAAGTGGAAGGGACATCTCTGTTGCTTCTCGTATAACAAAAGAATGTGGTATTGGCCGGATCGGGAACAGCTAATCAAGATAATATTGATATAACCACGTAAAATAACTCATCTGAAATGAATTTAGTTCAATGTTCATGAAGTTTACTTTAAAGAAACTCTTTTAGATTTTTATTTCGATAATTGCGCGTTTAAAATGGAATATACTGTATTCTGAATCGGCAATAGATATAATTAATTTTCTACCATTTCTGGAAATTAAAATTAATTTTCCTATTTCCATTATTATTACTTAAATATTGTAATTATTTTTTTCTTGGTTCCAGACGCTTCCACCAAGGGATTAAATCTGAACAAGTAAAACCAGCCCAATACTATCAGGATGACACCTATTCGATTTTACCAGTTACAGCTCTTACTCCTCAATTTATATTACTGCAGAACGCTCTAGAATCATCTACAGTCTTCTATAATATTGAACCATTACTCCCACTTTCTGGAATATTCTGGAATCAATTACAACGTTCAGGATTCTTTTGCAATGTTTTACCACATTCACTCGTTTTCTATACCTTCCTGGAATAATCTCCAATAAATATCTTAAATATCATTTGATTTTTATACATAATAACTGCCCTTCTCTGTTTAAGAAAAATTATTTTTTCTGTTTAAGAAAAATTAAACACGATTCCAAAATTTTAGACTGGGGTACATTTGTGGAAGAGTGTCCAAATACGTTTGGTCATATGATGTGTCCGACACGCCATTTCAAAACGAAACTATTTTCTTAATAATGAGACCTTTTAGAATAAAAAATATAAGTATTTAAATAGTTTTCAATTATTTTGAGTATTTGCGCAGAATTTCATGCAGTACACATTAAAAGAAAGCTTACGTCCAATTGAGAGACACAGAAGATCCTCTATAATGTCACTTTGTACCAGTGATACGCACAACAGGAAACCGAATAACCTGCAGAGAGTCTTCATCGCACGCAAATTAAACTGCTAACTGAAATAATATAAAAAAAGGGATCATAACTCATGAAAATTATTCCATGCACACATAAATATATACTTGTGCTAATTGTATGTGCAGCATTAATAAATATCGGAAGTGGAATCTGTAGAGCAAAATTACTAATGCATTAAATCGAATAAACCTGCTTGAATTATAAAGTTACAATTTTATATTGCTTTTGCTGATGTATGTCAGCTGCATACCGTATTATACACTCACTGGCCAGGGATGAAATTTCCGAGGAACTCGGAAATTTCATCCCTGGCCAGTGAGTTATCTGAGCTTTATGGCATTGATGAAATTTCCGAGGAACTCGGAAATTTCATCAATGCCATAAAGCTCCAGGTCTTCAATCAGCCTGGTAATCTTTGCTCCACATTATGGAAGATTACAATTGCTATCTCTCTCTAACCACCCCTTCAATAGCCCAACATTTTAGGGGTTTATCTTATGGGTTTTATCTCTCCAATGTAATATCTATGTTAATTGTTTATTTCTGAAATAAAAAAAAACATATCATAGAGTTGAGTTCGGTGAGTTCATCATAGATAAATATTTCTTTGTGAAATTATAAATATACACACTGCTGTAAATGCTAATATAATCTGACGTTGGTTAGCTTATCAGAAATCGTCTTCAACAGAACTTTTAGTGGAGGTAGTAGCAGTAATGGCAGATGATGCAAGAAAGCAAGTTTATATATAGCATGAGCCAAAAAAAAAGTTCTCCCATCCGTATTCTCCAAACATTTGTTTGGTTATCCCTAGAATTTATTCAACCCAATCGTTTCCATAACACGAGATGGATGCTTGTTCCAAAAATCATCCATCCGCTGGCTGAAGGCAAACTTCAGCACATCTATCTTGCATCCATCCTTCCTCAACTTGAATTTATGCATCCTCATGTGTGTAGTCTTCAGCAAGTGAATATAATTAACATTCAGCTTACTCAATCGATTCAAGCCTTTAAACACCTGAATCAGATCTCCTCGCAGGTGCTTAATCTCGAGACACTGAAATTTGCAGAACTGAAACCTTTCAGGAAAGAACACCTTTTGCCCCCTTCACCAATCCGACTGCCCTTCTCTGTACCAGTGCAAGCAGATCTATATTCGTCCTAAAGTGAGGCTTCCAGACCTGTAAACAGTACTCAAGATGCGGAGTGACCATGACCTAATATAAAGGGATAATCATCTCCTTATCCTTGCTATCAAAGTTTCTGTATATCATTGACAAAACCCTAAGAACTGTCTTGGTAGGATGTCTGCACTTGCACTGCACAATTACCACCATGTCATTTTCATTCTCTACTGCCTGAGTGTAATACCACACATTTGATTAGTTACCCTGGTGCTACTGCTACCCATGTGCAGTAAGTCCATTTTCTTTCTATTCTCTTGCATTTGTCAATGTTAAACTTCAATAGTTGAAGTTTCAACCATCGACCTAATTTTTCTACATCTTGTTGCAGTAGCACATCATCATTACTGTCATTAACCACCCTACCAACCTCTGTAGCATCTCCAAACTTAGACATTAAGCCTGATACACCTTGATCAATATCATTGATAAATACAGAAAACAACATTGTGTCCAACACCAAACCCTGAGGGACTCCACTAATAACATTCGTCACGAAGAGCAGTGTCCATTGATTGAAGACTCAATGAAACAAAGTGTAGATTTTAAATCTGTTCGGTTAGGAGTACTTAAAATGGTTTCTTCTCAGTACCTCGGAGTTACCCCATTGAGGAAACTCATATTTATCAAAATGTCACATCACGGTTTCGCTTGGATGGTTATTGAATTCTAATTCAATGTCAAAACGACAATACTGTTCGGAAAACATTTTCTGTATGATTTCAACATAAAAGGACACATCCTGGCCATTACTATTCAAATCACACAAAGGAAATATGTCACAATACAACGCAGGTGGTCTTTGCTTTAATACAATAGTCGTATGGGTTTTGTATGGGGAGGGAAGTGATCGCTGTTGTCTTAAATTAAGGCAAAGGTAGTTAGGGCCATGAGGAGTCGCGTGTGTATGTGTGTTAATTTCGCGTTTTCCATGGTCACTTTGAATGGATTCTTGGACAAATTCCGGCTAATTCACCGCAGTATGAAAATTCCCAAAACGTTTCCAGTTTAAAAAAGAAACTTCTAAGTTTTTTTGTACGTGGCGTGGAAAGAGAACAGTCCCAACCATTTTTGGAAATTGTAGCCAGTGGGACAATGAAAACAAAACAAGGTTAAATGCACCGCATTACAAAAAAATTCATAAGAGGATAGAAGGAGAGCGTATCTACACTGCTAGACAAAATTAACAGAACCCAATAAAACGCAGTGTACCCTGAGCAACTTGCGATGAAGCAGGAGAAAATCTAGTACGGTGCTGTACCATAGAATAATGATGGAATGAGGAGGCAACGAGAAACTTCGGACAGGTATATCCCCTATACCATTCATCTGGCCACAGCAGTCATTGGATATTTCCGGTTTCAAGATATTCCTCCACCACCTGAGCTCGATGAGCATGTTGTTCTCGTGCGTGAAAATAAAATAGAAACTATTCGATGATCTGTTCTCGACATCATTATCAAAAACATGAAGAAGGGTGCTGCCGTTGATCATTATGTCGGGACCTCCCAACATGAGAAAACCGCCTACACGGTAAGGATCTCTTTTTCTGTGACCTTGGAGGGATGGTAACGCGTGCCTCATTTTCTACAGATGAAATAACGTCTAGAATATGTTTGTAGGCTAAAACGGGACCCACCATCAGAGAAGAAAAACATACCCCATTTGTTAGGGCTTCAGTTCACATGCTCTTGGCATCGGTTTCGACGACCTCTGAAGCGGATTGTGGCGTTAATGGGATACCAACCACTAGCTTCCTTGCATAGAGTCCATACGTCTTAACACAGCCTAGTTGGAAACGTTTTTTTCACTTGTGATCGATGCAACCTCAAGAGACAGTTGATGACAGGACACTGTAGGGTTACCTCTTGCTGTTGGAGCCAGACAGCGGTCTTTTCTGGTTGACGTAGCCGTCGAACAACCTTGACCGGCTCTTCTTGTAATGGTTCCTGCCTTCTAAAACTGCTTCAATAGTGCCGAGATGACACTAAATGACACAGTAAGCCAACATACCCCCTCCGCCTGCGACAGCCCTGCTTCAAGTCGTTCAACGGCTGCCTTCTCAAAGAATCAACCGAAAGACGATGACTTGTCATTCTCAGCATTGGAGATGTGGCTATCCCACTAGGCAAGCAAAAAAATAAATAAACGGCAATGAAGTGATGTGATCACAACCCGTGTTTTTATAGGCATGAATAATTTTAGGTGGCAGATCGGTTTCTATTGGACAATCGGAATTTGCATGCCAGGATGTCTATTATATCAAAAATTCTCCTCCGGTGACACTTCGGTTCACAATAAAATATTCACGGAAACATTTTTATTCTTAAACTTGTCGATCAGTGTATTTGGAAGATTGGGATACATCACAACATAGAAGCACCAATAATAAGTAACATACACTGAGTGATCACTGAATTATGACCACCCTTATTAAAACTGAATGCGACCCGTTGACCACGTGAGATACGAGAGTGCGGAGTTAGTCGACCTACGTAGCATAGATGAGGTGTCAGTGGTTCGGTAGACAGTAAAATTCCGAGAGTGATGGGTAAAAGGAAGGATTTATCGGACTTTGATAAAGGACAGATTGTGGGTGCTCGACGAGCTGGTGCCTCGATTTCCCACACGGCTGAACTGGTGGGGTGTTCGAGAGCTGCCGTAGTTAAAGTGTACCAGGACTGGCGTCAAAATGGTAAAGCAACGAACTGACGGTAAAACTGCAAAGATCAGCGAAAGGTTGATGTTAGAGGTAAGCGCCGGGTGCGACGACTCCTACAGGCGGACAGGAGCAGCACTGTGGAAGAGTTGACCACCCAATACAACATGAGCCAACCCGGAACAATATCTGGCATGACCATGCGTCGCACGCTCGCACGTATGGACTACACCAGCAGACGACCCCTATGGCATCCTCTCTTAACCAAGGTTCATCGTAGTAAAAGACTCACCTGGTGCAGAGAGCATGCAAGTTCGACGTTAAAAGACTGCAAGAAGGTGTGCTGGTCGGATGTGTCACGTTATTTACTCCACACTGTGGATGGTCGTGTACGGATTTGGCATCAACAACATGAGGCTCTTGGTCCATCATGCATGAGATCAAAACTGCTGGCCGGCGGAGGCGGCTATATGGTGTTGGGCATGTTTCACTGGCAGGAACTTGGACCCCTCGTGCATGTGGAACAACGTATGAGTGGTCTCCGCTATCGTCAACTGCTTGCTGACTGTGTACACCCGGCTATGTTACACAGTTTCCCGAACGGGGATGCTGTCTTCCAAGATAACCATCGGTCACTTGTTGTGCAGGACTGTTTTGAGAACAGAGATCTGACTTCCAGCATATCGATTGGCCTCCGGACTCCCTCGATATGAATTCCATAGAGCACTTGTAGGGCACTATGGAGAGGCATATCAGTAATATGCCTTTCCATAGTGTGGAAAGATAAACCAAACACCTTCATACCTGCATTGCTGACCGCATTACACCCAGCTTGGTCGGCCATACCTCCCGAACACTTCCGAAATCTTGTGTAATCAATGCCACGTCGGATAGCTGCTGTACTGAGGGCAAAAGGGGACCTACGAAGTATTAGGTAGGTGATCATAATTCAGTTATCAATCAGTGTATTTGTAGGATGATTCAAAGAGTTTTGTTTTTAATAAACTGCAAAATGAAAATAGAAAAACTGTTACCGATATATATTTGCAGGCAAACTTCTTTCTCCTTCAAACACTTTTTGCATCGGTCCACCATCTTTCTGATGAAGAGTGAAAATTACATAGAAGGTAGTTGCCGGTTGTAGTAGGATTTCAGTCGCTTCAGCAACTTCGGCCATATTGTTCCGTATTATGTTTGTGAATTGTGTGTGTTATGTTGTCAATTTGTTGGAGGAAAACCCCAGTTTCCGGGAGAATAAACAATGCTATTCTCGCCTAGGCCCGACTAACTCAACTGCATTGTGAAAGGAATCATAAAAATTCCTCGTGTCTTTGACGGATTTAACCTCATGGCTTTTCAATCTAGTGTGGGCAGTTAGGTGATTATAAACGCCTTCATACTGAGCCGACTTCGGTTGTAGAAAGGAGAAATACTGCTTTGATCTGGAACGTTAGGTGAAATACAAAATTCTTCGATCGGATTCATCTCTAGAATCTCTTCGATCAGGCGTGTGGTCTTCAACCCAAATTTTTACACCGATTGCCTATGAGAGAAGGAGCATTCTTTTGCTGGAACATCATATGCACAGAACTTTCAGGGTGCGCGCGCCATGGCTTTGTCCAAGATAATAATGTACGACTCACATTAATGACATTTGGTTGTACAACCCACGAAGCTACCATAACTACATTGATTAAAGACCATCTAAAACTTAATTCCACAACAGAGAGAAAGTAAAACATGTATAGCTCTTACCTCACTCGCAAATGGATGGAGACAAGGCTGTCTCACTTGGTTATGCGCAATAAAAAACGCTGTAATACTTTTCTAGCATGTAATATATTGATGTCTGTCGATGGCACAGTTCATGCGCATTGAGGAACAGAATGAATCATCTTTTACACATACATAAACACCGCTTTCCTGCACTCCCTGTATCGTTTATATGCACTGAGCTGCCACTTTTTTATTATGTAATTCTGTCCATTTCCTGGGAGGGATTTCTCTCTCAGTAACAGCATCGTGTGTTTGCCACGTGCGTTATAAAGCAGGTGTGCAGATACTCAGGAATGTGCTTGTATGCAAATTATTGCGCAGCGGAAAAAAACGAAAGATTTCACCATGGAACGTGGGGTGGAAGTCAGCGACAAACGACGTGCCGTTATGATTATCTCGGAAACTGCAAATCTACTGGAGTTTTCACGTAACCCTCCTTCTCACACCCTTTGGAAAAGATGTGGATTTGAATCGCGTCAATGACTCTTAATAAAATATCGCAAAAGTCGCTTCTTCGAACCCACCTCCCAAGGGTTAAAGTGGGGGCAGATAATGGGTCATCTGGTCTCGCTCCCAATAACTACCACTCACTATTGGATGCAAAAAGCGAAAACTAAACTATTTCCCTCCATAATTGGATGAAAATGAGAAGTCGAAATGTTGAAAATACTGCATCGAGTGTGGTGCAGGATAAAGTCACTTGCGTTCAGGTTTCAGGCAGAGGGGATCGCTTCGAAAAGTAGAACGCACCCGCGAGGAAGTGAGTTGAGTAGTGATGCTGTCTCAAGCTTTGCCTAATGGACAGAAAGGGCAAGAGACCATGTAGCCCAACTAACCGAAGAGCTTCCTGCGGAAATCCGCTAGTAACCACTCAGGAAGGAAGAAAAAGCCAACGATTGAAGTGGAACAGCGAAACGAACACGTTCATCATGAGAGTGTACTAAGAAATAGCCAAGGTTGAGACCGACATGATAATGAACAGAATGGAATTACAAACCAAGTAGTTGGAACAGTTCTGGACTGTTTAGGCACGAGACCAAAAAAATAAGAATGGAAAAAGAGAGAAGAAAATCCTAGCAGAATTCGAGGTAATGAACCCCCCCCCTCACAGAAATCCACACCAGTCTGAAACGGAGACCAAACATCCAGCAAGTCATTTACCACCCCAAATGGTAAATAATACCGATTACCTCATCAACAACGAAGTACCACATAACCATTTATTGCTCCACCGGCCTTGGAAAGGAAAGAAAGCTACAGCAGACGATAGAATAGCTAAGAGAGAACATAGGCCAACTGGATAACAGTGATGGACCTGCCAACTAGAAGACATTCGGGGATTCTCAGCTAGCCTGTGGCGCAGCGAAATTACGAATAACGACGGTGCATTCTGATTAGACCGAAAACACAAGGAAATCAAGGAAATCGAAGGGATGACAGAATGGGAGATTCAAGAGAAAGACCCACAATATCTCCAACTAGAGGCACATGAAATTCAGGCGTAGAAAGAGACATTTAGCGGAGCAGCTTGCCTCGGAGTAGCCACGTGATAAGGTACTTTTAACACAATGCCAGATTCTCTGACTACAAGGAATCCTTATCTGAAAGTAAGCATAATGATTGTATAAATCTTGCGAAGCACAGACCAATCAGCTGTCTTTCAGTAATGCATAGGCTGCTGACAGGTTGAAACCAAGAAGATAGTGAACTACTTGAAGAACCGAACATCATGACCGAACAGGAGAATGGCGTTCATCCTTTTTCGAAATCAACTCCATTTAAAAAGAAATATAAATTTTGCACTATAAGAAGAAAATAGACAGAAAGAGGGACAATAATTTGAATGAACTGAAATCTATTTAAAGGAATAATCATCAAAGACTCAACAAAACAAAGTTCATATTTCAAATTTTTTCCACTCATTTTGATCTCGACCTTCTAATACGGTGATAAAAATAAAGGGTTTGAATACGACTGACTCCTTAAATAAATTGATTATTTGCTGCTAAAGTCAATACAGTCAATACCTTACAGTTTACCTTTCGGTGCACAAAACTTATCTGATGGCGCTCACAATCAGTGCTTACCATTCATGGGATTGCAAGACGTGGAAATTCATCTTCTTCAAAGTCAAATTAAAAATTGCAAGTAATTTTGCAGAAGTGCATGAATGAATTGATGCATGGTTCCCCATTGTACCATTGAGAAAACAGGATATTCATATTCATAAAAACATCACATTATGGATTCGCCTCGATGGTTTTGAATTCTACTGCAATGTCGAAACAATAATATTATGCAGAAAACATTTGTGATATGGATAAGACCATAAAAGGACAACATCCTGGCCACACGCGCTTTTTTCATTTCTATATTACAAAGGAAATCTGTGACAGTACATGTTCTTTCGTTTAATACCACAATCATATGAGTTTTATGTGGGGAGAGGTGATGGTAGTAGTAGTAGTAGTAGTAGTAGTAGCGGCAGGTGATGCAAGAAAGCAAATATATGAGCTTATGCAGCATCAGCCAAAAAAAAAAAAAAAAAAAAATCACACTATTCCCTCCAAATGCCTGTCCAGTTCCTCCTTAAATTTATTTAACCTATCAACTTCCACAACGAAAGATGGAAGTTTGTTCCAGCAATTAACCACCCGCTGGCTAAAGGCAAATTTCCGCACATCTATTCTACATCTGTCCTTTCTTAATTTGAATTTATGCCCCCTTAGATTCGTAATCTGAACAAGTGGAAGGATCCCATCAGAATTCAGCGTACTCAACCCATTCAAGGCCTTATACACCTCAATCAGATCACCACGCAGGTGCCTAGTCTCCAGCCACTGCAACTTAAGCCTCTCTTGATAAGAGAATCCCTTCATTCCCCTAACCAATCTTGTTGCCCTTCTCTGTACACGCTCAAGTAAATCTACATTCTTCCTAAAATGAGGCCTCCAGACCTGTACGCAGTACTCAAGGCGTGGCCTGACCATTGCCTTATACAGAGGGATAATCACCTCCTTTTCCCTGCTAGCAAAATTCCTATATATCATTGAATAAACCCCATGACCTGCCCTGGCAGCCTGTCTGCATTGCTCAGAAAACTTCATATCTTCCTGCACAGTTACTCCCTGGTCTTTTTCATTTTCTACCACCTTAAGTGTAGTACCACACAGTTGGTACGTTTCTCTGGGGTTACTTCTACCCATATGCAGTACTTTGCATTTGTCAAGGTTAAACTTCAGTTGCCACTTCTTAGCCCATCTGCCCAAATTATCTAGATCCTGTTGCAGTAGCACACTGCCATTACTGTCATTAACAACCCTGCCAACTTTTGTATCATCTGCAAATTTCGACATTAAGCCTGATATACCTTCATCAATATCATTGATAAATATACAAAACAACAGTGGACCTAACACCGAACCCTGTGGAACTCCACTAATAACATTTGTCCAAGAAGAGCGGCACCCATTGATTACCACCTTCTGTCATCTTCTACTTAACCATCCTTTTATCCATTGTAGCAACTTACCCTTAATACCATTCTGCTCCAATTTGTACAATAGTCTTCCATGCGCAACAGTGTGAAAAGCTTTCCTGTAATCCAAATATATGATATCAGAATTATTTTTTGCATCCAGTTCCTTTGTATCCACATCATAATATCCTATCAAATTTGTCAGACAAGACTTTCCCTTAACAAACCCATGCTGTGTCTGAATTATTGCTGCAGTCTTGTCTAGATGATCCTGCAATGCTTCTTTAACCAGTGACTCCATTATTTTACCCGGAACACAAGTTAAACTAACGTGTCACCCTTCGATCTCCCTTTGTGAATTGGGGATACATTTGCACATCTCCAGTCCGTGGGAACCTCCCCTGAGTCCAAGGACGCTCTCATAATTATGGCTAAGGGTTTGCTTAGTTGCTTTGCCACCTCCTTTAATATAACTGGATAGATCCCATCCACCCCAGGTGCTTTTCGTATGTTTAACTTCAACAATTTCTCTTCCACTTTGCTGTCACTTATTCCAAAATCATTAAGTATCCTGCTACAATTTGATAACCTTCTGCCATTTGCAAACCTTAATAACTCCTCACGTGTGAATGTAGATGCAAAATACTCATTCAGTTTGTTTGCTCTCTGAGCAGGATCATCAACAGTCGAACCATCGATGTCAAGTGGACCAATCAGATTCATCCCCCTCCTTTTAGAGTTTATATAAGTAAAGAAATCCTTGCTGTTTTTCTTAGCATCTTTTGCCAAGGATTTCTCGTAATCTGCCTTCGCCTGCGGAACCTCCTTTGTGACCTGATTACAGATTAACTTATATCTGCCATAGGCTTCTGAGTCGCTTGATAATTTATATGCATCCCATGCATTTTTATTCTCTGTCACGAGTCTCATTAGTTCATTTGATAACCATTTAGGCCTAAACCTTGAACAATATTTCTTAATTGGTATGAAACCTTTAGTAGCATCCACGATTAATTCCTTGAATGCTTCCCACTTAGAATTTACTGTTGGTAACATCGTTAGTTGGTCCCACTGTACAGAATTTAAAAACTGTCTGAGACCACTGTACTCACCTTTACGGAAGCAAAAACCCTTTCCTTTACCCCTGATGGTAATTAAATCTTTAAGTAAATCCCACTTCAGCACACTGTGATCACTGCCACCTAGTGGTTCCTTTATCTGCAAATTCTTAATACACGAATGATCACTGCTGGTAACCAGATCAAGAGTGTTACTTTCTCTGGTTGCCTCTCGAACATGCTGCTGCAGAAAACAATCATCCAATAAATCCACAAAAGTCTGACTAGTGTGCGAGTGCCCAATCCACAAGTTCCAGTCAATATCTGGGAAGTTAAAATCCACCATTATAAGACATTCTGATTTACTTGCCCACTCTATTTCTCTGTACAATTGTTCATTGTACTCATTCGAGTCATTAGGCCTATAACACACTCCTACTCTTATTTTTGCTTTCGCAGTGCTTATGTCACACCAAACTGGCTCAACAGTGCACTGTTCATCTATATCAACTGGATGCACTTCTTTTGATTTTATGTTTTTCTTTATTAACAGCATAACACTTTCTCCCTTTCTATCCTGTCTATCCTTTCTGTACACATTGTACTCCCCGAATTCCAGTTCTGCATTCCTTATATCTGTGTGACACCAAGTCTCTGATATCCCAACAATATCCGCCTTTGATGTCTTGACCAACACTTCAAATTCATCAAATTTATTTACTATACTTCTAGCATTGGTATACATGCAAGTATACATGCACCTATTCTTATTCTTAATTACTTTAACACATCCCATATACCCACCTGTTTCACGATGACTGCCATCCGTCCCTGAAACCCCCAACACCCCTCGCTCCAGGTCGCTACTTATTCTAATAGAAGTTGTGCAAGAATCACCTTCACCTCTGCCTACGGCTACTGTTAAAGTATTAGTCCTTGTATCCCCCCAAGCTATCAGTTTTCCGACCCACCTAAAACTGCCTCAATAGCATCAGCAAATATTCTTGCACCCTTTCTATTTAAGTGTATCCCATCCCTGTAGAAGCAATCTCTCCTGTTAACAAGTACAGTCCAGGCTGAAAAAAATTCTACCCCTTGAGCCCTGCACAATCTTTCCAGGGCCGAATTGATCGACAAGGCTCTCATCATGTATTCCCTCCTATCGTGTCTGGGCAGAATTGCAGACACTTGCAAATTCAACCCTTATTCACGGCTTTTTTTCAACAGTGACCTGTACTTGTTAAGTAATTCTGCCGGTCTCCTACTCTTAATATCATTAGTGCCAAAGTGTACAACTATATCACCTTTTGTGCCCTTAAAAGATGATATCCGCTCTACAATGTCATCAACCTTTGCCCCTGGCAGATATACCCTGGTCCTGTTCCACCTATCCTTTTTACACAATATATTTCCCGTGTCCCTGACAATAGAGTCACCAACAACTACTAGTTCCCGTGGGACCAGCGCATTCTGCCTTGGGAGTTGCCGCTGTGTTGCGTGATGACCAAGTGCAAGCTCTGGCGTTGATGTGGGCAGCTGAGAACCTGATGGGCCCCTCAATTTAGATCTTTCTAGGGCATCCTCCCTGTCCTTCAAGCTCTCATATAGGCCCATAACAACGCTGAGTTGTCGCCTGATTTCCTTACACTGCTTACATCGCGCACACACGAAGACATCCCCCATGGCAATATCATGTTCCGTTCCAGATAGTTCGGCAAACATTTCTCAAGTTGCACATTTTTTTAGGCTGTGATGCGTTGTAGAATCGTCCTCCTCAGTTCTCCCCCGAGTCACAGCACTCCTGCCACTTTCTGCCCGTTGCTTTGCTGCTCTGGTCTGGGGCATGACATTTTTTCAGAGCCTGTAACTCGCAGCTGTATTTTCTAAAGAGAATCAGCCTTTTTTTCATTTCTATATTACAAAGATATTTGTGATATGGATAACACCATAAAAGGACAACATCCTGGCGACACGCGCTTTTTTCATTTCTATATTACAAAGGAAATCTGTCACAGTACATGTTCTTTCCTTTCCTTTAATACCACAATCATATGAGTTTTATGTGGGGAGAGGTGATGGTTGTTGTCTAAAACCGAGTGATCAACAAATTAATTTCGCGTATTAAATGGTCAGTTTCGATGTTTGTTTTTGGACAAAACCCCCTAATTCAGCCACAGTAAGAAAATCGCAAAACGTTTCCGTTTGAAAATGGATCTCCAATTTTTCTGCGGGGCGTGGAAAGAGAACAGTTGTAACCATTTTTCCAACCAAAAGTGCGTACTGTGTATTTTTTTATTTGTAGCCAGTGGGATAATGAAAAACAAAACAAGGTTAAATGGACTGCGTTGTAAAATTGCATTGGAGAGCGTATCTACACCTATCGACTAATTAGCAGAGCATTTAGAAAACGTGATGTAACAATTATTGCTTGCAATGATATGGAGAAAAAATTTGATATGGCTGTGAAACATAGAACATCTATGAAATCAGGATACAGCAAGAAACGTTGGACAGGTATAACGGACATATATAGGACTGTATGCGAATTACCAAAAAGATCACATTACAGAAGGCGATACAAATGCTCGAAAATATTATCACATGATATCAGTACGGCATATGATCCTCTGTAAAGGATAAAAAGGCCTGACAAAAGCTAACCATGCTCGGTATAAGGCGTCTATAAGATTCTGTGGCAACAAATCCCATTCTTCCACCAGCGCAGGCATTAGCTCACCAAGTGACCGAACAGTTGGCAGTCGGCGTTGAATGAGACGCCCAAGGACGTCCCACACACTTCAATTGGATTTAAGTCTGGTGATCGTGCTGGTGGCCACGGCAGTCGTTGAACAACTTCAGCTTCAAGATATTGCACTACCACTTGATCTCTATGTGCAGTGGCGTTGTCGTGGCTGGGCAAACAGCACCCCTAAAATGTGGCACATAGGATTCCAGGATCTGTTTCGGTACCTCTACACAGTCGCGGTATCCCTATCAAAAACATGGAGAGGTGGGCCGGTGATTATTATTCCGCCCCACACGAGAATACTGCCTCCACCTTAAGTGTCCCTTTCTCTGATGCTGGAGAGATGGGTCCGCATTCCTCGTTATCTCCAGATGAATTAATTTCTAGAATCTGTTTGTAGGATAAAACGGGACTCAACACAGAACAGAACTTTATTCCGTTTGTTGGGGCTTCTAGTCACACCTCTGAAGTTCTTGATGTTGATGCAGTTTACACAGATATATCTAAAACATTTGATAAAGTCCCGCACGAACAGCTTCTGGAAAAAGTTAAGGTATATGGTAACAGTGCCCTTTGCTCTCGTAGCTACGGAATTATATTATGAATCGTTCCTTTTCAGCGTTATCGTCAATCTAGTGAACTCGAACCATTTACATCACTAAGTGGAGTACCACAAGGCTCCCCCCCTAGGTCCTCTACTTTTCATTGTTTTCATAAATGACCTTCGTTCTTTCATCTGCACCTCCAATGTTCAAGTTGCTCTCTATGCAGATGATCTACAGATCTACTCAGCCGTGAAGGAGGTTACCGAATCTCAACAGCTTCAACGCGCCCTCAATAAATTCTCTCTGTGGCTACCTCTCAATGACATGTCTGGTAACCTCTCGAAGTCTAAAATAATCTCTTTCTCATCCTGGAGTACACTATTAACTCTGTGATCATCGAAAGGTGTGACCAAATTAATGCCTTGGGGTTCTCTTCTCCAGCAGTACTACATTTAATGCCCATGTCCTTAAAATCAACAGCAAAGCATTCAAAACACTGCGATTCATCAAACGAAACACCTACAAGTTGAAAAACTACAGCCAATCCTTGAATTCAGCTCACCCATCTGGAATTCTCCACAAAGACTTTAATTAACAAAGCATGGAGCAATCCAAAAAAATTTTGTTTGTTACCTTATGTTCCGTAACCCTCTATTTTATCATTTAGTGCAATCGCTGTGCGATTACTGTCATCTAAAGCCTCTGTGCACTAAAAGAATTATTGCTGCCATCAGCCGTCTAGCCAAAGTAATCAGTGGAACGTATGAAGCATCTGATATCCTTAATAAAATCGACTTCCATGCTCCTCGTAGACAAGTCAGGAACTTACCTTGTTTCTCCTTGACTCAACGACCTTGGATTTTATGAAGTTCAGTCCACTGAATAAAATCAGTAAATTGACAAATGACTCTCCATCCACAAGTCTGCCTCTTCTCTTGAACTGCAAAGTGACAAACTCACATCTAATTATTGTAGTTTTTTTTATTATTTGTTTGATTATTTTTGTAATCTATAATTAATTTATTTATTATTTTCTTAGCGGTATCTTAACGTAATGCGCACCTCTTTTGTACATATGACTTTAATATTTGGGTCTATATCAATGTTTATTTTCCTGTTGGATTTCTTATGATTGCTATTGACTCTGTTCATTATTCTACTCTCAGATACTCTGTGAACGGTAACCTGTTGTGTATCTTGCTATTAATAAAAATAAAAAGCAGGACATCGCAGCGTTCCGTCTTGCTGTCAGAGCCAAATAGTGGTGACGTAGTCCTCGAGCGATTTTGGCAAGCTCTTTTTGCATGGTTCTCTTCTCTTGAAACCGTTTCCATGACACGACACGTGATACAGTAAGCCAACGTGCCATCTTCGCCTGAGACTGTCCGGCTTCAAGTGGTCCAACAGTCTGCCCTCTCAAAGAATTATTTAACCGACGATGACTTGCCATAACACTTTCTGCATTGGTCCACAATCTTTCTGATACTGGCCGCGAAATACGTAGCAGTTGGTTGATGGTTGTGTTAGGGTTTTAGGCGCATCAGCAACTTAGATCATATTCTTCCGCATATATTATGTCTATAAATTGAGTGTGTTCTGAAGTCAATTTGCTGTTTGCTGGACGAAAAACTCTAGTTTCCGGGAGAAAACACAATGCTGCACTCGCCTGAGACCGACTAACTCAACTGCATTTTGAAAAAGGCCCATAAAAATTTCTCACGTCTTTGACGGATTTGACCTCGGGCCTTTTCCACCCAGTGTGGGCAGTTCAGTGATTATAACCACTGTTTTACCGCGCCGATTTCGCTTGTAGAAAGAAGAAGTATTGCTTTGGTCAGAAATATTAGGTTAATTCCAAAGTTCTTTAATCGGATTCATCTCTCAACTCCGTTCGGCCAGAAGAGTGGAAATTGTGTTCTTCAACCCAAGTTTTGACACTGATCGCCTATTTAGGACGAAGCATTGTTTTGCTGGAACATGGCGCGTCATACCTATAAAACGTTCAAGATGTAGGCGCCATTGAATTGTCCAAGATAATGTTGGGCCGATAATAATAATATTTGATTGTACAACCCACGAAACGACCATAACTGCTGTGATCAAAAGAATATCTAAAAGCTAATTCCACAACAGAGAGTAAGTAAAACATAAAGCTCTTACCTAAATCACAGAAGAATGAAGACGAGACTGTGTCACCTGGTTACTTGCCGTAAGAAATGGTGTAATACTTTTCTAGCATGCATGCGTTATATTGATCACAGTTAATGGAACAGCTCATGCGCATTGAGGAAAAATGTGCGTCATCTGTTATATAAACGCAGCTTTCCTGCACTCCCAACGCCTTTCATATATACTGAGCTACCTTTATATTGGGTAATCCTATCCATTTCGTAAAACAGATGGCTCTTTCAGTAACAGCATCACGCGTTTGCAACGTGAGTCATAAAGCAGGTGGGCAGATACTCAAGGATGTGCATATATGCAGTTCATTGCGCAGAAGACAAAACGAAAGATTTCACTATGGAACGTGGAGTGGAAGTCAGCGAGAAACGCGCCATTAAGATTATCTTGGAAACCGCAAATCTGCAGGAGTTTTCAGGTACCCTCCTGCCCTCCTGTCTAGAAATCAGAGTGTCATCGAAGATTTTTGAAGATACTCAAAGATTTTCTGCAGATATAAGACAGGATCAGGTTTTAGAAGGATTCAGATCGATTAATTTATTCTCCAATGCCCCACTGAATAATTACCTGGAGATCAGCATTTAAGGAATTGGTAGTGGATATTCGAGAAGTTGACGCTGTATGAGCTGGGCAAGATTTGTCAAACTAAGCAGTGGAATGGGATGTGTTATCATCAGTAAAATTATGGATAGGATATTCGATCAATGGATGAAAGTCATTACTATACAAGAGAAAAAGAGTGGGGGAAAGAACTGGACCTTGAGGAACACCATCATTATTGGAGAAGTGAGAAGACTGAAATCCCTCTACCATCACTGGCAGTGAGGGGTCAGAAAGAAAACTGGATACGAATTGCAAAACACACTTGGCAAACCATAAGACGGAAGCTTATTTAGAAGACCTTTTTGTGTGAAACACAAACAAAAGCATTTGAGATGTCAAGAGGAAATGATTGAAATTCACTAAACCTTTCCATTAAATTTGTCCACAGATGGGTAACACAAACAAGAAAAATCACCAGTGGATCGACGCTGACGGAATCCATACGGACGGTCATTGATCCGATGGAAGGTTTCCAGATAGTTTAAGAGTTTGCGGTTAATTAGTTCTCTATTACTTTGGAAAGAGTACAAGTACTGTAATTGGGATGGTAATTGTAATGGAGGGATTTGGTTGTTTGGCAACGTTGTCTGTAATTATATCATTATTTCAATGGAAAAATCGGTTTCAGCTTACAGCACCTCTGGAAGTAACATACAACATAGTTTATAAATATGCAGACCAATTTTAATTAAATGGAAATTAAAAAAAACAGATAAAATGACTTAGAACTAACCGCAGATTACAATATATTTCTGCTCCAAATTGGACCAGTAGATCATATCTCTGCTGTGATTAATTTTGCTCATATTACAAATAAACTCAAATTTCCCTTTAAAGGAAGCAGACTTCTCTTTCTGTGGCTCCAATATACCCAAAATCATAACGTTAAATATTAAGAAATGCTTAATAAATAAATAAATAAATAAAATAATATAACTTAAACACTCGAAGACGACTGATACTTGCCTCTCCAAAGGATAAAGTCGAAGAGTATTGTCTCAGCTGTCCTAAACGTACTGAGAGAATGTGATGAAAATTGCTGCTGTGAAATACGCCTTATATCTTACAGTGTACAGCTACTCAATGGCATGTGGCTACACGTGAAGAAGCACCGTTCTTCTGTAATTTAACGAAAGTGTAAACAAAATAAAGTGAAAAATACCTCTACACCCTCATTCTTTCATGTGTCAATCAGAGAGAAAGCTTGCAATGCTCGCCTGAAACCAACTCATCCAAGGAGTGAAAAAGGCCCATAAAACGTCTATCTGTCATTGATGGGATTCGAACCCCGACCTTTTCGACCATTCGGGCGTAGGACAGTGATTATAACCACGGCTCAGCGGGAGTCAGTATCAGGGGAAGATTTCACAGCAAAGAGCAAAGCAGCCAAAGCGAATAGAACACTTGCAAATTAGAGTCAGAAAATAAACCGACACCTTAAAGCCAAAATTTGTTTGCAGAAATACCAAATAAACTTGCACTCACCACCATCTACCCACTGTAGTAACGCAGTACTTCAAGGGTGTAAAAGTCCTCCTGGAGTAAAAAGGTTTCGGTGGAAACAACCATTAATCACCTCCAGTTTTGATTGCCCTAGTTCCAGTGGAGTCAGTAGATTGCGTACATATTTCTGAACGACAATGTCCGAAATATGAACTGATTTACAAAAGTAATAAATTAAAGAATAAAATAAATACCGCAGTTAGTTCGACGTACAGGAAACTCGAATTCCAGTGAAGTTTTGCAGCTAATTATGTTGCCTTTCAGCTGTCGCTGGTAGCCTAGTGGCTCTTGAGTGCGGTTCCCACCAATGAGGCGAGGAATTTTGATGGACGTTTTTTTCAAAAGGTGGCTGAAGGTAGTCAGTTCAAGGACGGATTACTTGCTAGGTTTTATTCTTCTGAAATTCCTGGTTTTTCATCCCACACATGGAATGCAAAATATAAACGAATAGTCAGGCCTACAGAATAATGGGATACAATTTAGTTTTGAATATTTATGAGCAATGAATATTTAGTTTTAAACGCTTATTATATATTGTTTCTTCCTAGATGGACTCCATTGGGGACAAAGTCATGTCACCCAACAAATGGTGCGTAATATATTTTTAAAATTAGGTTAATTTTATTATCAATGGAATGGTGTATGGTGAAGAACATCGTTCTTCAACAGATTCTTACACTTGCTATTGAGAAAGAGACCGCGCAAATTGCACTAAGGAGGATGATGAACCTGACATACGTCATCGCAGTGGTTTAAACATGCAGGTCTTATCCCAAGGTCAAAGAGAAAGATATCGGTCACGAGTAACTTTACTTTTACATATCGATGGATCTGAAATTAATTAATAGGGAAAAATGTGTTTATTATTCCAGTTCTTTCAAATTTATGTAGCAGTAAATATTATCCAGATTTAGGTAGCATTAAATATTTATTAATACCACCGATATGTGTATTTTTTTAAATTTTCGGCTTATTAGACCACACTACCATTTTATGTGATATTCTGACAGAGAAGAGAACACGTGTATTGCATCACTAACTTTGCAAACATCCACATTATCAAATTTCGAAACAACGATATAATTTCAGTTTTCAAAGGAAAGGGTTCGCAATTGAATAGTTGCGTTGTTAGATATGTCAGAAAGATATTCATTGGAGTTAACAGGATGATACGTTGGAATATATTATTAACAGAACGTATTCTAAGGGTACACTCTTACAAATAAAATGAAAAATATTTTTTATCTGAATTAAACGCATGTCGGGCAGAGAAAATTGGGAATTATTAAGATTTGAATATTAAGTTTGAATATGTGAATTATTAAGGTTTGAATATGAGAATTATAAAATTCATTATCTATAATCTAACCCAACTTGATAATTTTTATAACACTACTTTTCCTTTTACTTTTTCGTCTCTCTTTTTCTTCTTCCTCTCAGATCTCTCACGCTTCTCTCTGTTTCTGAACTCCGAACTCCAACTGTAAAAACTGTCCATGTCCTGGGGATCTGTAGGTCAACGGTTATATTTTAAAAAATATATAACCGTTGATCTATGGATCCTCAAAGCGGCTGCAATGTCTATGTGGCATCCTACTATCATTCCGACTAGTGTAGCTGTGTAGATACGTTACATCACTGAATATGTACACAACCTCATAACACTATTACTCCATCATGACGAATATCATGTAAGAATACTGATTGTTTTCAATGGAAAGCTTTTGGGACGGTTTCCGACTGCAATATCAATTCTGTTTCAATGTAACAGTAATGATGGGTTTTGAAGGACGGCTTTTGTAATAGTTTCTGACTGATTGG
This sequence comes from Mastigoproctus giganteus, assembly GCF_048544385.1. Lineage (NCBI taxonomy): Eukaryota > Metazoa > Arthropoda > Arachnida > Uropygi > Thelyphonidae > Mastigoproctus > Mastigoproctus giganteus. Next base: position 24,398,792 of record NC_143581.1, on the reverse strand, counting down.
TACATCAGTTTTGGCAGAACGTGGAGCTTATTAAGGTGGAACACTAGATGATCAAAAGTATTGGTGCACTCTCTTGCAGTTACAGAATGGTGACCAAGTAATAAAGTACATTTTGACAATTCTTTTAGAAATGTAAATCACTCCTACCTTTCAAAACAGAAATTGAAACTGCTTTATATCAAAGCCATAATCAAAGATTAAAATTTCCTCACAAAATGATAGGCAGTAAATGGCATAATTTTCTTTTGTCTCCGATAACCAACATCATCCTAAATGATTAAGAAGTCACCACAAAACGTTTCCATTTAGTACGCAGAACTAAATGTGAAAAGTTGAGGCCTCTGTAATTCTTATTTCACAGACTGCTGTAAGATGGAAATTCCTGATGAACCATTTAAAACTTTAAAGACAATTGAAGGGATTATATTTGCTGAGATCTTCAATAAACTGGTTTCTGTTCTGTATTTTTTTAAATTGTTTCTGGAATTTCAAATAATTTCTTTTACATTTGTCGAAATTGAATAAAGTGAAGATCTAACCACCTTATGCGGAGTAGGCTGAAATTGTCTTTAATTTAGGCGAACCATTAGAGAAGAGGAAATTAAATTTCCCTTGTTGTTGTTATTTGGTTTTTAGGAGCATTAGCAACTAAGGCCATATTACTCCGGGGATATGCGGTGGTCATTTCTTGACCTTCCACATCCTCCGTATTTGGTGGTGACGGGCTCGAACCCCAGTCTAATCAAGAAGCGCGTGCTACCACTTTGTCCCTCCTACCCACCTGGCAACGGAGGCGCTCTGAACCATACTACACTATCACGTAGGAGACCAGCCCTCTAAAGCGTGTTAGCTTAGCTTAACTGTCACCCTTTGACATTTGAAGTTATGTATAGTACAGTATAGTTGAATATTAAATAGTCATTCGTTCAGGTGCTTCGTTTCTTCACTGGTAAGTATCGACAGAGTTTACTAAATACTAAGTAAATAATTGTTTTGCTAGAAGTAATGTTAAAGTTTGCAGAACGCTAGATTTAGTGATGGGATTGTTTAAACGTGAGAATCGAGAATAGTAGCAAAGGGGTAAACAAGTAATTCAAATAATACGAGAGAGCAAACAGCGACAGCAGGACTGAGGGGTGCTATTGGAGAACGGGCGTGAAGGGGTTGCTTAAGGAAGAACAATAAGACGTAAAGCGGATGCGAGGCTTCTCCTTTGATCTATGACACCGTTGGAGCCAAAACAGGAAATGAGTGGACGTCCAGTGTTCGCTTAAAATTAAAAACGGTGTCAGGCTGACTGATTTTTGGGTGTTGGGATACTTTTAGAGAGAAAGGTGTGAAACGAAAATGAGTGTTTTTGGAGGTTGCCGGTGTACATGAAAGGGTCATACTGCCTGTGAGAAAAAAAATAAGAAAGTTCGAGAGAAGGGTTAGTTTGCACGCTAGGGAGACAGCTTGGGAGAATTGTGTTGGCAAATGGAAAGGAACGTAAATTTAAACAGATGGGAAGGATTGGTTGGGGGAGGCGTGCCAAACTTGAGGGGTAGTGTGAAGTTCGGGGAGAGAAAAACTGAGTGAAAAGAGCATTGTGTGTGGTGTGGTCAAAGGGGAGAAAGAAGGTCATAAGTGCTGATTGAAGTGAAGGTAGGCGAGTTTGGTAATTTAGGATCTTGTAAAGAGAATGAGCCAGTTATATATCACAGGTGTGAATATATAGACGATATATTCCCACCTGTGAATATATCGTCTACACAAGAAGGTGCGTCATGTCACGTGTGCGCAGGGGTTCGTAGCATAGCGGTCACGTTATTTTTAGCTCCTGTATTATCGTGTTAGAACTATGGATTTATTTCGTGTTAAAAGTGCAGTTTTTTCCTAAATAGATAATTACAACTTGAGGATTCTGTTGGTAAGCATAGTTTTGTGTTATTGCAGCTCTCTTTCGAGTTTCTTCCATTTTCCTCTCACCGCTATTGTTCTTTGGGCACTCAGCTTAGGCGCCATAGCCGACGCTTTTGGGAGATGGCCACTCCTTTGCCTGACCACCACAGTCTCTATCCTCGCTAATTTGACTGGGGCTGTTTTTCCCCCTTCCGTGACCTTGGACGGACGTCTTATTGAAGCTAGCAGTTTCACCGTTTTGTGCCTCCGGTGTTTACTTCCTTCTTACACTTACCCAGTGCCAGCAGTGCTTGTCTCAATAGCACGCATGTGTCGCAAATTTTCACCATCTGCATAAAGATCTGTACAGTACACCGGATGTAAACGCCAAGTCTAAGTTTTGGTTTAGTGCACGCTCTGATGCTCGAGGGCAATTACTGGAAGAATTTATTATTACTAATGATATGAAGATTTTTAACAGACCTCAACAGTTCACTAAGTTCTCCAGCTTCTCCGGAAAATCAAACATTGATATCACTTTTTCAAATTCCTTCTGTAATCTAGCTATCAACGATTGCACTGTACAGCCTAACTGGACAACTAGTGACCATCGGGCAATATCTTTCTCGGTCTCCATACCTTCTCGTCCCTCAGATTCGAGTATCTGTGTGCTTGAGTACGTTCGCTTCTCAATTAATAATATTAATTGGGGCGTATTTGAATATTCTTAAATGTTGATTTCTCCAAACTGACTAATTCTCATTTTGATGCCACATCTGTGTCTGAAGCTGGGAAGCTGCATCAAGGAAAAAACGTGTCAATTCCAGAACTTGTTCCTGGTGGTCGTCAGAATTATCTTCGCTTCGGAAACAGGTCCACCACGCTCGACGCACCTATCAGCGCCATCGTCATTTGTCTCAGGCTGATGTTCGCATCTTTTTTAATTATTACGTTGATCTCAAGAAACGTTATGTGAAGGCAATTGCTACCAGGAAGAAGGAAACTTGGACAGAATTTGTGTACAACTCTGGTAATGCAGGACCGTGTGGGCTACTTTATAAAATTGTAAGAAATAAATTATTTACACAAGAAGTGTATGGATCGATCATATACAATGGTCTGGAGACCACTAACTGGACGGATTCTGTAAACATTATTCTAGATAATCTTTTTCTACAGGACAATGTGAGCTCCGACTCTGATTTTCACACTAATATTCGTTCTGCCAATTCTTTGTATGTTTCTTCAATTAAGACTGAGCCTTTTAGTGCCATCGAGTTGGACACAGCGGTCAAACAAGTGAAAGTTAAGAAATGCCCAGGGATGGACATGCTGGAGAGTACCTTTATTGTGGAGAGTACCTTTATGGTTGCCTCTGCTGCTGGCGCTTGGTTCCATAGGGTGCGGACTGTACAATTTCAATCAAAATTGATGTCAATCCAGCGTACAATGTTACTTTGTATTTTGAAGATTTGTCGAACAGTTTCAACACCTGCTTTACAGGTTTTAGCCGGGTCGTTACCACTCGATCTCTACGTAATTTTCAGAGGCTTATGTTATCGCTTGAAACGTCAGATTCCCACTCAGATCCTTGGTATTTCTATTAACACTCAAGTCGATGTTAAAGCTGAACGACAAAGAATTTGGCAAGAGTTGATCAACTTGTGGCAGAGTAGGTGGGATGGCACAACACTGGGCAGTGTAACGCGTAAGGTTTTTCCTGAAGTTGACTCTCTTACGTATAAAAAATCTGGTCTGGTTTAGCCTTGACTTGTTTACCCCCTCTTTGATATCAGGACATGGTTCATTAAATAAGAAACTGTTTAAATTTCGCTTATCTCCTACGGAACTCTGCCATTGTGGCGGTGTGGAAGATGGGCAGCACGTGTTGTACTCTTGTCCCTCATACAATGAATTTCGAGTAATTCTGCACAATGCGATTCCCAACTTTTCATCAGAATTGGAACCCAATTCTAATGAAAACACCTAGAATGTTTTATTTATTTTATTTTTAAGAATAAGTATTATTTTTGTTTTTGTTTTTGTTTTTTTTTTCTTAGTCTTTATTCTTGACTTGAGAATTTGTTGTTTCGTTTTTTTGTTTTTCTTTTTTTGTCAAGAAAAACAATCCAGCAGTCGTGATATGCGACACACCTAAGGATTTAAGTAAAAAAGATATCGTTGAGTATTTATACAATAACAATCTTAGTGACAACAGATTCTCACTAGAAGAAGTCAGAAAGGATACTACTTTCAGATTTACGATACGATCATTGAATGTTCACTGGGTAATCAGTTTTACCCCTCGACTTTATAAATGCATCTCAACTATGGACATGATTTTCTTGGCCTGTAGCTCCAATAGACATCAGCCATTTATGAGTGTCACCAAAGTGTTTTTTATGCTTGGGATACGGCTCAGTACTGTACCCACTCATCCCCATCTTGTGGGCATTGTGCCCGAAGTGGTCGTGTTTAAGCAGAATGCCCGAATAAACAGGAATACCCCTTGTTGTATAAATTAAAAAAGGCCCAAAAGAAACTTCCACAATTCTATTAAAGATCCCAACTCCAGCGAACATAAAAGAGCTTTAGAACTGGCACGACAAAGGATTTCTGATGATTGAGTCTGATGCTGCGAATACAATGAAAGCTGAATTTAAGCCGATCAAAGTTAAGTCATTAAAATTAGTTCGCAACAAAGGAGTTTTATTAGAAACAGCATCAAAAGCTGATTTAATAAATAATTCAACGTCCGATTCTTTAGCTATAGCAGGAATTGCCACTGTGGTTCCCAGAAAAGATAATGCATCCATAATCATTTATGATGTTCCCAAAGATTTGAACCATGATGAGATATTAGAAGAAATATATTGTAAGAATTTAGAAGAGTTTGGTATTACATGGGATGAAGTCAAGAAGGATATAACCTTCAGATCTGCAACTAAGTACAGAAGCACTATAACAGGGCATTGGGTAGTTAGTATCTCTCCGCAATTGTATAAACTGATTCTTACATTGGATAGAATTTACTTGACTCTTTCTTCCAACAGGCATAGGCCGTTGACGATAGCTCTAGGTATTTCTTATGCCTTGGATATGGACTTATGAAAAAATATTGCTCTCAAACCTCCCTGTGTTGTGGCCATTTCTCAAAAGGCGGGCATGTACTGGCACAGTGTCCCTTTAACGACGAAGAACTGTATTTTGTAAACCGTAAGCGTAGGAAACGTGAACTTCACCTTCACCACTCGGTCAGGGATTCTCGTTATCCAGAATATTTACAGGCCATGAAACTGGTACGAATAAGGATGGCCAAAGAATAATCGAATGGAGTAAATAAACTCAGCTGAGGATCTACACATGATTCTGTGGTGGATAGAGTTCTTGGTTCTTCAGGAATAAAAATTATGCAGATAAACGGCCAACGGCTGGTTGCTGATGAAATTAGGAAGTCAATAGAGGAGAACTTGATTGATATAGTATCCGTACAAGAACCATATTGGGCCAGGGTTCAATCGGAGTAAAGCTTTAAGATACTGGGATATCCTCTGAGTAGACGAGTTGTGCAGCCTGTACAAGAAGAGCCCAAATCAGGAATCGTGGTAACCAATAAAGATTTAGATGTTGTGGTGATACACGGTTTTTGTAATCAATGTGCCACATGCGTGATGACTGCAACAACAACATTGCGATTTTATCTCATTTCATTATATTGTCCTCCATCAATGGATTTAATAGCTCTTTGGATTACCTGGAACATGCACTATTTATGTTAAAGCCTAATCACGTAATAATCACTAACTGAAGTCTATGGCATAGTTCATCATCAGATGGGAGAGGTCGGCTGTTTGAATAATTTATATTTAATCACAATTTACATGTGATGAATATATCCAATCAGCCAACCACATTCTCTGGACCTATGGGGGATCCAACGTTGATATAACTCTAGTGATTTCTGTCCTACAACACCACGTCTATGATTGGCGGGTCATTTTCGACTGGACATCTAGTGGCCATAGAGTTATATCCTTTTATGTAAAAAAATGTTACAACTTCGCACCAACTCTATCGAGTGACAGAGTTGGTGCGGTTCTCACTGAAAACAATTGATTGGTCTGCGTTCGATGCATCAATTATTATGAACTTCCCTGTGATAAGGCAACGTCAGTTAATAGAGTATTCTGTTGACTCTCTTGATTTATTTATACAGGATTCAATTATAAGAGCAGCGTACAAGTTTGGTAAGAAGAAAATTGCTAGATCAAAATCCGGTCCTTAGTGGAATTCAGAGTTAACAGTACTAAGGCGAGCAGTAAACAGGGCTAGAAGACAGTATCAACGCCACAGACATTGGTCCCCCTCCGAGGTTGCAAGGCTGCACGAGAGGTATTTGTCCTTAAAAAAAAAACAACTATAGTAGGAAGATAGCTGATCAAAAACTAAACTGGTGACTTGGATACGTTTTGTGAAAGAATCTGGAAATTCTAACCCGTGAGGTTTACTATATAAACTGTCACGTGACAAATTCAGGTATGGGGAAGTGTTTAATACTGTAACCACGGATATCAGTGAGACGTTTTTTGTTTCCAACTGTGTTGGAAACAAAAAACGCAGTTTCCAAAGCAGTTGAAGATTGCATTATCGAAGGCAGTTAGAATGCTTGGGAAGCCTCTAGGTCTGATTCCATCGAGAATGAGCCAAATATGCAGATATGTGAGTCGAAAAATCTACGTGAGAAAGTTAGGCAGTCCAAGAGACAAGAAGGAGAGAAAGATGGCCAGGATGATTTGAAACCGATGTGAGAATCCTGTCTCCCACAGAACAAGAAAAACGCCAGAGTGCTAAAGAATTGAAAAAGTAGCGGCCCAATTCGGAATAAAAGTGTGCTCCAGTTTTATTGAACCCCGAACTCATAGACTCATAAGCTAAACTCTGCGAGAAATTGTTTCATAGTTTCTACTTAATAACTTAATTGAACGTTCCAAAAACCTGGGTTAGATTATAGATGAAGTTCATGACCATGAAATGATGTAAGGGTACTAAAGGAGTAAAGAAGGGAAAAATATAAGGGAATTAATAATAGAATGAATCATAGGCGTGGTAGGATAAGAATGAGTTAACCAATATTATTATTCTAGACAATGTGTTAACAGATAATAACACAACAGATAAGATTCTGGATAATGTGTTAATGTGTAAAATGAAAAAGAAATTTATTTTAACTAGAAACCTTGAGAAAAAGGAGGGGCCCTACCCTGTATATGAACAGGAAAGTAACAAAGATGCTTTTGGGTGAGGTTGCAGTAAGCACTGCTGATGTAAGGTGAAATAGTAATTGATGTGACAGGTGATTTGATCGACAGATAATTTGATAGACATTGGTAATTTCTAGTAAGAGCCAACCGATGTAAAGTGATATGTGTCAACCTGCAAAGGAAGAGAACCATCTTTTCTAAGCAAAGTGGAAGTTATTAATTGTGTGTGAGAGATTACTAAAATGGAAAAAGGAAAGGAAGGGTGGTGTTAATCAACGTAAATTATGGATATATATGAAGAATTCTGTTCCTCAATATTAAAGGGGCTTTTGACAACCAGTCCATTCCTTTACTATGAGCCATATTATCCGATTACTTCAAAATCTTTAGCCACCTATTAGATCTTCTCATTAAGCTTCTACAGTCCAGGACACAATGGATAAGAAACCATAATCATCATCATCACGGAATTGTGTGCTCCAGAGAACTCCCCCAAGGGAGTGTGTTCTCTCTGTCATCCTCTTCGCCACATCTTTAAAACCCTTTCTCGCAAATCACGCTAACTTTCCTCGTACGCCGATGCTTTAAAGTTTTTTCTAATCGTCATAAAATGCCCCCAGGCTCTCCAGTGTACCACTGTGACCGCCAACTGACAGCTACAGGGAATTACCTTCATTCGATTAGGCTCTCCATAAACAAAGACGGAACTGCCCAACTTAGTATCACCAAGAAGAGAAATATCAATGATATGAATATCATAATCGGGAACTCTCCAGTGAAAAAATCAATCACCATAAAGATTTGGGCATCAGCTGGGACAAAGACCTTACGTTCTTGCCTACTGTTAATGCCACTCGAAAAAAAAAAACATATTCGGCTATATGGGCTGCGAAACAGCAGATCTGCAACATTCAAAATCCATATCTTTTCAGCAACTATATTCTTCGTTGCATAATCTCCATTCCCTTATATGCCTCTACTGTATGGTCCCCGGCATCACCCTATTCATACCAAACCAGGTTCTTATCGCTCGAATACTGAATTTTAAAATGGCAGAATAAGTTTGCAAGTCTACCACCTACTATTTCAAAATCTGTCATGTTCTCCAATCCAAATATGCTACAATGGAGATATCACATTATCTCTAGACACTTCGTTATCTTCACTCAGCTCCTGTTCGGATAACTAAACTCGCCTGATATATATGGTAGATCATTGCCAGACCCTTAGGTCAGAATAGAAGTCATACTAGGGCACTCCCATAAAGATCTAAGCTGCGCAACATGACCTCCCTGGACTATATGTTTCCATTTAACTCAATTGAAATATTTAACACCTTATCCATAGACTTCCAGAAGCAGGGCAACGATAAAACCTACAAGTCTTCCACTCTCTGAGATATGTTGCCCTCGTTAAGGTCTATGTGAGATTATGTGTGTGAATCTACATTGCACGCCTTGACGTATTTATGTATACAAACCAGAAGCTGATTAAGGCAATGTATTGTATTAACCTACCTGACTACTTCGTAAATAACCTGTATATAGGTTATCATTTTTCGTTCGTGTAACCATGTTATCTCATGTATTATCATGTACCCCAAGTCCTCTGTTTGCATGGCCGTAAAGGGACTTTCCTTCGGAAATAAAATGATAATAATATTTGAGAATAGTTGATGATGTGTGTGGGATAGTGAATTTTCTTGTAAATTTAATTTGGAATTTCTTGTGCTATCTCATTAGCCGCATTATTAAGCAAATAGCTGTGTGTAGATACGTTACATCACTGAATATGTACACACCCTCATAACACTATTACTCCATCATGACTAATATCATGTAAGAATACCGATTGTTTTCAATGGAAAGCTTTTGGGACGGTTTCCGACTGCAACATCAATTCTGTTTCAATGTCATGTAACGGTAATGATGGGTTTTGAAGGACGGCTTTTGTAATAGTTTCTGACTGATTGGTACATCTCTTTTGGCAGCAGGTGGAGCTTATTAAGGAGGGACACTAGATGATCAAATGTATTGGAGGACACTCTTGCAGTTACAGAATGGTGAACAAGTAATAAAGTACATTTTGTGAATTATTTTAGAAATGAAAATCACTCCTACCTTACAAAACAGAAATTGAAACAGCTTTGATGTCAAGAGTCATAATCAAAGATTAAGATTTCCTCACAGAATAATACACAGTGAACGGCATTAATTTCCGTTGCCTCCGATAACCAACATCATCCTAAATGTCACCATAATACATTCCATTTAGTACGCATCAATAAAGTGGTTTTTATTTTATCATTTTCGAAAATTGTTTGTGAAATTTCAAGTAACTTCTTTTACCTTTGTCGAAATGGAATATGGTGAAGATCTAACCACCTTATGCTGAGTAAGTGATATTGACTTTAATTTTGGCGAAGAGAAGAGCAAAGAGATTTCCCTTCTTTAACAAGTCTCAAAAATTCACGAATCTGTTATGGATAATCCGTTGTTCTTGTAGGGGTTTTAGGATCATTAGCAACTAATGCCCTATTTCTTCGTGTATACTCTCTGTAAATAGCTTGTATTGTGAGGACGGTGTTCTATTTTCTGGAAGAAAAACCCGAGTTTCAGGGGGAAAAAACTTGATACCCTCGGACCGACTAACTCAGCTAAGTTGTGATAAAGACCCATAAATATTCCTCACTTCATCGACAGGACTCGAACTCAAGTCTTTTCCAATTCAGTATTGGGGAAAACGGCTATCAACTCTATTACTCACAAGGGCCACCAGCTACGGATACCGGTACCAGGTGTGTGAGGTGGTTCTTATGTCCGGGTACCATTATTGATTGAGGAACACTGTGTATATTAGAGGTGTTCAGGATCGCAGGTTTCTGTAGTTTCTGCTTCAGTATATTTTGTCAGCAGCGCCTCTGGTTGTGCCTGCGGTTTGTAATTGTAATACGGTACACTTTCTTTGATCAAGATGTTTTTATTGTGTTATCTGTCACTTCCCTCGCCTTAGCGTTGTATTTCCTGTAGTTCCTGGTTTTGATTTCCTGGATTTAGATGGCGAGCATGAACCCTTCGGTCTTTGGGAAGAGCCCCCCTCACTCGTGAGTCGCGTATGGGTGACTTAGTCGCTGATGCTCCTAAAACCTACAACAACAATACAGAGAAAATCTGAGATTTCTATCATAAACCAACAATTAAGGCATATTCGTTATTTCGAGATGGACATCACAGGTGCTCTTAGGACTACATTTTCAACTCTAAAAACTTCAGTAATTTGAACAACCTCATCTGCAATATATTTGCAGTTTTTCCTTGTATTCATTTTTAACTTTGAATTATCAGTGAAGACAATTTCCCCAGTTTCTTACGATGACCCCATGAATATCGTAGGTTAAGCAAGAATCATAACAATTTCTTAACTGGTTTTCAAATGATTATTTCACTGAGAAGCAAAATCGACTCGATATTGGAAATTTTACTGAAAGTAAAACCTAAAATATCATTTTATTCAATATTTTCAGACTGTCTTCTAAAAAATACACCACTTCTCAAAATATAATGAACACAAGTAACACCGGTCGCAAAATAAAAAACATGTTTTTCGCTCCCTGTGTAAAATTCGCGGTGATTCTTGTAGATTTAACGTTGCTGAGGTCAAATATGCCAACCATATTGCCGCAACACCAATTTTAAGGGAGATGGGATTAAAGTAAAAAAGTTAAGTTTCTATTCAAAAAGATTTTATGTATTTTAAGAAAATGTTGCATACAGTACATATTGAAGAAAGTGTCTCTTAATCTTATTCTATTTACAAAAATGTTCATCTGATAGCAAAACCCTTATTTTGTGTTTTTTCCCCCTTTTATAATCGTCCATTGGTGTCACCCGTACGTCTTCCATTTCCAAAATGAAATGGAAGACGTACAGGTGACATCTTTTTGAAATCTTTTTTCCATTTGAGAAATATTTTAGTGATGCCTTTCACCATTTTCATCTTGAATTCCTCATCTTGGAATAATAGTTCGATTTGAGGGTGCACAAAAATTCTCTTTATTTTATATTGGCCTCATTGATTTGAGGAAACTTTTGCTTCAAACAAGAAAATCCTTTTTTTCTCCATTTTTAATTTTTAATTCCGTATCTTTACTAATTAACTTATTTTTTAAACTCTAAATTAATCAAAATAATTATTCATCCATCCTACTTCATGTAACAACAGCAGATTATCTAAAGTGAGTACCGTTTATTAAGCTTTGCTATTCGAAATTGTGGATATTGTGCTTACTAATACGTCCAGTGCAATCACCTCTTCCCTGGAGAGCAGTTATGTAATGCAGGGATGATACTTATACAGGGGATATTATATAACAGGGGTGGGCACGCATGAGGTGAATGAGAGCCGCATTCCGGTTTTTCATATATTATAAAGAGCCACACCATAGTTACATAGTATTAAATACACAAATTCAAATTTAATTTAATTTAATTAATATGATTACATATTCTACACAAGCCTTAAGTGCTATGTAAAGTATACATATATAAGAAAATATAATTAAGAGAAAGAAAATACAAAATAATTATTTCAAAATTTTAATAATAAAAATGCATTAATAAAAAGTATAACATTTAACGAAGACCTTTGGTCAAATCTTTGAAATTTGGTGTAAAATTTGTTAAAGCCGTTCGCAGCAATTCAGCGAGATGATGATTGGTCAACTGTGAACGATATTTCGACTTCACGAACTTCATTGTGGAGTACAAAGATTCACAGCAGTATGTTGTACCAAAAATTGAAATTAGACGGCAAGCAGCTTTCTTTAAATGTGGATATTTTGATTCTGGCACGAGTTTCCAAAATTCAATTACATTAGTAGATTTGTGCTGCATTTGCAATGCCTGATCCTCTTTCATCTCTAATAACTCCAATTGCCCAGCCGCTTTTTCAACAAATATTATTTCAGAAATTGGAAATCCATCTTCAATAATATCACAAATAAATGGGTTCACAAAATATGCAAATGTAGATTTCAAACTTTTCAAATCTTCAAACCTATGTTCGAAATCTGCTTGCAATTCTTCCAATTTTTCTTTGTATTCGTCTAACTTTTCTTCTTTGATATTAATTATATTTGCTTTTACTCGTGGAAAATGATTAAATATTTTGTTCTTAAGATCGTACACAAAAAGTCGAAGTTTAGCTTCAAAACTAAATACAGTTTGTGACAAATCAATAATATTTTTTCCTTTCCTTGTAAAGCCAAATTAAGTGTTTGCAAATGTTCTATAATGTCTGTAAGGAACATTAAGTCAGAAAGCCAAGTTTCATTTTCTAATTCTGGGTATTTTTTACCTTTTTCTTTTGTAAATGTTATGATAGGATTTAGGAGTTCCACAAAACGACCCAAAACATTGTAAGTTGACAGCCATCTTACAACACACCATAGGGATAAATCACTGGGCAATTCATCTGTTTCGTCATTCCCTCGCAACTCTTCTAAAAAGTTCTTAAATTGACGATGTGTTTTGGCATTTGTTCTAATTAAATTCAAAATCTGCAAAACAATCTTCCACACATTTTCGTATTTGAAGTACTTCGCTATGAGATGCTCGCGGTGAATTATGCAGTGAAGAGGTAAGAAACGTGGAATTTTAGGATCGCTGTTTAAAAGACCAATGAGACCTTGGTTTTTCCCTGCCATTGCAGGCGCTCCGTCAGTCGCAACACTTACAAGTTTATCACGAGGCAATTCAAACCTATTCATTACTTCATCAAGCGCATTTCTAACATCGATACCGCGAGTTGTTTCGATAAGAGCTACTAGGTCTAACATTTCTTCCTTCACATTTACGTTTGCAGATACATAGCGGACAAAAACGGCCAATTGTGGAACATCCTGAATGTCTGTAGACTCGTCGAGAGCTAAACTAAATGCTGTACAATTTTTCAAATCACACATCAAACTATTTTCAACATTTTTACTAATTGCACCAATACGATGCTCAGTTGTACGGCGTGACATAGGAACCTGTGCGATCAATTTATGCAGTTTTGTATTATCTGGATCCAAAACTTTAACCACTTCTTCCAAGTTTCTTTTAATAAATTCTCCTTCTCCATATGGACGTTTGGCACGAGCAATATTCCAAGCTATCAAAAAACTAGCTTCGTTTGCTCTGTCATCTTCGCGACTAAAAGAAGACAAGAGTCCTTGTTGCTTATGAAGACCAGATTGCAAGGACTTAAGTTTCTCTGTTCGCAATTTTGAATTTAATGGATATTGAGTTGAAAAGTGGGGATGACTTACTTCGTAATGTCGACGTAAATTGCTTACTTTGTAGTTTGCAATTGTAACTTTACAAATAAGACACAACGACTTTCCATTATTGTCAATAAAAGCAAACTTTTCTACCCACTCTTCCTGAAAGATTCTATTTTCTTGTTCGTATTTTCGTTTTTTGATATTTTCTGAGGTCATGTTATCAAAAAATTTAAATAACTTTAATTCCAAAGTCTGAAATTGAAACAAAATAATTAAATTAATTTACGGCGCGGAAAAATTACACTCGTAACTTTTTACGCACAAGTCCACTGATGGCGCCAGCAGTGTAAATGCGCACGGATTTATTTATAATCAAAATAAAAATAGCAAGATATCTAGACAAAAAAAAAATAAACACAACATAAAATCCGTATAACAAAATATTAGTTACTTAGTTATATTTTTATAATTTAACAAGATTCACTGAAAAAATTTCTGAAATAATAAAAAAAAACGGATTTAAATTTTCAATGGGAGCCGCACTTAACTCAACGAAGAGCCTCATGCGGCTCTGAGAGCCGCATTTGCCCATCGTTGTTATATAATATCCCCGTTGATATTATATAAATGGGTGGCATTGTAGATAAAGCTCTTTTGCATTAGAAAGAAGAGGAACTGTGGGCGCTTCTGTTAAAAACCGGGTAAACGTTGAGTTACCGGGTTAAAGGGTAACTTGATGAGATCTAGCCATTTGTTGCTGCCTTGATTTCCATATTTAGGTTGGTTGATCTTGTCTTTCCTACCAATGAAAATATACTCTTAACTATTTTACCAATCCCATTCAAAGATTGTTGACACACCTCAGTCTGGCCTTCTTAGACGTCTAGTTGCCGAGCCTTGATATCTAATCCTCTAATTTGTTTCTCGTAACCACAAACATTAGTACTTTTACCAATCTAGTTTTCCATTTTTAAACTCTCTCTAAAAGTGTCATGTTATTTAAGTGTGACCTGTATCCTTAAATATCTTATTTTCATCTTTTCTAATTCCTTATTTCTATCTTTATTGCCTCGAAGCTAGTCGGGTGTATCTCTTGAACTCTTCGCCCAATATATAGTTGCATCAAATACAGCTAGTGTTAATAAAAGAAAGTAAATATCTTGGAATTCTGATTGACAATAAGGTAAGTTTTCATCCTCATTTGATATATCTTTCAGAGAAAATTAAAAAGTTCTCAGGAAATTCAAGAATAAACTGGGCTCTTTAGAAAAACGCTACTTTTATATTATAAAGCAGTGTTCGTACCTATTGTCCCATATGCAGCAGGAGCCTGCTTTTATAGAGCTGGAATAGTAAGATTTGAAAACAAGTTAAAACGATAGAAAGATCAATATTAGTTGTTATCAATCGTACTTGTAAGACAGTATCATCTGCCGCATTGCAGGTATTAGCTGGAACTATTCCCCTGGATTATTTATATATGATATGTCGAGGATTATGTTACTGAATTAAAAGGAAGATATCAACTGTTAATCTATGGCAGATTAGATGGGAGAGTTCCTCAACGGGAGCCGTAAGAAGAAGCTTTATACCACAAGTTACATATTTACTACATAAGTCGACAAGAACGTGGTTTTCTGTGGGAATGGAAACTTCATATATTATAACAGGACATGGGTCCCTCAATCAAAAATCATTCCAACTGGGACTAAATGATACAGTTTTATGTGCGTGTGGACCTGTAGAAAATTCGAAGCATGTGCTTTATGACCCTCCGTATTATGCTGATTTACGATTGAAAATGCACAGCTGTGTTTCTAATTTCTATCCTTGGAGAGAAGATCCGAGAATAGAAAGCTGCTCGGGTGGAAAGAAGATTCTCTTCTCTTCACACGAGCAACTTTTCAGAAATTACAAAAACAAACTATTATGTTTAGGCCACCCGAATAATTAAATTCATCTGCCGCGCTGCGTGCCTTGTGTCTATTAATTGTGTTTGTTTTATGGTATATTTGTCTATTTTGCTGGGCGAAAAACTCCAGTTTCTGGGGGGAAGGAACCTTGCTATCTACGCCTGAGACCGACTAACTCAGCCACGGAATGAAAAAAAGCCCATTAAAGTTCCTCATGTCATCGACGGGATTCGAACCCGGACCTTTTCCACCCGGTGTGGGGTGGTGGGTCTGGGTCTCGAATTGGGACAGTAAGAGCTCTATTGGGACTGGCCGACCTTCCACTGATGTGGACGAGTACCCAGAATCAACTTTCCAGGTTACTGATGCCTCTGGGTAGCCAAGAGCCCAGAACACAACAACAGAACACACCAACCTACCTTACGCGCATATCTGGCCGTTTTAAAGTGGTACCGTACTTCACAGAGATAAGAGGCGGATTTGAATTGAAATTCCAGGAGTCGCCCTTTACAAAAACCCGTGTCCACATGTCCACATAGTGACCACCCTGGAAGGAAGAGGAACAGCGAAATGGATGTTTATCACGAGAGTGTACTAAGAGGTAACTAAGCTAGACACCAACATGAAAATATAGAGAATGAAATTATACACCTATTAGTTGGAACGGTTCCCAAATGTTCAGGTCACGAGGACATAATATCCAGAATAGAAGAAGAGGGAAGAAGACCCTAGCAGAATTCGAGGGAAAGTGGCCCATGAAGAATCACGCCAGACGAATGCAGAGACAAAACATAAAAATGTTGCAAGACAGACCTTCACCAAATAGTGAATAATACCGGATTACCTCACCAACAACCACGAGACATATAATGAGAGGACTGAAGATTACCTGGACACACTCGCAGACCTTCGTTGCATTTAAAAGATCTAAACCTCCCAAAAAATTCCTTATTCATTTCACGAATATACGTGGTCTCAGTTCTAATCTCAACGACGTCCATTTCCACTTTCAGTCTGCCAAACCCCGTGTACTTTTTCTGACAGAATCTGAGTTATCGGTTGATTCAACTACTGCTCATCTCAGTTGCCCAAATTATTCGCTCTATGATTCCTTTCGCCTCAACGACGGTACTTGTATAGGGAATACCGTTCCGATATTCCTTGTCAGAGACTTGGTAATTTGGAATCTCCTCTTTTCGATCTTCTCTGGCTTATAATCTCTTTACTTCATTCTGTCAAATTCATCCGTTGTCTCTACCGTTCTCCCAACTCCACTAATCTTTGGAGCTCTTTGACTTCCTCTCTTTGCAACTTGACTTTCTCCAGTCCAACTTTCCTAACAGTGAGGTAATTTTCCTCGGTGATTTTAATGTTCACAACTAAGTTGGCTTCCGTTTTCTAGACACACTGACCCATCTGGTCAAGATGCTGAGGCTTTTGCAATTACTAATGACATTGCACAGATTGTTCATTCACCTTCAAGAACGGGATTAATGTATCAATTTTTGAAATATTCTTCTTGTACACCAGTTGCTGTTTGTCCTTGAATTTTTCTTGATTATGCACTAAGATTCTTCCACATTTCAATTGTTTATACCAATGTACAACAATAGTGTAACCTGGTTAGTATTCTCCAGAAAGATCAACCATTTCTTCCGGTAGTTTCTTTTTGTGTGAATTCCTTTGCAGAAAGTGGAATCGAATCATTGATCTGTACTCCACTTCGTCCCTTGTGACACCACTTCATTCAACGCTGCAATGAAAAAAATTAACTTGTCCGATTGAAACCAAAATTTGTCTAGTTGTTATAGCGGTTTTACCTGGGCATCCGCTGTAACAGTTTTCCCAGTTTTTCCTTGAATTTATTTAAGCTACCCTCTTCTATAAAGCCTTTGTGCTTACCATTGTATGGAAATATAAATCGTTTATTATAATTGAAAAAAAGAACAATAGAATAAATATCAGTTCCTTTATTGAGAATATTCATTTTAATGAATACATATCAAATACACGTCTGGTATTTTGTTTCATTTTTGTTGGAATTATATTTCAAAATAGACAACCAAGCAGTACAAAACCATTCATTAAAATTACAATTCAATCAACGTATCATAATAAATTAGGCAGTGCAATTGATCCCTTAAAAGTTAAGGCTGTTTACAGTAGGGAGATTTATCAAGCGTGTCGAAAACCAATTGATGATTACCACCATCTAGGAAATAACTATCGAGGGTTGATTGGTCGCATTTGTACACCAAAGTTTTACCAGTTGTGCTCGTACATCCTCCGCAGTCTTGAAGGCCATTACATTCTACAGCTGTGAAATTGCAACTTTCGTTCTCTATGGATGCTTCACAGAGTAGGGCAGCACGAAAGTGACTGCACGCATTTTCATCTGAATAATAAAATAGCCTTCGTTACTCTTAGAAAGATAAGAAAGCAAAGAGGAAACCTCTCTTGGCTATCACTCATACTCGTGGGAAGAAATAAAATGGAAGGAGATCGTAATATTTTTATCGAGGAAGCAACATTTGCAATGTGCTTATGCCAAGACAGATTAGAAGTCAGGGTAATCCTAACAGAGATATGTGATCTTGTCTAGAAATCTGAGTATCATCCAAGATAAGTATAGGAGCAGCAGAATCCTTTTTTGCGAGATATTAGACAGGAGTAAGTTTAGAAGGATTGAAATTAACTAACTTATCTTTGTCCCAATCAACAAGTTGCAAAGTCTTCATCACATTCTTTCCGAATACTTCTTGATGCGGCTTGGAAACGATTCAAGAACAGTTTACCATTTCCGGATTCAGTAACTAATTCTGTTGCAATTCAAAGGCTGCGCAAGAGAGGAGGAGAAATGGAAATATTTTACAAGATATGTTTCATGAGATATGCTTCAACTTGAGGAATTGTATTCTATCATTATCTGATTTTGAGCTATAATTGCAGTATTGCAGTTTTAATCTGTAATAATACTTCCTTTGCAGTTTGTTGCCTACCTTCCGCCCTTGCGTTTACCACATTGATTATAACAGGTCTCTCACACTGGAAGAAAAAGAACTGAGTTCAAATTCCTACTCTCGTGTTGACACGCACCTTAATGAGCTTTTTTAGAAATGTAAAAAAAGATTAACTTGCAAGATTAACTCGAGAATCATATATCGATTTATTAATGTTGTTTTAAGGTCCTAATCCATCCTGGAAGTACCTCCAGGATGGATTAGGAAAAATGTAAGGAAAAATCCTGTTCATTGTTTCAATAATTTCAACTATTGAAACTACTGAATTCATATTTAAGCGCATATTTAAGTTGAAGTAACTTCCAAAGGAATTTATGATCTGACTGAGCACGAGTAAGAAATCGAAAAAGAACTCTTTCAGCATGAACTGCTAGTCCAGATCTCAAATGATCTAATTATAGTATTGAAACACCTTCAAGGGATATAGTACATGTTTGGAAATACTGAGCAACCTCGTTTGAAAGGTCCAACGTCTTTTGTTGGATGATTCTTTTTGGACAACCTTTTGATTTCCTTCAACAAAAGAGGTAAAACAATTAATGAAAATTACACAATTCACGAAGAAAATATAATGAAGTCTCTTGATTTTTAACTGTCTCGAATGCTCTGATCAGCTTAATTCAACTACAATGCTGAAAATGTAACAGTCAACATGCAAACTCGTGCTAAAAGATATTTCCATATTAATAATTTCTGATTAAAAATATATTTCGCGGAGATATTTTTAAACACATCACTTGCATAAATAAAATCAAATAAACTTACCGTTGCATCCAGGTTGCACGCATCCGCCATTAAGGTATATATCAACATGTCCGATTGGAGCCCGAAGTCCATATCCAAAAGTAACATCAAGTCCACCAAGATCTTGAAAAGAAACAACCTCAAAATAAAATAAATTACCGAAGAATTACAAGTTAGAATGAACAACAAGCTGTTTTAATATTCAACCACATTTCAAATGCTTCCATAAATAGTAGAAACTCACCTGAATCGACTGGTGCTCTCCTGGAGTTAGTAGTGGATAACTACCACAGAGTTGGCGTCCGAACGATCTAATCTCTGATCGGCAATTTCAATACTCCATAAAGGTCCAGCAGGATCTAGAACTATCAAAAATCAACGACAGTTTGACAGTCTTCTTTATGTGCTCAGATCGAAGTAATTTTCAGTTTAATTCTATCTTTTTAATAAAAGTGTTAGAGACATTCTACTTTTTCCATTATTTTTGAAGCCGTGGTGCCGCTTATTGTTACAAAAATAATAGAGTTACACCTGACAGATGCAAACTTTCTTTTAATTTCTGGACAATGTTTGTGAGTTTTATGAATTCTACTTGGAGTGTAGCAATATTTTCAAATTTTTCAATGCATTAGATACTTAAAAACTGTTAAAAAACCGAAATATAAAGATAAAACTGTTTATTTCTTTCATACAGCAGATTTTTTTTATATCGCCAACACCACCCGAAGTCAACTCTGAAAGGAGGAGGAAACGGACTGATAGACCACATCGAGCAACACAAGCGATGGCTAACCTAACCTGAAGGATTACTTCAGGTGAGCCTAAGCGAGGAGTCCCCTCCCGCCCAGACAACTCAAACGAAACTAGAAAGATGGGGAAAGAAGACACTACAATGACGTCCATCAAGATCACATAAATGAAATGGCTTCCAATGCATGGCTCACGAGAGGAATGCTCTTGCGCGAGACTGAAGGATTCATGCTCGCAATCCAAGATCAGGTAATCAACAACAGAAACTGCACAAAATACATTACAAAAGAGCCCCAAGTGTCAGATGATACATCTCGACGGTGTCACGTGGCCTCAGAAATGATCCATCACATCATCACTGTAGAATGTAATATGATCACCCAGACACAGTACACTGGTACACACGACCAGGTAGCCAGGATAACACATCAAAAGCTAGCGAGGAAATAACAATTGATCAAATAAAAGTGTGCCGTATTATAAGTACAAACCCCAGGCCCTAATAGAGACGGCAACCAACAAGCAAGCTGTACTGGGATCGCGCCATAATAACAGACAAAACAATCCGACACAACAGACCGGACATGATCCTTGTCGACAAGAAGTCTGCTTGGGTAGCACAGTGGTATCGTCACCGTCCTCCCCACCCCGGGTGGAAAAGGCCCGGGTTTGAATCCCGTCGATGACGCGAGGAACTTTAGTGGGCTTCTTTCACTCCGTGGCTGAGTTAGTTGGCCTCGGGCATAGATAGCAAGGTTTTTTCCCTCAGAAACTGGGTTTTTTTTCGTCCAGCAAAACAGGCAAATCGACCAGAGAACACATGCAATTTATAGACACGAATACGGGTAACCCTAATATAGTAATTAATTGTCGACAAGTAGAAACAGCTACCTATTTGATTGATATAGCAGTGACCAAAACTTGAAACCTCTAGAAAACCCATGAGAAAAGCTCAGGAACTTCACGACCATACCAATTATCCAGTCTACTCCCGGTATGGTGCCAAAGGCATCAAAACATAACAGCCTAGCTGCAATAGATCTGCCAGAGAACGCCTACAAAGAACTCCAGAAAGTTACAATCCTGAACACCTCTAAGATAATCAGAGAATTCCTCGACCATAACTAACACCAGACATAGCAACCACCCTGTGCACTTGGTACCAGTACTCGTCGCGGCGTGGAACCGCTATCAAGGAGATATAATATAATAATAATAATTACAATGTCTCCCGAGGGGAGCAAGTGGTGCTCTTCCCTGTATGGCTGCCACAAGGAAAGGGCAAGGCCATCCAGCGCAACTGCGATAGTGACCACACAGGATGGGAAGAAACAC
This sequence comes from Mastigoproctus giganteus, assembly GCF_048544385.1. NCBI lineage: Eukaryota > Metazoa > Arthropoda > Arachnida > Uropygi > Thelyphonidae > Mastigoproctus > Mastigoproctus giganteus. The sequence goes on along the minus strand of NC_143581.1, from coordinate 24,377,623 downwards.
CAACACATGAAGTGTAGCAACGAAATGAATAGATCCATCATGCGGACATACTACAAAATAATCAAGATACAGACCGAAACCTAAATGTGCAGGACTAAACCACACACCAAGTGGTTCGAACGATTATAGTCTCTTTATGTCAACAAACAGCGAATAGAACACCAGAGACGAACCACTATCAGGAAACACCTGATAAGTCCTTCAGCAACAGTGAAATAACTATAATTCACCAGCAAAGAAATAACTATAGACTTCATCCGCCTAACCATATATTGCACCAATGGAGAAGATGACAAAATGAAAGGAATTAAAGACACTGAATTAAAAAGAAAAGACACAAAAACAAAAACTAATTATTTTATTGATTTATTTATTTTTTTGGAAAGGTGTCAGTCACTGGCAACAGTGAAACCCCCAGCATGGGACAGAAAGCTAGGGTAGCGAACAGAAAAGCAAAGTGTCAAGATAAGCGTAATCTAGTAAAACCAGGAAATACAAATAAGAATCTCATCTTAAAATGAAGAGCCTCCTAGCAAAAGACAACACCCACAGCAAACACGAGACCAAGAATCAGAGGATTGAAAATTATCTAGAGACTGTGAAGCAGAACCTTCCCGCATTCAGCAATAGACTAGGCCAATACAGGGACAACTCCCAGATTAAAACAAACTGGGTCTTCATTGAAAATCAAAGGGCCTTCTACAGGACCATTGCACAAGAGAAGGAGAGGAAGTTAAAATAAAAACATCTCAAATCCGGAAAAGTGCAGACTAATCTCCTGTCGTCTAACAATATACAAGATCGTATCTTACGGCCTAATTAAAAAGAACATCATGGCCGATCAATAGAAGGGATGTAAGAAGAGGAGCAAATGATGCAACGAGAAATTACACATTGACACCACAGCAGTTATGGAGAAAATATACAAGGAGCACCCAACCTCTAAACGGCATACATCGACTACTGAAAGGCCTTCTACTACGAACACCATAGCTGGCAAATAGAGTTACTGAAGGTTTAAAAATTCAACTTGACATTGACACACTTCTGAGAAGCAGACATAGTTAAATGGAGGACCACCATCAAGGTGAGGAACATCACCACCAGAACGATCTCCATCAGAACAGGAAGCTTCCCTCTCTCTCTCTCTCTCTCTGTCTCTCTCTGTTGATGTTCGTGGGTGACATCAAACTCTAAGTGGCAATCGGGGATGTCGGTGATCATCCCCAGACGGATCACAGTCATTGACACGACCAGATCACCAGGATAATAAATCAGAAAACAAAAAAAAAAAAAAAAAAAAAAAAAATTATGATATTATGGTCACCCGTAAATGACGACATCTACCCATATATTTATTTCGTCTGTAAATCGCGTGTGTTCTGTGGTCGATTTGCCTGTTTCTTTTTATACTTATCTGTTAATAATCATTGCGATTCTAAAACCGAAAAAACTTATTGCTGGAATCACCTGGTTCAACTTTGGCAAGATCGGTAGTCTTCTTCTTCCAAAGGTATGGTCACAAGAAAGTTTATTCCATCTGCGTCCTTTGCCTTACAAAAGTCTGTTCTAAAATGGTTCAGTCCGAGTGTCCACACTCTTTTTCTTCTGATTGGCCATGATTCCTTTCGTGCTAAACCTGCTATGTTTAACATTTCTGACTCTCCCCGCTGTAATTGTGGAAGCCCAGAAGACTGACAGCACGTTCATTTCACCTTTTCATGTAACTTAGATCTTCTTCAGCCTCTGGGTGCCTCCATAGCCAGGTAGGAAGGAGCAGCAGTGCGTAGCACACGCTTCTTGATTAGACCGGTGTTCGAGCCCGTCACCACCAAATACGGAGGATGCGGAAAGGTCAGGGAATGACCACCGCATATCCCGGAGCAATATGGCCTTAGCTGCTAATGCTCCTAAAAAAAAAAAAAATAACCTTCAGCCTCTGTCTGCTGTGTATCAACCATTTTCTCCAGGAAATGAATCGTCTCTCTTGGACTGCAAAGAAAGATTTAATCTTCTGCAAGATTTTGCACACGAAGCCTTTACCAACCGTGGACAACTTATGAGTAGTGCTTCAATTCCAGGAAATACACCTGTCCCGGCTCTACCTCCAGTCCAGACCATCATCTTCATCGTCGTTATTTGGTGCCAATGATATATAGGAATTTTGCTAGCAGGGAAAAGGAGGTGATTATCCCTCTGTATAAGGCAATGGTCAGGCCACGCCTTGAGTACTGCGTACAGGTCTGGAGGCCTCATTTTAGGAAGGATGTAGATTTACTTGAGCGTGTACTAGGGCTTGCATAAAACCGAGAAATTTCAAAACCGAGTTTAACCGAAGTTTACTCATAAAACCGGTTTTAAAACCGATTTTCTCAGACTTAGAGAAAATAATTAAAAGCTTATAACACAGGTATTTATTTTATCTTGGGTAGATTTTACAAATCATAATCAAATCTTTTAAACAAAATCTATCACCTCATAAAGTAAATAAAAATAAATTAAAATGCTCCAAAAAAGTAACTAGCTTGAGATTAAACGAAATTACAAATTGTATTCAAATCCTTTGAATAAAAACTATCTTTTTGTATAGTAAACAAAAAAATAATAAGCCCTATAATAATAATAATAAATAAATAAAAATAATGTGAAAAAACAGCTTAAAGTATTTGTAAAATACTTTACAAATAGTAAAGTATTTAAAAATAAATACTTTACTATTTATTGCTCACCTTTTTTCTGAAAATGATCCTTAAAAAAAACAGTATATTAATCATTTTTCCTGATAGACTTGACCTTATTTTTGTGTTAAAGAGACCAGTGATCGAAAACACGCTCTCAGATTGGACACTTGTTGGTTTAATGGTCAGCAGTGCTCTATAAACTTTCTCCAGCTTTTCACTTCTACTGCTAGTTGCCTCCAAAATTTTAAATTCTTTGCTGATTTCCAATTCACTCGGATATTTTGAAGGCTCTTCAGTTAATCTCTTTATTACACTATCATACTCTCGCATGAGTGTATCTCCAACATCGGAACTAGATGAGTCTGTTTTCTTCTAAAAGAACAGTTCGTTTATTTTTCAGTTTCTTCATTCAACGCTAAGACTCCTTCGGAATGTTTTGCAAATAATCTCTGATAAATCTCTTCAGCATGCTTTTTCAAAACTTGCTTACTTGGAAATCAAAAGTTCTTGAACCTGAATCTTCTTTCCTAAACTTTTTGGGGTTGTGTAGATAGCTCAGCAAAGCCACAGTTGGGCAATTTCGTCTTGCATTGTAACGCTGCAAAAGGCTTTGGTGAAACTTTAAAGCAAATGGGTTTTCTGCTGTATCAAGCTTAGCCAGCAGAAATTCTATTGAAGACTCTGCTTTAAGTAAGTCTGTATCTTCTGAGGTTATAGCCTTCAGAATCATTTCAACTGGTCGCAAAGTTTCACATAGCAATTCAAGTGTTTTACAGTCATCGTCAGACAGCTTCAGTTGATAGTACTGCACATAGAGCATTTGGAATGCAATTTTTCAATTTCAAAAATCTCTCAATCATATAGAATGTGCTATCCCATCTAGTCTTGCAATCTAATATAAGTTTATATTCTTTCGTATTAAATTTTGCTTTAACAAAATTTTGTAATATGTCATTTTTGGTAGGCGATTTTCGAAAAAGCTTGCAACTTTTTCCGACTTTGTTAATAGTTTGTGAAATATTGGCCATTGGATTGAATAAATAAATGAGCTCATCGGTAAAGTCGGTTTGATAAAGCATGCCTTGCTGTCTTTCTTCAACTTCTTCACCATCACTACTTTCTTCATTATTTTCATTTTCTTCATTGTCTTTGGGAGACTCAGAGACTGTGGCACCACAATTGATTACTTTTTCATAAAGTACATCTATAACTGACAGATGTATACAATGGGCTATACATTGTTGATGATTAGGCGTAATTTTCTTGCCAAACTTAATCATCATTGCTGCTCCATCGGTGGTGCAGGCAACAATATCCTCATCCAAATTCAAACCAAATTCCTTCAAGTGTCCATTCACAATTTGCTCAGTTCTTCTGCTATCAAGTGAACCATTAATCTCAATAAGACCTAACGACCAATGATTGTCTTTTGAATGCACATTTATATTCATATACCTTTTATTTTGTATAGACGTATATTCGTCTAGAGTCAATGAATACCGTGCACCCAAAACCAATGAATTTTTGAAATGCTGAATGAGTTCTTCTTTCTTAGTTTTATAATAATTCAGAACCATATTTTTAATGCCATTCACTGAGACTGGTGGTAATTTATCATATTTATTTCTCTGAAGATGAAGGCTTGATTGTATAAACTCACTCTTGGCAATTGAATTAAAAGAAAATCCATCTAAAGCAACTAATTTTGAAATCTCTTCTTCCATAGATTTTTTAACGATAAAGTTTTTTTAATGTTCTTACCATTTTTACGGGAGGTTCACTGTTATCTTGTTTAATGTCAATCTGATGCATTTTCTTTAAATGCAACATCAAAGATGATGTAGATCCTCCAGACGACTTCATTATCTTCTAACATTTCGAACATTGTGCTTCATCTTTGCTTTTTCGAGCAAATAATTCCATACATTTGATTTCATCTTAGACATATTAAGAGTAATAAATATTAATTAGTAGGAATTTATATCACCGACAATTTTAAATAAAAATATTGAAGATAACACAATACTATGAGTCACTCCCGCAAGCACTGAATGAAGGTCTAAACGAGGCCAGTTTCAAAATTTTCACGAAAGAAATTTTTTATTTATTTACTCGCAATTTTTTTTCCCCAATTAAATCTATTGTATTTTCAAAATTACATAAAAGCTAAATTTGGTGAAGCTGCTTTTTGGAGAACATTTGATCGCAAATTTAATAGGAATAAAGAAGAAAAAACTTTCTACGATTGAAATTTGATGCAATATTCAGCGAATCTGTTTCTAGTGGGTAACCATCAATAAGGCGCGTTCCATAACTTGCCTGGCGAACAAGATAGATGGAACGGAGAAATGTTGAGCATTTTCTTTTACGCTATCGGTCCGACTCAGTCGTAAATGAGTACACCTGCATCGTGCCATGATACAGGTGGGAAGATAAAAGGTACCGCTCCTAGATTTGGGCCACTTGCCCATGAGATTCGTACCTTAAAATAAAATAAAAAACATGTTTAAAACATAAAGCAGTTGAACGATCCAAACAAACGAACAAACAAAAGAAAATGTGCGTAACAAAAAACTATTCGAGGGCTAACTAAAAAAATATTCGAATCCGGTTTTAGAAGCTCGGTTTCGGTTTTAACAACTCAATATGAAAACCGGGTTTAACCGGTTTATAAAACCGGTTTGCAAGCCCTAGCGTGTACAGAGAAGGGCAGCAATATTGGTGAGGGGAATGAAGGGATCCTCTTATCAAGAGAGGCTTAAGTTCTGCAAATTGCAGTGGCTGGAGACTAGGCACCTGCGCTGTGATCTGATTGAAGTGTATAAGGCCTTGAATGGGTTCAGCACGCTGAATTCTGATGGGATTCTTCCGCTTGTTCAGGTTACGAACCTAAGGGGGCATAAATTCAAATTAAGAAAAGACAGATGCAGAATAGATGTGCGGATTCCCCGGTGAACAAAATGTACCTGTTGATGAAATATTTTCCTTTAGCCAGCGGGTGGTTAATTTTTGGAACAAACTTCCATCTGCCGTTGTGGAAGTTGATAGGTTGAATAAATTTAAGGAGGAACTGGACAGGCATTTGGAGGGAATGGTGTGATGTTTTTTTTTTTTTTTTTTGGCTGATGCTGCATAAGCTCATACACTTGCTTTCTTGCATCACATGCCACTACTACTACGACGACTACATAAAATTCTCCTATTTGCTCGCTTTTGTACGTATGCATTTCCGGTTCATTTTGCAATGGGATTGCCAAGTGTCACAATGTAGCAGTGGAATTTACTACAATGTGCATCCCTCCCTTTTTTCGAATTTAATCCGACCAGGATTCTGTAAATACAACAGTCCTGTTGGCTGTGAACTCAACTACTGTTTTGTTTGGTTTCCATTAACCAATGTAGCCAAAATACTACATTTAAAGTACTTACAAAGTAATGAATCCCGCCCGGAAGGATAAAATGGAACAGATTCGTCTCAGCCCTGTGACAATGTAAAAGAAAGAGAGAATAAGAGAAACAGGAAATGCACCTGTTGATGGAATATCCGCTCTATTACAGTATTATGCGTGGTATGAAATTTTACAGCTTTTAAATGACACCCACAACTTTTTTTATTATGTGAGTGCCAGGTCTCCGTTTTTCACGAAATGAATACTTGTAATGTTAGGATATTTTGGATCAGTGCAATCCAGTTAATGCAAAAAACATCACTGAAGTGTGGAATAAATTTCTTCTCTTCGAACGCTGATTGGTATGTTGACAGACATTTTCATGTGCAAGAAGTTTTACCTTTTTGGAAAAAGAGAAATAGTATTAAGATTCATATTTTATTTGTATATTTATAAATCTTTTTGCATATCAGTAGGAATTTATCTTCTCACTTTTGACGTTGCAAAAATATTGCTTATCTTTAAATAGAAAGAATAGATATTTACAGTTAATTAAACATGATTCTGCATTTATTAAGGAAATTCCACCAAGTAAAAAAAGCCTCGGTTCGAATCCCGTCAAAGTATAAGAGATTCTAATGATTTTTTTTTCACAATACTGTATACCAAATTAGTCGGTCTTGAATGAGTATGACATGTTCTTTTTCTCTTTTATTCTAAGGTTTCTCATTTCAAACATGAACTGTATGGTTCACAGAAATAACTTTCTGAATCTCACTGCTCTACCGGAGCAGATTCTAAACACGGAACCAGCCTACATATAATAGATTTTGATACTGCTCCACATGAAAGACATACATATTAGAGCGGTGTGGCATTAGAAGCGAGTTACTGCTATGGACAAGCGGATGTTTCAGTTACAGAGGGCAGATGGGTTGTTAATGGGATTTGCTCTTCTTACGGTTCAGTACTGGGTCCTTTGTTGTTTTCTATCTTAGTGATATTGATGAAGACATACCAAGTTTAATATTCAAGTGTGCCGATGATACGAGGGCTTGAAAGATGGTTAATGACAGAAATCAGGATATGATGCCTCATCAAGACCTAAAAATTTAGTCAGATGGCCTGAGAAATGGTCATTGGGGTTTAACATTGACAAAAAAAACATCTGGTCTTTCATCTTATGGCTGCGATCCCTTTACTGGATTTGCTTGTTTTATAATTCGTAAACTATCCGTAATAATTGATGGTATTTCATCAACAATGTTTACTGCTTGTCAAGGCGTTCCTTAAGGCTCACCTTTGGGTCCCCCTTTCTTTTTTGTTTACATTAATGATCTGTCAATTTTATTTCAGTTAATGTTGAGTGGCAACTCTATGCCACTCAACATTAACTCAACAAAATAGTTCCATAGTCTGTCTGGATGCAGTTAATACGGTGCGATGTATAAGAGTTCATTTGGTTAGAAGTTCTATGCCTCGACATTAATGTGAAAGCCCTGAAAAATTATTTTGTTGATTTCTTGTAGTGTTAAACGAATAAAGTCTCATGAAGATGGGTCTTTTTTGTTTGATGCTCTTTTTAGATTCTCTTTTGGCCGAAGATTATATGTTGTGGACGTCTCCACAACCACATTACATCTGGGTCCTTTGTTGGCTCTACGGTTCATGTGTGGCTTGGCCAATACATTTTTGTTGGGAGAGAATAATTGGCTACCATGAATAGAATAAACTCTGTGTAAGACAGCGTTTTCGGGTCAGAGGCACGTTCCGTGTCTGTCTAGTATCATACAGAGAGATCTTTTGTAGTTGGTTTGAACTGAATGACTGGTGCCAAGAGTTCTGCTATGAGGCTGGGATAAGATGAGGAATAAAGACATTACTCTCAAGGCTGGGTACGTTTGTGCCTTGCACCGGTATATGGGTGTTGAACAAGGATATTGTCTTTTCTAGATTCACTTGATGGACTCCCGCTTTATCAGTTGGAGAGGGTAGGCTTGAATGCCCTGTAGGAAGAACTTAGAGGTGCATTTGGAGATTGAAGCTCCTCTGATTATCGTAGGGCTCACCATTGTGAACTGAATCAGATTGCATGGTGACAGATAAACTTTCATTTGGCTAATTGGCGTTTTAGTAAACAGTTGTTGTGCATCGAGTTGTCTCACTGTCGGTAATATTTTGACTTCAAATATGAGGAGAATTTCATGTTTCTCAATATCAATTAATTTTTGAAGGTGTTTATCCTTTTCTGATCCAGGGATATTTGGATTTTACGGGGTGCAAAAATGATATTGATTGGGAATACAGGAAAAGAAACAGTGGCTTTGAGAATGAAGGGGGCTCTTTCGGTTGTTTTTTTTTTTTTTTTTTTCAATGCAGTCAGACACATCACAACGTGAAACAGCGAATGACGGTATTGGCTGATCAAAGATAGTAGTATGATTAGTCTGGAAGAGTTCCAGAGAGTCTTATAATGTCTAAACATTTTCAAAATTGTCCACTATACTGTCTGCGCGTGTAGCACAGTGGTATCGTCACCGTTCTCCCCACATTGGAAAAGGCCCGGGTTCGATTCCCGTCGAAGACACGAGGAACTTTATTGGGCTTTTCTCACTCCCTGGCTGAGTTAGTCGGTGTCAGGTGCAGATAGCAAGGTTTTTTTCAAAGAAACTTGGGCTTTTTCATCCAGCACAACAGGCAAATCGACCAGAGAACACACGCAATTTACAGACAAATAAATATATGGGTATATTTAAAAGATTACGGGTGGCCCTAATATAATAATTTGAATTGTCTACTATGCTATAGGAGGTAGGGGATTTGACCAAGCTTATTATAGCATTAGTTTTTCTCTCTCTCTTCTCAATGTTATGGACAGCATCAAGAAGAACTGGAATCAGTATCAATAGCAAATAATCCAAGAAAGCAAGATTATACATCATCAGCCCAAAAATATTGCATTGTACCTATCCATGATCTCCGATACTTTGTCTAGTTCTTCCTTGAACGTATTCAAACTATTCACTTCCACAACAACAGAAAAAAGTTTCTTCTACCACTCAGCAACATGTTAGCATAAGGCAAAGTTACTGCACACGTATTCTGTAACCATCCTTCCTAAATTTGAATTTATGCCCCTCATGCACATAGTCTGACTAAGGGGGAGAAACTTATCATCACTGAGCTTGCTCGATCCATTCAAAGCCTTAAACACCTCAGTCAGATCACCTCGAGCGTGCCTTCTCTCCAGACGCTGCAGCTTGCATAACTGGAGCCTTTATTGGTAAGAACAGCCATTTATTCCGCTCACCGATCTCGTTGCCCTTCTCGGTACCAGTTCCAGTATTCTCTATGCCCTTCCTAAAATGAGGCCTGCAGACCTGTCCAGTACCTCCAAGATGTGGCGTGGCCATTGCCGTATACAATGGGACAACCACCCCCTTATTCCTGATAGCCAAATTCCTGTTTATCATTGACAAAGCCCTATGTGCTGTCCTGACTGCCTGTCTGCACTGTTCAGAGAACTTCATATGTGACTGTACAATTACCCCAGTTCCTTTTATTATTCCACTACCCTGAGTATAGTACCACACAGTTTATACATTACATTGGGATTAGTACTATACAAAAGTGGAGTATCTTGCATTCGTCAATGTTAAACTACAATTTCCATTTGCCTAATTTTTCTAGATCTTTTTGCAGCAGCATACCTTCATTACTCCTTGCCAAACTTTGTATCATCTGAAAACATAAACATTAAGCCTGATATACCATCATCAATATTATTTATAAATACAGAAAACAACAATGAGTCCACTACTGAATCCTATGGGACTCAATTACTAACATTAGTCCAAGAAGAACAATGTCCATTGATAACCGCTCTCTGTGTTCTCCCACTTAATCGTCCCTTTATCCATACCATCAACTTGCCCTTAATGGTATACTGCTTCAATTTGTGGCGCCTCCGTTGCCAGGTGGGAAGGAACAGCAGTGCGTAGCACACGCTTCTTGATTAGACCGTGGTTCGAGCTCGTCACCACCAAATACGGAGGATGCGGAAAGGTCAGGGAATGACCACCGCATATCCCCAGAGCAATATGGCCTTAGTTGCTAATGCTCCTAAAAACCAAATAACAAACAAACAGCTTCAATTTGTACAACAGTCTTCCCTGTGCAACAGTATCAAAATCTTTCTTGATTTCCAACTCTGTGATATCAAATTATTTTTTTGCATTCAGTTCCATTATCACAGTATCATAATATCCAATCAAATTGGTCAGAGAAGATCTCCCCTTATTAAACCCATGTATGGCTAAGTTGCAAAAGAAGTCAACCCAGATCATACTTATTGTTTTGTTTCCTTTTGTTTATTCTAATTATAGGCTACAGTTACAAAACTGAGTTAAAATGAGAATCTTCTTGTATAAATGTATATGTATTTTCTGTAATCAACTTCCCCCGAAGATGTTTCAATCATAGTCATGTTCATAGACCCTGGCTTTTAAGATGAAATCGATAATTACGGAATGTAAGAGCCAATTTCTATCCAAATGATGGCTTCACGCAACTTAGATGAATCCCTGATGAATGACTGCAAATATTTAAGAAAATTATTGATTGGGTGTATTCGTTAAGTGTGATAATTTAGGAGTAGTTTGTGAAGGCTTAGAATGTTTCTTATGACACGTGTCAAAATGACCTAAATGGAAACTGAGGCGGGGAGGACAAACATCAAGTTTCTTGTGAACTTGCTGGAGAATCTACCCAAAGTAAAACCTGATGTTTGCTCACGAGTAAAATTGAATATCTTTTAAAGTTCAGTAGGCAAATAATTCGCTCCTACGAACAACGTACAAACGCGAACCATTCCTGACTTTCGCTGGAACGAGGGTCCTTCACTGCGTATATCTGTACATGCGCCAGATGATAATTCTCATCGGAATTGCTTCTGCACCAGTTCAAAAGTTCATAAATACAAAGTGTTTACAATTTAGTACCAGGAGTGAGTTCTCAGACTACAGCACGCAACTTCTAAGCACTTACGGTCATGATCAACGTGCCGTGGTAGCTGACATACTGATTACCTTTTCGTCTGCAAGGTCTTGAACAGCACAACAGCTTTAACACGACAGTATGTTGTTATGTTGTATGTTGTTATCTTGTTCAACCCGTGTTCATGGCATTAAACAAATCAAACGGTTTCAGTTAGAATATCTCAGTGGCTTTTTTCCCAGACTTTGTTTCTGGCTGGGAAGAAAAATATCGTTTGTTTTATTTTAATTGCTTTACTCCTGGAACTTAGATGTCAAACCCCGTATTTTGAGTTCAGCACGTCCATGTTTATACATCTTTCATCTGACTCTACGAGTGGGCGAGCAATCGTTTGAGTTTTTGTGCAATGAGACAGAATTTATTTCTTTAGAGCTAATTAAAAATAACTGATGGCATGGTCGTGTACCAGGATATACAAGACTTATATTATGCAGTCGTAGTGTGAAGTGTGAGCGTTTGAAGGAGTTGTAGGTGGTCAACGTAAATCTGTATTATTCTTCCTTATTGATTTTTAGGACTTCACAGGAAGGATTAGCGTATTATGATTATGCTTCATTACATCTTCACCAATGCCTGGACGACCAGAATCATTGTTGAAGATGCGATGAAGCAAAACGTACTTTAGAGAACCTTGTAGGACGGTTTGGGATACAAAAGTCTTCCTCAGCTTAGGTGAAATATTAAGGACGCATAGTTAAAAGCAGTAGGAAATAGATTCACATTGACGAGACGTCAGAAGTGAGCTCTCTGTATCGCTTACCAGCGCCATGGTTTCAGCTCGTATACCATTCTGAAACAGGCATCTGCAAGTCATCCAAGTTGTGAGAAGCAATTCTTTCCAAAAGTCTATTAGACCCGCGGTCCAAGTACTACCGTGTTATGGTCCCTCTAAAGATGGCGGTGTCTGTAGCAAGGCGAAGAATCGACAATGTACGGTTAAGAAAACGTGCATGTGACAAAACCTATATGTTTGAAAATCCTCTCCCAGCATGGCTGACGTTAGCAATCCCATCTGGGAAGCTCCACCCTCAGAAAAATAAGAATCCCACGCAGTGTTAGAGATGAAGTCCTTCATATCAAAAAAATCCTTTTCTGCAAAGAGGTTAGCATCACGAGAAGGGAAAATAACCGAATGTGAATAACAGTAGATCCAATGTTGGAGAAAAATGATCCAGCAACAGCAACAGACCCCACAGTGGGGAAGATCTACTTTCTCGTTCTGCATTCAATGATGTGCAGAAACCGGAGTGAAGTTCGACCAGTTTATATGAGGTTGTGAAATAGATGCGGTTCCAGTTGACCACAATAATGGGAAATCGAGGAATATAGTGGCTGGTGCAGTTTTACAAGTGCTGTAGATGTGCTAATGTATAGGTAATAAGGCAATGATTCACATGTAGTATGCGTGAACTTAGCCTCCCCGTTGTCTTCGTGGGTAGAACAGTCGGTTGAAATGCCGTCCTTCTCACACCGGGTGGAAAAGTCCGGAGTTCGAGTCCCTTCGACGACATCAGGAATTTTTATAGGTTTTTTTTCACAACGTCTCTTAGTCGGTCTCAGGCGAGAGTAGCATGGTGTTCTTCTCCAGAAACTCGTGCTTACTTCCATCAAACAGAAAATCGACCACGGAACAAGTCCAATTTACAGACTTATTACATACCATTTATTATGACCTTAGATGCTGATGCTCTTATAACCCTGCTACAGCATCTAAACTTGAGAAGATTTAGAGGATGGATTGCTCTTCTGTAGACTTCTTCGGAATTCAGAAATTTGTTATTTATAATGGCATAAAAATAAACTTCCATCTTCTTTTCATATCGATATCTTATGCTCAAGGATGATTCATTAAATGCACCGCTAAAATATTCACCTCAATTCTGTCTGATTAACTGTCTGAGTATATACGAAGTTACACCCAAAGATTTTGGACTACTGTAATACAATGACTGAATATTATTACTATCTCTTTCTTATCCTAATGGGTTTTCGCCATCCAGCCATGGGTACTGGTACCAAGTACACTGGGTGGACAGCTGTGTCCGATTACTATTGGTTGAAGAACTCTCTGAATGTCCTACACGTGTTCAGGATCGAGGCTTTCTGAGTGTTCTCTGCCAGGTTTTCTGAAGGTTGATGGACATGGGCGCCGTTATGTCGATCAGCTAGGTAGCCATTACCGTAGGAGAGAAATTAAGGACGCAAAATTAAACGCAATAGCATGTGGGTTCACATTAACCCGACATCAAAATGAGCTTTACATATCGCATACCAGCGCCATGGTTTTAGCTTGTACGCCATTCTGCAACAGTCATCTGTAAGGCAGATTTAAGTTATAGGAAAGAAATCCTCTCCAAAGACGAAGGCAGTGCGAGATTCGGGTTCCAAGTAGTACCGTGTTCAGCCCTTCTAAAGAAGGAGAGGTCTGGAGCAAGGCGAAGGATCAACGATGTAAGGATGAGAAAACCTGCATGTGACAGGTAATAAGTTTGGAAATCGTATCCATGCAAAGCTTACATTAGTAATCCCGTGTCTGGGCAGTTCCACCTTCAGCAAATTAGGGAACCCATATAGGACCACAATTGAAATACCGCATCTGAAAAAAAATTGTATCCTGCAAAGGGGTTAGCATCGCACGAAGGGTAAAGAACCCAATGTTAGCAACAGTAGATCCAATGCCGGACCAAAAAATGCTCAAGCATCAGCAATAGAACCCATAGAGGGAAAGGCACTCCATCTTGCTGAGTGAACAGATTACTCAGCAATATGGAGGAACTGGTTGTCAAAAGAGGAGCATATGCCCGAGTAAAGTTCATACTATGTGTTAGCTTAATTCAGTATTAGGTAGTAACCAAGGGTGTCAATTTTTGTTTCCGGTATCAAGTAATTGCTTTAACTGGAGTGCAAGTGTGCTGAAACCTGGTGAATAAAACATAAGGTGCTGTCTATCCTACAACTCGCAGCAAAAGGAAGATGGCTCGTCGTTGAATACAAGATGGTAAGCTTTTTCTAGACAGAACGGCATCTAGTTATAAGGAGAATGGCATGACCAGTCTTAACTGGCCTTGTCTACAAATTCTAGTGAGTGTCCGAAAAGGGTGGTGAAGTGTTTCCCTTTCGAGAGTTGTGCTACCTTTGCTGTCAAGGTGGAGTTTGAGTTCCTGTCATCTGTAATCATTATTATGTTAAATTAAAAGCGTTTTAAATTATTAAAGAACGTGGCAGTGAGATTTACTCTTTGCAATGGAGCATAATCACGATCTTATAAAATAGGACACATCGATATTTAAAACTTAGTTTTAAACAGCTACGTGGCAAAATCACACAGCATTAAGTAACGATAGGAAAAGACTGCTTGATCTAAGTTCTTGGGATGAAGAACCTAGATGAAGCATTTCGTTCAATTCGTTTCTTTTAAGAAAGCTGATCAATCGGTTTAAATTTGGCTGTCTTCTCGTCTTGCTTGAAGTTCCTGATCTGAGTTAAGAATTAGACTTATTTACTATAGTTTTAACAGAATGTCTTATTGGATCAACCACACCTGTTTCGCAGCTTTGCTCGCTAACAGATCAATGCCCGCGATGTATTTTTCATCGCGGAGTTCGACAATATTGATGACAAACTTAATGAGTGTAGTTGGACAATAATTTCATGATAAACTTAATGATCTCACAGGTTGTATTTTTTGTTTTCGTACGGTGTTTTATGCCCAACCCCAGGGTTTATGTTTCCTTCAATTTGGGCATGGTTCTATTATATCCATTTCTGTTTATATATTTTCAATGTGTATGGATACCTTAGGATTCTGTACTGGTCTCGAAGCTTTTCGGCACTTGTTGGGGGAAGATCTTTAATACCTCTTGGTACCAAGGCCTGAGGAATATCTCAGGAAAACTCTTGGAAAGTTAAGACTTTCCAAGACTTTTGATCGCTGCTTGAAGAAGGTGTTTCTAACGTAATCTATTTTTTGGTTCTGCATTTAATGATGGGTAGAAACAGAGATGAAGTACAATTATATTTGTTGATATTGTGGAATCAATGCGGTCCCGGTTGATAACGGACAAGTACTGTGGTGAACTGAGCTGTCCCTTTGTCTTTGTGGGCAGCGCAGTTGGAAAAATTGCCGTGCTCCCCAACTGTTGACATTTCCTGACTGACTCCTAGTGAAGGAATCAGTCAGGAAACCACTTCCTTGCGAGTGACGCTCATCTAGTAGGAACAGTACATAAACAAAAGTATTGGAGCACACTCGTGGAATTACAAAACAGTGAACAAATATTAAGGCATATTTTGTGAATTATTTTAGAAATGTAAATCATTCTACCTCACAAAAGAGGACAGGATATCGCTTGCAATCATGCCATTTCCAGTATCAAACTGCCTCACGAAATAACACACAGTAAATGCAATAAATGCAATAAACCTCCGGAAACCGGCGTCATCCTAAATGATTTATAAGTCGTCATAATAGGAGAATTCGTATGACTGGCACATCCCATTTAGTACGCAGAACTTACTACATAAAATGTTGTTTCATAGACTGAAATTCGTTTTTAATTTTGGAGAAGCTTTAGAAGAAAGATAGCTCTTCTCTAAGGCTTCTTCAGAATTTAGCTTTCTGTTATTGATAATGAGATTGCGAAGTATGCCTATAGGTGACAGTGTTTGCCGGAATATATTGTCTCCCAAAGTGGAAATGGCAGCGATTTAAAAGCAATTGTGTTTTACGAATATAAAATATAACTGAATATTACTATTATCACTGTCTTTCCTAATGGGTTTTCGTCATCCCTCCACGGTTAGACCAAGTACACAGAGTGGACAGCTGGGTCCGGTAATTATTGTCGGTCGGAGAAGTATTTGACTGTCTACAGGTCCTCAGGATCGCGGCTTTCTGGAGTTCCATGCGAGTGTTTTCTGAGAGGTTTTCAGGAGATTTCTGGTGTTGCGCACCGCTATGTCGATCAGATAGGTAGCCATTTTCCTCTTGCCGATGTGCCGATGAAGGTTATGTCTGGGGTGTTGTGCAAGGTCGTCTTGTCGGTTATTACGGCACGATTCCAGTATTAATTTGTGAGTAGGGTTCTTTAGTACGGTCTGGTGTTCATACTCGTAATATGGTACACTTTCTGTGATCAACTACTTTTTCTTCGCTACGCGATCAACCAGACTCCGTCTGGTTGATCGCGCAGCATTACGCGGTGATGTACTGGATTGTTTCTGGGACTAGGTGACATCGTCGAGATGTCACCTAGTCCCAGAAACCTAGTCCGAAGGATCCACAATGACAGGTGTCACCTGTCATTGTGAATCCTTCGCGAAGTATTTCCTGTAATTCATAGTGCTGATTATCTGGTCTTGGATGGTGAGCCTCAATGCTTCGGCCTTCCTCGAGAAAGAGCCATCCGCTCGGAACTTATCTTAGATAATAACCCATCCTTCATACCCCACCTAAAATACATAAGAATGAAAATAAGAAGATATTCAGCCGTTGTGGCTAGGAATACGAAGTAGGAAAGGGGATTGTAAAAACGAACCCTAATGCTATATTATAAGCAACCTTCATCCCAGCAGTAACCTACGCAGCTGCAGTATGGTACACCAAAACATCGCTGGTAACCAACAAGAAAATCCTGGACATGACCCATAGGACCATCCTATTAACAACCACACGAGCTTGCTGCACGGTAAGTACATCTGCGCTGCAGGTATTTGCTGGAGCGTTCCCCCTGGATTAAGATGCTGTGAAAGCAGGACTGCTCTACTTGCACTCAAAGGGAGTGGCCGCAAATCAATCACCAGGACTTCACAATCAACCCAGCAAGCAGTCAAAAAACGGAAAGAGCACGACTACAGACCTACCTTCTTCAGGAGTGGCAGCAAAGATGGACAGAGACGACAACAGGCGAGATCACTCGTAAATTCTTTCCAGAACTCAACAAAATATACCCAAGGCAACCAGGCTGGTTCTTCCTGGGCTTGCACCTGACCTGGTTACTCACAGGACATGGACCCTTCAACCAGAAACTGTTCGGCTTCGACCTCGCCGATGATCCCTCATCGCGAAAATCTATTATCTCCCCAAAGGACTTGAACATCACTTCATTGACACGGAAGAGGAACACTTTTCCAGTACGCTTAGGACCTCTTCACGAGGAGAAGGGTGTTAATTACCATACATCGAGACTGATAGTACAGTGTCATAAACAAATTGCATAAGACAGAGACAACTCCTGGAAACGAAAACTGTGGAAGAAAAGAATATGAACGGAAAAGAAAAGTAAAAAGGGATAAAGAAAAGAAAAAAGGTAAAAAAAAAAAAGACGGGGCTGGCCCATGAGTCTCCCAACCTGAATCAAGTGGACAGGAGCATAGACAACAAACCGCAGCCTAGCTCCCAAAGCCTTACGGCAGCCTGAAGAAGGCCCCCTAGCCCCTTTCACCTTTAAACCTTACTTCCCGGGGGGACGATTCTCTCGTCCCCCACCCTCATTTCTACTCTGTTAGGGAAATGGCATGCCCACTGAAACTTGGGGCTGTCTTCCCTATTGGCTCCATACTTCTGTCTTTCTCCCCCCAGTCTTCAGTTCCCCCTATCTAGCAAAGCCCCCACCCCAACTCAAGCGACATCAACCCCCACGATTGACGCTGGTATGTGCATGCACGTTGTGTGTATATATGCACGCGTATGCGTATGTGTGTGTGTTTGTGTGTATACATATATGTATTTGTATACACACATATACACATACAATATGAGAATATATTTATTTATTTATTTTTATTATTATTATTTTCTTTTTATTTATTTATTTATTATTATTATTTTCTTTTTATTTATTTATTATTATTATTTTTATTTATTTATTTATTATTATTATTTTATTTATTTATTTATTATTATTATTATTTTTATTTATTTATTATTATTATTTTTATTTATTTATTATTATTATATTTATTTATTTATTATTATTATTTTTATTTATTTATTATTATTATTTTTATTTATTTTAATTATTATTTTTATTTTGTCTAGGTCCTAGCCACTTAAATCTCAGGAAATTAGGTGGCAGGACCTGCCAGAGTGAAACTGAAACTACTGGGTGCCTGGTCTGCCTCCACGGGGCAAAGGTAGGGCAACGTTGGGCCTCAGCAGGGGTACAACGGCTAAACGACCAGATGAACAACGGTACACCACACCACACTACACATATAGACCAAATAAACAACTGTACACCACACTACACATATACAAGATCCATACACTTTTAAACCTCTGGCATTTCCAGCGAACTGGTATACCCACAATGAAAACTACGAGGAGATGGGGGGAAAACCCTGGTGCCATCTGACACCCGCTCGTCACTGCATCGGCTGCAGCAATGGGCGTCAAAGAACCAGCTGAAAATATCGTCACACAAGACCTCATCGATCCTCATAAAGGGGACTCTACAACTACGACGACCCCCCGCAAATTAAAATGAACAATGTAACCATCAAATTTGTGAGCCAACTGAAGTATCTGAGCGTTATCCTAGATAAAAACCTGACGTCCCAGCCGCATCTGAAATACATAAGAAGAAAAATCTGAGGATACTCCGGAGTGGTAACAAGAATCACAAGGAAGGATTGGGGACGCAAGAAAAAAACCCTGATACTTACTATAAAACAACCTTCCTGCCAGCAATCACCTACGCAGCAGCGGTGTGGTATCCAAAAACGATACTGGTAGTCAACAAAAGAACACCAGAAATGACCCGAAGGACCATACTGCTATCAACAACGCGTGCGCTTGCAGCACGATAAGTACCCCAGCATTGCAGGTACCTGCTGGAGTGCTCCCTCTGGACCTGGGGGCTGTTCGGAGAACTACTGTTTTTGTTGGCCAGGGGGGTGGCCGCTACTCACCAGGATATACAACTGACCCTGCGGGCAACCTAAAAAACTAAAAAATTACGCTACAGACCTACCTCCTAGACCTTTGGCAGAGAAGATGGACAGAGACTACAAAAGGCGAAGTAACAAAAAGATTTCTACCAGACCTCCGGAAAATCTATTCTACCCAAAGCAGCCGGCCTGGAACTTCCCAGGGTACCATAATGACAACACTATTAACGGGACACGGACTATACAAGGAGAAGCTGTTTGGCTTCGGGCTCGTTGAGGACCCCAACTGCATATGTGGGGAGGGCGAAAACTGGAGCCAAATAGTATATAATTGTCAACACTATGAAGACTTCAGAGGGCTACTAATAACAAGGTTGAGATACCTCCCAAAAGGACTGGAGCACCACTTCCTGGACACTGAGGATGAATGTAGGCGCTCTCCCAGTATGCGTAAGACCTATTCACCAGGAGAAAAACGCTAATAGCTGTCTACAGCAATGTACATAGAGATTGACAAAAATCGCCACCAAATATGACAGAAAACCCGCAGGGGACAGTACTTGGACAAGATCACACGGAAAGGAAAAGCAAGGACGGACTTGCTCCAAGCGTGGCAAAACAGAACAGACTAAACGCAGCACAGAGAGCAGTGAACAGAGTAAACGCAGAACAGCTGCAAACAGCCTGATGATGAGCTGAAGAAGGCACCCATTCCCTCTTCACCTATTATTCCCACTTCCTTGGTGGGGGACGTTCTATGTTCCCTCTTCCCATCCCCAAACTTCTACTCTGGTGGGGAACGGGCATGCCCACTGAAAACTGGGGCTGTCTACTCTATTGGCCCTATATTTCTGTCTTTCCTCCCCAATCTTCGGTCTCCCTCCCTTCTCTACCTTCATCATAGCGAAAGCCCACCCATCAAAAACTTAACGTGATAAAATTATCTTAAGCCTAAAACTCGGCCTAGTAAACCCAAGCGATATTACCCCTACGATAGCACATTTTTTTTTAGTTGCTAGCCGCCGAATTCCCAGGAAAGTAAGCGGCAGGACCTGCCAGAGTGACTCTACGGCTACTGGGTTAGAGAGAGAGAGAGAGAGAGAGATAATCTTTAATGCCCTTCACGGCCAAAAAGCCAGGGGTTTACATTTTTACAACCTCCCGAAACTTCCGGGAAAATAGAACAATGAATTTTCAAAAACAGGTAATTTTACAAAAGAAAACATATTTTATACAAAGGAGAGAACTCCTTACGAGAGTTAGGTCTGATTGAGCTGACTTAACATCGAGATAAGAGCACCAGCTCAATCAGACAGGAACAGATGCAAGGTACACATGTCAATGCAGATTAGTCCTACTAGACATAATTTTTTTCCTGTAAGTCCGGTCAATAGCGAATTTGTTCAGGTCGGCGTCAAGTGCCTGGGTTTGCTTGAACATCTGCTGAGGGAGGAACCTGTCCGAGAGATGGAGTCGCGCTGAATGCGAGTAGAGCTCGGGATTGGCCCTAAGGGCAGCAGGGGGGATCCTCCAGCCACAGGTATCCCAGAATGAAGGTGTTGCGATTATGCCTGTTATCATCTTGACTGTTGCTAGGAGGCGTTGGTCTTCGACTAAGGTGGGAAGCCGTGGAATCCCGAGAGAGTTGGCAAGCTGCGTGGTGTGAATCAGAGCTGGAAGGTTGTGCTTCCTGTTGGCCCACTTTACGAGCCAGAATTCTGTGGCAAAGAGTGGTTTCTTTATTGATGGTGCCGCTGACGCCCAAATTTCAGCAGCATAGAGTAAAGGTGGAAAGATTATTGCTCTTATGTACCTCACGGTTGTCTTTTTATCTCTGATATGAAGGAGATGCTGTTTTGCTATCCACCGGAGTCTTGAAGCACGTGTGAGGAGCATGTCTATGTGGGCGTTGAATCGAAGTTTGGAGTCGAATACAACGCCCAGATCACGATGGCTGGATGCAATTGGGATGAGGGTGTTGCCGACCGAAGGCTGGAGAGAAGACGGAGTTTGCTTCAATGAATACACCATGAATTCGGACTTAGCAGGATTGATCTTGAGCCCGAACTGG
This sequence comes from Mastigoproctus giganteus, assembly GCF_048544385.1. Classification (NCBI taxonomy): domain Eukaryota; kingdom Metazoa; phylum Arthropoda; class Arachnida; order Uropygi; family Thelyphonidae; genus Mastigoproctus; species Mastigoproctus giganteus. Next base: position 24,356,537 of record NC_143581.1, on the reverse strand, counting down.
CAGAGGTAAGATGTGACTGCAGTGAGAGTGTTGTTAATTTCGGTTTTTACCAGATCAAGGTCTTGACCAGGGATGATGGGAGTCAGTATCTTGATATCATCTGCATAGCTCAGTAGACATCGAGAATGTGCAACCAGTGGGAAGTTAATAGATGAGAACAGAAGGCCGGAAAGGACCCCTCCTTGTGGGACTCCTGCGGTGACGGATCTAGTAAGGGTGCGATCTCCTGTATGAAGCTTTATAACTCTGTTATTCAGAAGAGAGGAGAGAAAGCATAATATGTTCCCTGTGATCTGGAAGTGGCATTCCAGGAGAGTGAGTAGTTGGTTTACTTGGACGGCATCAAATGCAGCCTCAATGTCTAAGTAAGTCACAGCTAGTTCGTGCCTTTTCTCGAATGCTGACAAGATAGTATTCGTTGTGGCTAGCAGATTTGTGATCGTTGATCTGTTTGGAAGGGAGTAGTGAATTTGGGCTGGATTACTGGGCATGATCTGCTTGGTGAGGATCGGGAGTAAGGTCTTCTCCAGGAGCTTCAGCAGGCTGGAGGAGTTGGAGATGGGTCGGAAATGTTTAGGTTTCGATGGCGACTGAACTTTGGCTAAAGGTTTGATAAGATAGTTTTCCCATTGCTGTGGGAAAATCTGGTTCGAGAGTAACTGGTTGAAAATAATTAAAAGTGGCTGAATAATGTACGGACTTAGGCATTTGAGCATGAATTGGGGAACTCCATCATCACCAGCGGTTGACGAGGCAGGTAGAGAATTGATGGCGACGATCAGCTGTTGTTTTGTGATCTGAATGGTGCTCAACACTTCTTGCTGGGTGGGCTCTGTTAGTAGAGCCAGATCTGAGTTTGGCATAGGATTACGAGTAAATCTTGTGACGAAATCGAGCCACAATTCAGGATCAAATTGCAGAGGAAAATGAAGGTTCACTTTCCTGTATGGAATTTTTCCTTTAGCCAGATCTCGGTTAACGTATAATTTGATTGCCTCAGATTTCATGCGATTAAATTGAGCCCGTGCCCTAGAATAAACGATGCGATCATTGACATTTTGCGACTGTTTCCATGTGCGATGGAGCTGTTGCTTCAGCTGGAAACTCATTTTGAGTTCTGAATTCCACCAAAGTCTTGTATATGGACTGATTGTGATTTTTTTAGAGGCGGCATATTTGGCAACCGTGTTGATCCAGTTTGTGAGAATGTTCACAGCTATTTCTGGGTCACAAGTCTCTAAGGCCACCCAGGGAATGAGAGAGGCGGCTCTGATGCACTTATCTACGTCACGTAAGTTGGGGCTAGTGATGTCAACCTTTTTTGTTGTCCTTCTGGTTTCTAATTTGGGGGCTGGCAGATATGCAGTCACATGTATTGGGACATGATCAGAGTCGAATGACGTTTCTGCAATGTAATCAAGGGTGCAAGGGATAGAGGCTAGAACTAGATCTAAGAGGTTATTCCCCCTGGTTGGAGCTTCATTAATAAGTTGTAGATCAGCACATCTCAAGTGTGCCAGAAGATCCTTTTTCATATTAGATAGCTGAGGAGGTAAATTGAAATCACCACAAACTACGTGAGAAGCTGTGGGATGCAGCTGATTGATTATCCAGTTGGAAACTTCAAGGATGATTTGCGGGGAAGGCGTTGGAGGTATGTACACCACACAGAGGTCAAACGTCACGAAGTTGTATCTTAACGTAACGAGGATTGCTTCATAGTTAGGGGAGTTACTGGATTTATTATCCAATAGCTTGAAAGTGGATTTCTTGTAAAATATTGCGACGCCTCCACCCTTGCGTGCAATCCGAGATGTGAATACGACCCCATAATCAGCTGGGGCAGCTGCTGCTAGGAATTCTTCATCGTCATTGAGCCAGGTTTCGGTGATGGCGAGCAGGTCAAAATATCCGGGGAGCAGAATTTGCTCCATAGTGTCAAGCTTGTTCCTAAGACTACGCACATTCTGATAAAATATGGTGCAGGCAGGTACTGTAGGTACTTTGATACGGACGGGTGGTCTCTGACATAGCACGACTCGATTCAGCGGGGTGTGTCTAGGACTGATGAGCACAGGGATCGGCATATTGGTGTTCCGTGTCTGTGGTTCTAGTTGCGGTAACGAGATCTGGGATTGCTATGAATCAGGGTACCATTGGTGGGAGTCCTTTCCATTACTTCTATATCGCTGCCCTTTATGCCCGAGATATGGCATAACAAGAGCTCCAGCAGGCCAGATTTCAGGATTGAAGAGTGCTTCAAAATCTGCATCAGCCACATCGATCTTAAAGGAAGCGTAGGTGGGATATTTTGTGGATAGCTTGGTGACTCTACCATTCATTTTGAAAGCAGCAAGAAGGTGTTCCACATCATCAGCTGTGGTAGCAGGTGAGAGCCTACTAATGAAGACATTACGGATCCGCTTGCTCATCATTCCAGTGTTCGCAATTTGCATCTTGCTGAAGTGCAAATTGGTTCCAATAACTTTAAGATTGGGGCTCAGTTCCTTAACAGTTGGATTACGTGTCAGTGTTTGTTCTTTTGTTCGTTGGCTTGCAATCATTGCATACGTTGTAGTGTCTCTATGGGTCTTTACATTAGATGCAATCGTAGTCCCTGCATAATGGTTACCTCTCACGTTGTTTGAAGCGGAACTACAATTGCGATGTACTTCAGCAGCCATAGCATTATCCGGATTTGAGCGCGAGGACACCATATGTGAGTTTTGTGATCGCGAATAGGTGCGATTTGGCAGATTCTGCTCCTGATGAATTCTTTGGGTCTTCTGTGAGGCAGTATTTCCTGAGTATCCGTTGGCATCTGCTGTGATTTCAATATATACTGGTCTAGTGCTACGTTCAGGGCACACAACTTCAGACTCATATGTTGTAAGAATGGGGGATGGAGAGGGGTCATGTGGTAATAAAGATGGGGTGGTTTGGGTAGGAGCTCTCGGTTTCGCGTGAAAGTGTTCGTCCGGAGGCTGCTGCTCATGATGGTTAGTTTGAACAGCAAGATCACAAACCGATTGCTTCAGGTCCTCAAAATTTTTCCGCAACGCCTCCAATGTTTTGTGTATGCATTCATTGTGTTCTCGTAGTCGCTTGTTTTCTAGCAGTAGGTCTGCGAGGATATTATGAATTGGCGACAGCTTTATACATAGAGTTGTCTCAATATTTGTGAGGAGCGAGACCAGGAGTGGACTGTGTTCGAGTGATGTTTGATTAATTATTGCGGAGATCTCTGTTGATAGGGTGTTATCCTGTTGGGAGCTACTAGATTTTTGCATGATGAGATCTGAATGGTCATTTTGTTCTTCCTGTAATGAGTCGGGTGTCAATTCCACATGTGCATCTGGCGATGTCAATTTTTCCGTGTCTACCTCAGGTTCGGGTTGGGTCCTGTGCTCAGGTGAATCCGAAATTTGGTTAACGTCGTTAAAAGTTTCACCAGTTGTTCCGAGTGAATGCATATAATTTTCTCCCTTACAGGGGGGGACACTGCCAAACTTTCCGTCGCTGCTTTCCGAGCCTCTTTAGGTCCAACGCGAGACATTCGCTTCCGTATGTCTTGAGACAGGAAGTACATTTTATAGCTACGTCCGGAACAATTCCACAAATTACACAGCTTTCATTATTTGGGTGATCTTGCTTTAAAGGCATTTTCAGATTTTAGGCGCAGATAAAAGGATTACGAGTAGTGGGCTGGAAAAGAGTTTACAATTGTGTTTAGTAGTTGCCTTAACTACGTATCGTATTCCAAGTGATACGTTTACCGATCAGATACAAAATAAGTCAAAATTTACGGCTTATTTTAGTTGGCTAGACTTGTAACTGTTGGATGTAGAAATCCGCTTGTACGAGGCGTGGATAATTGCTAGGAGGCAGTAAATGACGTGTGTTGCCATGGTCACTTGACCGCAAGTACAAACCCACAGCGCATTTGCCTGACCTTGACCTGTAGCCGGAAGCGATAGGTATCTCTGGTCAGCCGTGAGTAGCAAAAACAGCAAATTTTGCAGTATAAGAAAACTATAAATAATAAATACCTGGATGTCCAGGTCGCCACACAATGGATATCCTCTTGTTCAGCATCAAATTAGGAATACACCAACATAGAAATCATCATATAAACCTGAGCATAATTCTGTTAATTTAACTGATTAACCGGAGCAACAAAGACACACAGCCGTACAATTTGCGAGGGCAACTTGTTTCAGGGGTTCCTGGTCTGTCTCCACGGGACGTAATTGGGACAACGTTGGGCCTCAATAGGGGTCCAATGGTTAAATGACCAGATGAACAACGGTACAGAACACTACACATGAACAATTCTCACACACTTTTAAATCTCTGCTGGCATTTCCCAGACAACTATTATTATCATTATTTTTTTTTAGGGTTGCCCGTAATTAAAATGCATTAACCCGTATTTGTGTCCGTAAATTGCGTATGTTCTATGGTTGATTTGCCTGTTTTGCTGGACGAAAAACCCCCAGTTACTGGGGAGAAAAACCTTGCTATCAGCGCCTGAGACCAACTAACTCAGCCACGGAGTGAAAAAGTCCCAGAGAACTGGTCTACTACAATGAATACAACGCGGAGATGGGGGAAACCTCTGGTGCCGTATGGCAATAACATAAACTTAAACTTACACTACCCGCTGGTCAGCCATGCGTTGGGAGCCCTTTTATTTAGGTAATCTTGATGGAGGTCATTGTAATCGCTGCTCTGGAGTACCATCATCCCCAATTTTTCAACCAGTGTGACTGGGACGTCTCTGCTGACGTTGAGCTATCTTCTTATAACTTGTTAAATGGTGCTGTGTTTCCTGAAATTAATCCCGTAGATTCTTATTCGCCTTCTTTTCTTATTCAATGAGGGCATTCATCCCTCCATTCGTCTTTCCGGGCTAGAGCCAGTCTCTCGATGGTCAACATCCGGTGGCCTTGACGGCTCTTGGTCATTATTATTCTGGTTGTTCTCATAATCTCCTCCAGCTCCAATCTATGATCCCGAAGGAGCCTGTTAGTACTGGAACTGTATACGTGTCTATGGCTTTGACCATGTTCCAACCAATGAGCTTTGTTTTCAGCAGGCAGCTCAGTCTCTAATGTTATTTATCAGTCAGGGAGCCATGGTCTATTTTTGTTTTAACTGTTGTGCCTTCATCATCTGCAGGTATTTGTAGGTCTCTCCATCTGTCATGGCTTCAGTCTCTTCATGGTCTTCAGCTGTTAGCTTCCTCCGACTGGTTATCCTTGATTCAATCTATGGGTCTTGCATTTGTCTAGACCAAATTGTATCATGATGTGAATTCTGAGTTCTTCAGTGATCCGCAGTTGCTTTTTCAGTTCATTTTCGGTTGCAGCATACAGTTTGATGTCATCCATGTACAGCTGACAGTGGGTGTACATGTTCCTCTTCCATTCTTTTAGGGTATATCCATATTTCTGATTTTGACCATGGTGTGAAGTGCTTTCAGTGCTAGACATAACCATAGTGCGCTCAGGGGATCTCCCAGGAAGAGTTCTCTTTTTATGGAGATCTGTCTAGTCGCGATATTCTGTACCTTGATGGTGATCTTTCATGTCGCCATGGTTAGTTCTAGGACATGTTTCAGTGCCTGATTTACTTTGTCGATCTTCATTGTATCTATCAACCAGCGATGAAGCACGTATTCGAAGGTCTTACGGTAATCGAAGTAGGTCGTGCTCAGATTTCAGTATTTCTTGCAGGCGTTCTCCATAACTTCTGCGTAAATGGTCAACTAGTCCTTGAATCCTTTCCTCATCTGCTTATAACCTTTCGGCTGCTGGGCTATGATATTCTGGCTCTCCAAGTTGTCTCAGATCTGCTTAGTTATGCAGCTCTTCAGAATCTTGTATATTGTTCAAGAGAGGTAATCGGTATGTATGTCGTAAGTTTTGTTCCTTGTCCTTAGCCTTGCGATAGGTGATTCTGTGAATCAGGGACTATGATTTTGTCAGGCTACCGTTTGATCTGAGTGAACTGCTTCGCTGAACCTCTTGTACCAGTAGTTGTTGTCGATATCTCTTCTGGGGTTCATCAGTGGTTGAACTTCCTAATGGACTGTTATACTTCTTTCTCCTGAATCTCGCACTATGTTATTTCCTGTATATCCTTGGTTTTCTTTAGTCCTTGGTCTATCAGGAGAGCAGGGCCGTTATGGTTAAATTCTCTGCTCCACAGGTTTTCCTAGAACTTCTTGAATGATTTCTGGTCTGGGATTCGTTTCTCCTTCTCCTTTTGTCCGATATTTCTGTATAAGGCTCTCTGGGTTTCTTAAAATATCCGGTTGTTTGTTTTCTTCTGGGCTCGTTCCATTTATGAGCGGAGTCTCCTACTGAGTACAAGGAGGTTCTACCTGAGGGTGTACAGGTTTTTTTTTCGATATTCTGATTTTAGGTCTCGTGTTTGTGTGGATGTTGTCTTTCTCGAAGATGATTTTCACTTTTCTGATCTGCTTCCTACTTCCATTGTCTCGGCGGGATCAGTTGTTTTATCTTCATTTTTAGTTCTTCTATTTTCTGCTGTAGCCTTCTTTCCCAGGCTCGTTTTTCCTTGTCTTTGCGCTTTGTTTTTCTGTTGGTCTCTGGTTTCTCTTCCCTTCATCCTGGTGGATTCTACGGCAGCACAATAAATGGATGTGGGCATATCATCTAGTGTTACTTCGTTGTTAGTGAGTTAATGTGGTAATATTCAATAATCGAGGTGGTATGTGACTTGTCATAGGATCCTCTGTTGGGCCTCTGCTTCCGTGTGCTGTGGGTCTTTGCGGGGTCCATTTCCTCGACTTCTGCTAGGACCTTCTTCTACTCTTCTTCCTTTCTAGATATCGCGTTACCATCTGTTCAGTATAGCTGCTCCTGGTTGTCCTTCCGTTACTTGCTGTTTCTCCTCAACTTCTGGTTCCGTGATGTTCGTATTCTTTGTTCTTTTTAGTTGGTCACTCACATCCTACTTTATTTTTTCGGCGATTGTGGGATATATCAGGTTTTCCACGACGATGGTCCGTATTTGGTCTGCTATTCGCTGTTCAGTGACCAGAACAGTGGAGAATCCGGCGCCGTAACCAAAATTTATTATTACCATTATCTCTTTCTTCCCTTAAGGGGTTCTTTTCCTATTCTGCGTTGGGCAATGGTAACAGGTGCAAGGGCAGTTGTCCGGTTTATATTATTGGTCGAGGAAATCTCGGACTATCCTACAGATGTTCAGTACCTCGGCTTTCTGGATTTCCCTGTTAGTGTGCTCGGGAAATCCTATTGCCACTGGGTTCTTAAGAAGGCTCTTTGACACCATGCGTGATTGAGACGTGATCCGGATGGTCATTACTTGTTCCACATGCCACGTTTCTTTGACTTCCTTTCTTAGGTTTATGTACTTCTTCGTATTATTAACAGATGACATGTGTCCTTTGTTATCCCGGGGTTCTCAGTGATGTATTATTATTTATTTATTTATTTCTGTTTTATGCATCATATCATTTTTCCTTAATAATATCGTGTATTGATTGTTGAGGCACCTTCCAAACGATGGCAGCACTATGCACAGTGCAGTGGTTGCTAGCAGCGTTCTAAGCAGGATAATGTGCTATAGTGATAGTAGCACAATTAATTATAGTGTTGATTTATAAGTTTAATTAATTTCCCGATTTGTTGCATTGGATGACACGTGGATCCCGCTACACAAGCTGGAGTTGTAATGTCTGTCTTGTCCACGAGAAATACATCGGTAGGCTATCCAAAAAAGATTTAGTGGAAATAAAATGATGGTTTCAGATTTCTGGGTTGGTGACTCTATCTGCTCAAAGCGCATTTTGGGAACGCTAAACTGACAGGAGAGCGTTACCCACTGATTCTTAAGGAGATATCGACCCGATTTTTAGCAGACGCGCCTACACTGACACTTCTTTCAACCACACGCGCTTTCCTATCACACGCTCCACGTGCAGTCATCACGTTATTGAAACATATCGCGGTTATTTCTGTTCATATTTTGATGTTTTACCTTTCGCTGCAGCTTCAGCGTATTTCTGTAATGAAACTGTATTTGTAATGTACCCTGTATATGTAGCATCACTGCATTGTACTGTTGCTATCCGGTAGAAGGACATTTGCAGGGGTCCTACTAGTAATAGCAATAGTCATTACATATAAACTACTTTTGTGATTTCCTCCTCACGTATCTAGCAGTCTCAACATGCATGGTGGAAACATATTCCAATTGTTTTATGTACACGAAGCAATATGGCCTTGGCTGATCACTAGTACGCGTGCGCGAGTTGTGTCATACGGTGTTCGTTTATGCTCTTGATATTAATTCAGTTTTTCATAGTTATACTTAACGTTATAAAATGATTCGCCCACCTGTGAATTCTTCTTCTTCTGCTCAAGCTTGATGGAGTATCATCTTCGTGATACGATAAACAGGTATTCCAGCTCACGTTTAAAATCCTTCATTACGATGTATGCGCAGCGCTTTAGCCGTCATGAATATAGCAAACACCCCGCTATCATAAAGGCTTATGGTGACATTGAGTCAACCTTGATCGAGTCACAAAGCATCGCCACTACTGGTTCCCTAGGGAAATCCTCCCTCTCGTCTGTCTTTTGTGCTTAGGATACCTGTCTCAGCTATTTATGCTTTCTTCCGTTCTCTTAGTAATCTCTTTGAAAACGCGAATATAAAAGCTGCAAGCTTAATAGTGCCACAGCATACAAACTACAGTACTTGGAGTTAAAGATTAACTCTTAAAATTTGAACATTTTTTACTGCTTCCAAGTGATTTAAAGACCCGAAATGAGGCATGTCAGAAACAGAGTAACTTGCAACAATTTGGAAATAGGCCTCCCAACTCCGCCAATGTCAATCCCATAGAACACTTGTGGGACATTATGGAAAGGCATATCAGGTATCTTGATACACCAATCACCTCCATACCTGCATTGCTGACAGTATTACATACAGCTTCGTTGGCCATACCTCCCGAATGCTTCCGACATCTTGTTGAATGAATGCCACGTCGGATAGCTGCTGTACTGAGGGCAAAAGGAGGACCTACGAAGTATTAGGTAGGTGGTCATAATTCAGTGATCACTCAGTGTATTTCCAATTCTGAAATAAACATAATCATACCAACGTAGCTCTCAGCGATTTGTTATCTTCAACGATTGTCTCACGTGACAATGGACACAAATAGAGGTACAGTAATATGAGGAACCTCGCATCCATTTCAATCCTCTTGTAATTCTATTGGACGAACACGTGGCATTTCGCAACAACACTCCTATATATTTAATGAAATACGTCACCAGGCCACGTACCGAATCAGGTGTAGCCATTGCATAGATAACACCATTTCTAGTTCATCTTCCAGTGAGGTAAGAGTAGATTTTCATTCGCTTTATTTTGTAGAATTCAGATTAACCTTAACTTTAACCCTTTGGTGCAAATCACATAATAATTAAGGCGACGCTCGTTCACTTTATTGTAATTAATATGTTGTTTTCTGTATTTATCAATGATATTGATCAAGGTGTATCAGGCTTAATGTCTAAGTTTGGAGATGCTACAGAGGTTGGTAGGGTGGTTAATGACAGTAATGATGATGTGCTACTGCAACAAGATCTAGAAAAATTATGTCGATGGGATGAAAAATGGTAGTTGAAGTTTAACATTGACAAATGCAAGAGAATAGAAAGAAAATGGACTTACTGCACATGGGTAGCAGTAGCACCAGAGTAACTAATCAAATGTGTGGTATTACACTCAGGCAGTAGAGAATGAAAATGACATGGTGGTAATTGTGCAGTGAAAGTGCAGACATCCTACCAAGACAGTTCTTAGGGTTTTGTCAATGATATACAGAAACTTTGATAGCAAGGATAAGGAGATGATTATCCCTTTATATTAGGTCATGGTTACTCCGCATCTTGAGTACTGTTTACAGGTCTGGAAGCCTCACTTTAGGACGAATATAGATCTGCTTGCACTGGTACAGAGAAGGGCAGTCGGATTGGTGAAGGGGGCAAAAGGTGCTCTTTCCTAGAAAGGTTTCAGTTCTGCAAATTTCAGTGTCTCGAGATTAAGCACTTGCGAGGAGATCTGATTCAGGTGTTTAAAGGCTTGAATCAATTGAGTAAGCTGAATGTTAATTATATTCACTTGCTGAAGACTACACACATGAGGATGCATAAATTCAAGTTGAGGAAGGATGGATGCAAGATAGATGTGCTGAAGTTTGCCTTCAGCCAGCGGATGGTTGATCTTTGGAACAAGCATCCATCTCGTGTTTTGGAAAAGATTGGACTGAATAAATTCTAGGGATAACCAAACAAATGTTTGGAGAATACGGATGGGTGAACTTTTTTTTTGGCTCATGCTATATATAAACTTGCTTTCTTGCATCATCTGCCATTACTGCTACTACCTCCACTAAAATTTCTGATGAAGACGATTCTGATAAGCTAACCAACGTCAGATTATATTAGCATTTACAGCAGTGTGTATATTTATAATTTCACAAAGAAATGTTTATCTATGATGAACTCACCGAACTCAACTCTATGATATGTTTATTTTATTTCAGAAATAAACAATTAACATAGATATGACATTGGAGAGATAAAACCCATAAGATAAACTCCTAAAATGTTGGGCTATTGAATAATTATTTAGACAAAGAATAATTATTTAGAAAATGAAATATATTTATTATATAAATATGCTCTATTGCGAAAAGTACCCGGGAAATTATAATTTTAAAACCTTTGTTGATGCAATATTTAATGACATGTGGGCTCATATTTTACATAAGCACGCTCCACATCAGCAGTCTTCCAACCAATTTTCATTTCAGGAAGGCTGTATTCGGACCGTGTTCGTTACTCTGTCAACACAGCCATCAATTAAGATGATGAGTCGGCGTAATACGCCAGCGCATCCGAAATGGGTTCAGCGGGATTGAGGTCGAAGCTGTGAGCAGGCCAATGAAGTTTTTGCACGCTCATATTTTCAAGCAAAGTCACTACATACTGACATTCTGAAACAGAAAAGGCATCTTCTCACACTGCTTCCACATTGCAGGAAGTACACTGAATTTTCGAGCATGCCATAGTAGAGCATGACATCACTGTTCCAAGAAGGATGGCCAAACGACGAGAAACAACCCTAATCTCTGCCTAACTTCAGGGTAAGGAACACACACCCTGGTAAATAATGTTCTTCAGCCATCCACAAAACATTGGAAAACTTTGTATCATTCCATGGACAAATTGTGATGAATTGTGCCCATGCAATTGTACATTACGCAGTGCTGGCTGTGACGTTTAGTTTACTTGACGTAGCCAATCCAAAAACTATGCATAATCTCCCCCTCTTTCCTATTTGTTAAATTAAATACCATAACCGTTTCCCTCGTGTGCAAACCAATCTTTTTTGTTGTTTATTTCACAGCGCAGCATAAACCTTTTATGTTTGCCAATCGCCTCCAAAGATAGCTATTTTCGTGTTTTCACAGCTTGCTAAAATGTTACCAACTTACCATAAATATCCGGCACCCTGGCATGTTTTCTTCGACGCTAATGTCGAACGTCCAGACTTACGTCTAGATGACGCGTAGATCAAAGTATTCTTGATTACTGTGCCTGCCCTCCGTGGTACCATTGTTACCCTCTTCTAGTAACCCTTTCTCGCCTGTTCGCAAATAACCACTCCTTCCCTAGTACAGGCCCCTGTCTTTGCTACTCTCAGTTCCACACATCTACATTTACAGTACTTGTTATTTCTCTTCCATTTCACTGCTATTCAATTTCTACATCTATAATCTCTTATTTCTAAATCCAGTATTTCCAATACGCTATTGGAAAACAAGATATGTACAATTTTAAACTGTTATTCTGTTGAAAGGATGTTGTCCTTTTATATGACTTGTCCGAAATATGGCTGTTCAACATCCAGCACTAGTCTGCCAACAAACTTTTTTTTATAAACAGTTTTAACGATTTCTATTGACTCTGTCTCGATGGAACGATGTTTCCTGTTTTTTGCTCCCAATTCGAAAATTTTCAAGAGAGAGAAGTCCAAAATGCGAAATAGAAAAGTCATTCACCAGAAACAGAATATCCATAAGATAGATAGTGAAGAAACTTCCTAAGAGATTGGTAATTAATAAAATTAATATCTTTATTGCAGGCAGTGATTGGTTACACGATTGCCTGATGCAATAATACCCACAACAGCGACAATGCTAGGGGTTTAACATTAAATAACTTATACAAGAAGAATTACTTAAAACATATATTAGGACATAAAACGTATAATTACATATTTTACATATAAAATCGATATTAACATGTGAAATGAACACACATGAAAGGACGATGACAGTCACTCGGTTGAAGACGAAAGCTGCTCCCTGATGATGCGTCTTCTGTACGATTTGTCCTCTATGAACTTTTTGTAGTCCACATCTATCTCCTGGACGTTGTGGAGCATCTCCATGGGCAGGAATTTATCCCCTATTCTGAGCCTCCACGCCACAGACTGCAGAGAGTGGAGGGCTCTTAAGGATTTTGGGGGGATCCTACAATTGCACATCTGCCAAAAATTAGCCTGACTGCCCTCTTCTGAATGGAATTTCGAAGGCTTAGGTTTTGGGGACACTGCCCCACATGTAGGAAAAATATTCCACGGTAGAATGAATTTAAGATTTTTTTAGAGTGAGTAGCTGTTTTACAAGAAAAGAAGTAACACCGAGAACGAAAGAGGAAACCCAGTGTTTCAGACGTAGAGAAAGCAATATTTCTGATGTACTTGTGCCAAAAAATATTAGAAGTCAGAATAATCCCAAGTAAAGATATGTGATCTTGTTTAGGATTGTCGTCGGAGATGGGAATAGGAGCAGAATAATCCTTTTTGAGAGATATAAGACAAGAGTGAGTTTTCGAACGATTGAAATTAACTAAGCTGACTTTGCCCAATTAGAGAATTACCTATGTTTCGCCTATCCTTTTTCCAGTTTTCCTGACAAAACAGAAATCAAATATACTTTCTTTTTAGAGGACCAGTGCCTTCCACCATTGGAAATCTCACTGTACTTCCTAATCAGTGATCCTTGCTCTATCTTTGAGTGGGAATTTGAGACCTTGGTGTGTTCCGCGTTTTAATTCCTTGAACAACCTAGTTTCTTCAAGCTCTCATATTTGCCCATAAAAAGCGAAATTTCCATTTAACCTTCCCACAATCTTTGGATAAAAACACACAGAATCAATCCTTTTCTCTATACTATCTCCCAGAACAAATGATCCTCAAACAAGTCACAAGAAAGGTGAATATTAAAAATCCGTAGCTCGTAGGAGTACCACCTTTGGCAGTTCTCTCCTGGGCCAGAAGGGTCGAGCCCTTTCTTTTAAAGCCACCACATCACCAGGGAACTATCATCCTTTCACCAGTTGGCGAAAGGGTGACGGTCCATGAGAAATCAAATTCCTTTTCGTGAAGAATGAAGAGGAAGTTTTCATTTGATGAATTTTTGAATTTTCCACTCTTCGCTGGGTGAAGTCCATATTAGAAAGACAGACTTTGCCAAAGTACATAAAATAGTTTATCTGTAAATTGCAAACCAAAGCCAATATCTAATCGCCACAGTCATATATTCATCTAATTTTATTAGTACCGTTATTGTGGTATTTTATACACATAATTCACGCATTTTATAATTACAGATAAAAGAAGTTTAAATAATGTTTAATTTTTTACTCTGTGGTTGCGAACATAGATGGGCAAACTAATGATTGTATTTTCAAGGACTCGATGCTGGTGGAGTTTGCTTTCGCCGTCGTTCGGCAGAAGATCGTCTGGACAAAACTGACGCAAATTTCGTGGATGTCATTCATACCAGTGGCAGAGACTTTCCAATAGGTGAGTTAACAGTGTGTGTGTATTTCCTATAGTTGCTAAATGTACTGGTATTAAAATGTCTAGAACTCCCAAACGTGCCCTCCTGTGAGCATGCCTGTACCATCGCTGGATTGTGCTGTCTAAATCAGATACATTGATGCCACAGTCCTATCTTATTTTCAACAGGACCTTATCCAAAGGCGATGTCCTTTGAATACGGGTTTGCTAAGCAATGGTCCTCACCATGGGACACAAACTAAACGAAACTATTACATTAGGGTCACCATGTAATTTCTTACATATACCAATGTGTATTGTGTCTGAAAATTGAGTGTGTTCCCTGGTCGATTTGCCTGTTTTACTGGACGAAAAACCCCCAGTTTCTGGGTAAAAAACCCTTGATATCTACGCCTGAGACGAAGTAACTCAGCCACAGAGTGAAAAAAGCCCATTAGAGCTCCTCGTGTCATCGACGGAATTCGAACATGTGCCTTTTCCAAACGGTGTGGTGAGGATGGTGACGATACCATTGTGCTACCTGCGAAGACTCACCATGGGACACAGAACCGATAAAAACAAAAAGGATTTTACATAAACTTAATAGATCGAACAGTCAAAACGGATACTTACCAGGACTTTGTTTTCTCCGCTAGAACAGTTAGAGGTGTTTGGAACCCTGAGCCTGTGCAGCTTGAAATTCAAGTATCCATGCCCCGTAAGGACGAACATTGTAAACACTCGAATTAAACCAGTTACTCCCAACGGTGGAAAGCAAGCTAAAGTCAGGAATGAGCAATTTAATCACCTGCCCTAGAGATTAATTATCATTATTATTATTATTATCAATTTATTACCCCAGGAAACCGTACAAGAGTACGTGCGTGCTCGACCTGACATATTTACAGAGATAAACCTACAAGAGTTCGAAATAAAAGCGAAGTTTGTAATAAACATAACAAAGCTTCGCCGCCGTGCAGTGAAGACGTGCAGTTTAAGGCTCCGTAGAAATTTGTTTAAAAAATGTGCTTTAACTTCAATTCTTGTCTCAAAATGTGTTCTCACTCAAAGATGTCAACTAGTGGACTCCCCCAGTAAGAAAAGTTGAAAATTCTGTTGGGAAATTAGCGGGTTATTTGCGTTAATATCTGTATCCTTTGTTTGCCAGACCGCAGTGGTCACCATGTGGCTGGCAGCAGGGATATAGAGAGGCGCCGCTATCTCGCGGTTGCCACGTAAATACCCTGCACTTGACTGGGGAGAGTGCCCCATCAATCCTAAACCCAGGCTGAAAGAGAGCCTTAACTTTCTGTGAGAGTAAAGTGCACTTATACCTATAACTACAAGCAGCTCTTAATTCGATTCGGGTTAATTTTGAATTTTGAATATTACTTTGTTCTCAGTGATAAAGGCAATTCCGGATTGTATGACGACATACAGAACTCCCTGCCTGCACGAGCTGAAAATAAATCCGTAATATTTCTTGAATTTACGCCTCAGGGCTCATTGACCCACTCCTCACTCACTCACTTCAGCGACTTTACACGTGTTCTGTATTTCTCGTTCAGTTTTTCGCTGTCTTCAAGGACGCTGATAATCCTTTAAATCGCAAATACCTACGGTTTCTGCAGCCATGAGCGAACCTACTACTTGCACAGGGTGTGGTTATCAAGTTGACTATGTCCTCGTGTGCACTTCGTGCAAAGCCGTTCGCCTCTGTGGGCCATGTAGCCCATACGCTGATTTGAAAAGACTCGCAAAGAAAATTAAAAATTCTTGGAAATGTGAACATTGCAAACAAGCACAAAATGACTGAGGAATGTCGATGACACTTCACTTAATTTACAAACTGATCCGGAGTACGTATCCCGCCCGCCGTGATTTTATTCAGCTAAGTGATTCTGTAAACGAAATTCAGACCGCAATCTCTCAACTTTCTGCTGAGTTTACACGGTTAAAGGACTCAGGGCAACAGAGAACCGACATCACAGGTGCGAAACCTGATGAACTTCTAGAACTGAGGATATCTGAACCCGGTGTGTCATGTTCAGGAACCACGGACGCAGTTGTTGAGAGTATCGAGCGGTTGATCTCCAGAATTAATCAGCTTGAAAATTATTAAACTTCAGGACACCCTCATCAGACGCAATAGCGAAAATAGATCATGGAAATGAAATCTCAAAAGCACAACTGGCAGAGCTACAAGACGACATCACAGTGCTGCACAAAGAAAACAAGGAGATGAAATTTATACTCCTTGATATCTATAATAAGATCGAACTGTGTAAGCTAGCAGATCCGAGCAAACTCACTAACCTTCTGAACTCAGACGATCTTAGTAGATTATATAAAAATTACCCAAAGGCCATTACAGTATCAGTCTTCCCCGAATGTAGCAAAAAATCAATCCCCAGTCCTCCATCAGAAGCTCCAGGTAGGAACGAATCTGAAAAACGGCCAAACACTGGACATCGTCGAGCGCCATCTCCTCGCTCCAGCCAGCTTATAAAAACAGCAAAAACCACCCACAAAAGCCCATCATTCACGTACGCTCAAGAAGAACCTGAACAGGTTAACTGATGTTAATCACCACTCAACGAAAGAGAGGTTTCCACAATTACAGAAGCAGGTTCCACCAACGGTCAATGGCACCACATGTAGAAACTCTCTTACTTGCAATAACGAATTCTCTACCTCTATGCCAATGAGGCAAAAGTCATCATTTCCACCTTCACACCCAACATCTCGCAATGCCTGTCCTGTCATACCTCACTCGCACTTCTCATCTTCACAAGGCCTGGGACTCAGTGTTGCAGCGAATTCAATATTCGAACCAGCGGATTCTTTCACACTACAATTTCCACTCCCAGTTCACCCCACTGCAAATCCATCCTATCCTATGCAACCAGAAGAAAGTACACATATGGACTTCAGAGTGAGCCAACGAACAAGTACAGCTTCATGTGAATGGCTTCGAATTGGCACATCGACCAACTCCAAACTGCAGCCTTCCCACACACCTCCCAGACGGCAAAAGTCCAGACCCTCTAGTGGAATTTTCATATCTCGCTTAGCCCCAAATACCACAGCAAATCATGTTGCTGAGGTTCTACGTGATCAACTAAACCTTCGACTAAAGATGCACCAACTTCACACCAGGAACCCCGCTGCGCATCATTCAGGGTTGAATGCGCACAGGACCTGTTCAATTTAATTGGAACCGAATCTATCTGGGCTATTGGCACCATTATTCTACCCTTCTATAATAGGAGAAACAGTCACCTTCCCCAACCTTCACCTCTGCACCAAACCCAAGTCTGCAACATCACCACCCACAGCTGACTGGACTCATTCCCGGACAACTTCCAAAGATCTCAGCAGTCCTCCTTTCATACCACTGCTCTGCCAAGCCCCACAGTTAAAGCACCACCCTGCCATGTTAAGAGTATCCTGAGTCCCCTATGTGATGGTCCCCATAAAATAACAGTCCATATTTCGTTAGGAAGTCGTGCCGTTCGCTCGCGAACATGCCAACTCAGAAAACCTCCAATCAGGACGGCAGTTCGTAGAACACATGTCATCAGGGTATACTTCCAATATATCAGGTCCATTAGGAACAAACTAGACTCAGCAGAACAGATCTTCCTCTTCCAGGTCGCTGACGTGGTCTGCCACGCAGACCACGTCAGCTATTGCTCGTTACCACATGCTGTCTGTCTCCAGTCAGCAATCTAGAGGCGGTGGAGTAGCCATACTGTACAGCACTTCCCTATTCTCATATGAGAATTCGACTTCAATTACAACTCAAGCTTTCGAAGCGATTATAGTCTCGCTACGCTTCCACTCCAGCCACATTGATATCGCATCTGGGTATATTCCCCCAGGGCCTACAATTGAAATTATTGAAGATCTAGGAAACTGGCTCTTAAACCACCTTCGTCCGTCTGCACAACGCCTTGTTTGTGGTGATTTTAACCTGCCTCCAAACCGCCATCACCTCTTTATCAGGCTCTGTGAATTCTTCAAATCTATCAAGATGACACAGGTCAATGAGAACCCCACCAGGGGATTGAACCTACTGGATCTCGCTTTTGCTTCAACACCATGCACAACTGAGGATGATCCCATCGCATTCTTCCTGTCCGATCACCAGCCCATAGATTTGACATGGTCATTGCAGGTGCCAAACTTCAACATCCCTGACAACAAAATAGTCAAATACGTTTCAGCACCTAAATACCTTAATTCTCAACTCTGTGTAGAAGCAACATGCTGCATTCCTTGGGATGTTCTCATTGACTGCGACTTCAGCCTCGCAGCGACACTGTTGTCTAACTGGATTATATTAGTCACCGACTATGCTGCCACCAAACGAGTAACAGTAACTCCCCGTTCCAGATCGTGGTGAACTGCTGACCTCAACAACAGCTTCAAAATGAAACAAGTCCTACATAAGAAATGGAAGCTTACGAATGGCAGTCAAGACAGAATCGCCTTTTCCCGCTCCAGGGTCCACTTTAATCGAAAGAAAGCTGCTGCAATCCAAGTAAATCTTAACCGCACTCTGAGGAAAGGAAAGCCATTCTATGGTCTTCACAGCCAAACTCATCACAGGCCAGATGTCATCTCCAAATATTTGGAACGCTTGCTCAAGGCGGTGTGGTGGAATGGGGTATGTTTGTTTTGTTGATAGGGACTTGGTTCTCTCATACCGTTAGAAGGTCGTGTTAACTCCAGTGAATATCTTTCTGCCGTATCAAACGATTTCAGTCTGCAGTATTTCATTTTATCCAAGATTGAGATGGATTCTTCGAAGACGAAAACACAGCAATCATATCTCAGTGGTTCGGCGAACATTCCCAATATTTCCAAGATCTGGTAGGAAAAGGTAGTTCGGCCTCTCAGCACTCTACCGACCACAGTACAACGGCTGGCAAATATCGTGATTAATGAATGGTCAAATGTGGAGCTAGACTCCTTTAGACGCCTAATGGAATCAAATCCTGAAATATTAGGAATGTAAGTTTTCATCCACACCGGAAAAGCAAATTCCAATAACGAAAAATAATATGATTCTGGTAAGTAAAGATAGCGTACAGAATTTTTCTTAACTTAAAACTTTTAAGAGAACATGGAGTGGGTATTGGAATTTGCTTTTCCGGTGTGGATCGTACTTGGTTTATAAGGGGCTTATAAACCAAGTACGATCATTGAAAGCAATCCTTACTACATCACATGCTAGAAAATGCTGATAATTGCCTTCAGATCTGATTCCTCACAAACATATTGGGACTCTTTTCAGATAATTACTGTGCCCCGTGACCATTTTGAAAAATAAAACTTTTTTTTTGTCTCTTTTTATAGGCCTTGGCATTGTAGATGCATTATATGGTGCAGGAATATATGAACCAATCGGACACGTGGATTTCTCTCCAAACGGAGGAGATCAACAACCTGGATGTGATCCTGGTAAGTATTTTAAGTGCAAGAAATGTTTGCGCTAAAAGCACACACAAAAGGGAAATTTTCATGCCTTAATGTGGATCGGAATTCTTTTCCCTTGAATTCTGTTGAGAGTTCCACCATTTTATGTTTAAAGTAGTCCCTCCTCTGATTGGAAATAATATGTTCATTAGGTGATGATGAATCTTATTGTCGATATAAACATCCCTCACTTTTCCAGTCTACTACACGCGCGTATCTGTTACATCTCTTTACGAGAGCTCCACAACTGTTTATTGAAACGAATTTATGTCATATTTTTCTTTTCTATAAGTTTCACTTCAATAAAACAAAATTCAATAGACAATTTCGTTTTTAGGTTTGCCTGGATTCGTATGCAGCCACATACGTGCAATTGCTTTATATGGAGAGTCGATAACGAACAAAAACTGCAACTTCACAGCCGTGGAATGCGATTCTTATGACGATTACAATCGAGGAATATGTACATGCACAAACAGAAGGATTGCGGTGATGGGATTGAACGCTATAGACTTCAAAGATCGTTTTCCATCCGGTCCCAATCAACTTTATCTGAAGACGAATAGCGCATCTCTGTACTGCATTCCACAATGCTGAATTTAATTTGAAACGCATCAGATGACATTATGATGTACACGATTCGTTAAATATACACTTGTGTTCATTGGTAGTTTAATGGAATTAAATTTCAAATAAACTGTTTAATCTCTTTTGTTTATTATTCTCTTAAGTTGATAATGTGTATTAAAGCAGTCTCCTTCAATTATAATTAATTAACAAAGTCAGCTTAAAAGCGACCTCATTAATGAGAATATTCTTAATCTCCCCACTACTAAGACAACTTGACCAAGCCCTCACTTTCACAGCGGACAAGGATAATTCATTATGCTTTAATACCCGATTTAGGGGTAATGATGATTTGCATTATTTTAATATGTACTCTGCTGTAATGTGTTCAGGGTTGTTTGGTTGCTTGATGTAGGTTTTAGGTGCATCAGCAACTTAGGCCATACAGCACCGTATGTAATATGTCTGTACATTGCGCGTTTTCTAAAGCCGATATGCTGTTTGCTGGACAAAAAGCCCAGTTTTCGGGAGAAATAATCTTGCTATCCTCGCCTGAGACCAACTAACTCAGCTACGTTATGAAAAATATCCATAAAATGCCTCGGGTCATTGGCAATATTCGACCTCAGGTCTTCTTCAACCGGTGTGGGGAGAATAGTGATTATACCAATTATGTTACCCACAAGTGGTGTGTTTAGGGACTAAATAGGAATTGAAACCAGGGTATATTGATCTTAGGATGTAGAGGAATAGCACTGTGGTTGATATTGATAACTTTGGAAGTAATGACTTCCAGTTTTAGATATCTATTGTCACCATTCTGGACATAGATTTAAGAATAATCGCATTAGGTCATTCTACCTGCTCCAACATTGATTCAGTCGAATTTCCTAATCCAACCACCTCAGATTTGTTTGCGCAAGAAAAACAGAGACCAGAAGGTCTCTGTACGCACGGTCTTTGCAGAAGTAGGAAACCCAAAAGAATGTTCTCATGCTGTTTATATAAGCCTCGAACTGCCTCTCCCAATGTAAAATTTTCTCAGATGGGATCGAATGTTAGGCCCTGCTTTCCTGATTCAGTTTAGCTCGGTAATGATGCATTGGCTAGTAAGTATAATGTTACCACAAAGCTGGCTCTGATTTCCATAAGGACTCCAACATATTACCTTTCAACGTGCTAACTTCACCAAAGAAATATTTTAGACTGAATCTATCGACTCTAACAAGTTTTCTTGCTGTGAATCACAACCAAGGTCCTGAAATATATGATCTCACTAGTTTTGTATCCTAATTTCCTCATCCAATAAAAATGAGACTCCACTTTTAATAGTGATGCAACCTCAAATAAAAAGTATCACTACAGCCACTTTGTCTATCCTTCCCTCTGATCTCTAGCGTTCGGTATCAATTATCAAAGACACTCCGATAATTCATCATCCCGTGATCAAACTCCCTGATTTAAAATTCTGATTAGTTCCTGAATACAAGTCCTAGTGGAGCAGTATTATTGTATCTCGCCCTCATCACGGTGCCTCACTTAAATATCTGCTCTCAATCCGAAATGGGTTTATTGGGTTTTTAGGGTTTTTAGGAACAATGGCGTATAAGGCCATATTTTTCCACATATACTGTCTGTAAATAGCGTGTGTTCTGAGGTCGATTTTCTGTTTGCTGGTAGAAGAATTCGAGTTTCAGGGACAAAGCCATGTTACCTCACCTGAGACCGACTAAATCAGCCACTTTGTGAAAAAGGCCCATAAAAATTCTTCGCGTCATCGAAGGGACTTGATGCTTCAGCAACCCATTTCTTTGAAGATTAGAAACCCTACTTCCATTTAAACAGATGAAAAAAATCGATGGTTAACTTATCCACTATGTAAGGCAATTGCAATAGAGAACTTGGAACACTGTCTCCGAGTGTGAAGATCGCACGTAAATACACTGAGTGATCACTGAATTATAACCACCTACCTAATACGTCGTAGGTCCTCATTTTGCCGTCAGCACAGCAGCTATCCGACGTGACATTTATTCAACAAGATGTTGGAAGCGTTCGGGAGGTATGGCCAACCAGGCTGTGTGTAATGCGGTCAGCAATGCGGGTGATTGGTGTATCCAGACGCCTGATATGCCTTTCCATTGTGTCCTACAAATGCTCTATAGGATTGATATCGGGGGGAAGTTCGGAGGACAATCGATATGCTGGAAGTCAGAACTGTGTTCCTCAAACCATTCCTGCACAATAAATGCCCGGTGGCTCGGCGCATTGTCATCTTGGAAGACATCATCGTCATTCGGGATAAATTGTAATATGTCGGGGTGTACGCAGTTAGCAAGGGGTTGACGATAGCGGACACCACTGATACGTTGTTCCACATGCAACAGGCGCAGCACTGTTGCATGTGGAACAATGTATCAGTAGTCTCCGCTATCGTAGGGTCCAATTTCGTTCCTGCCAGTGAAGCAAGCCCCACACCATACAACCGTCTCCACGGGCCTGCACTTTTGATACCATGCATGAAGAATCAAGTGCCTCATGTTGTTGAAGCTAAATCCATACACGACCATCCACGGTGTGGAGTAAATGACGTGACTCATCCGCCCAGAACACAGTCTTCCCCTCTTCTAACGTCCAACCTGCATGCTCTTTGCACCAGGCGAGTCTTTTACGCCGATGAACCTTGGTTAAGAGAGGATGCCGTAAGGGTCATCTGCTCGTATAGCCCATATGTGCGAGCGTGTGACGCATGGTCATGCCAGATATTGTTCCGGGTTGGCCCATGTTGTATTGAGTAGTCAAGTCTTCAACAGTGCTGCTCCTGTTCGCCTGTACGAGTCGTCGCGCCCGGCACTCACCTCTAACATCAACCTTTTGCTGCCCTTTGCAGTTTTGCCGTCGGGTCGTTGTTTAACCATTTTGTCCTGGTACACTTTAAATACTGTTACTGTCGAACACCCCAATAGTTCAGCCGTTTTGGAAATCGGGGCACCAGCTCGTCGAGTACCCACAATCTGTCGTTTACCAAAGTCCGATAAATCCTTCCTTTTACCTATCACGCTCGGAATTTTACTACCTTCTTAACCACTGACACCTTATGTATGCTGCATAGGTCGACTAACTCCGCACCCTCGTACCTCACGTGGTCAACAGGACGCATTCAGTTTTCATAGGGGTGATTATAATTCAATGATCACTCACTGTATAAAAGACATCGGGATTGTGAAAGGGCTCATAAACGGGCAACCTATTTGATCATATCTGCAGAAGGGCTTGTCGAAAATATTAGCTCCAGAATTTGGTAAAAAAATAGCACGTTAAGCATATTAGATGGAACCTCATTGAGGTCTATAGGGCTCTGAACGGGACAGTAAAATTTATGGGGATGAAATTTTCACCATTATAAAAAACACCAGAACTGGGACAGTAAACTTATATATGATGAGGTGACAGATGCTAAGACTGGACAAGAAACTTTTATTTTAACAATCGAGGTGCTATTTATTATTATTAACTAGTAACAGGGTTTTAAGAGTATCAGTGACCAGGCAATATTATCCCGTCTATCCGTCTATAAGTTACATGTGTTCTGTGGTCGATTTTCCGTTTACTGGACGAAAAACCCCAGTTTCCAGGAGGCAAAACCACGCTACCCTCGCCTGAGACCAACAAACTTAACCTTCTTGTGAAATAGGCCCGTTGTGAAATTCCTCACGTCATCGACGAGATTCGAGATTTCTTCACCCGGTGCGGGTTGGACGGCGATCCTACCAATTCTGCAACCGACGAGTGATAATTATTGGAGTAAGTTTCCTCCATGTGTGGTAAGACTGACAGCTCAGTGAAATTCTAATGTCAGCCTCTGATAGATGAGGAGAGAATCACAAAAGTAGTTTATATGTAATGTCTATTTCCATTGCTGGTAGATCCATCGAAAATGTCCATTCACTGGACAGCAACATTGCACTGCAGTGATGCAACATACACAGGTACGGTACATTACATATTCCGTTTTTTGCAGAAGTATCTCAAGCTGCAACCAGGGGTAAAACAAAATATGAACAGAGGGAACGACAGTATTCCTCAATAACCTGATGACTGCACATTGACGGTGTGACAGGAAGGCGCATGTCGTGAAAAGAAGTGGGCGCGTCTGCTAAAAACTGAGTAGACATCACCTTAAGAATCACTGGGTAACGTTTTTCTCCGCTAGCTTATTGCACTTTGAGGAGATACGATCAGCAACCCATAAATATGAAACAATCATTTGCTTTCCACTGAAGAGAGAACACGAACTTTTTTGGATTGGGTGCCATTGTACTTCCCATTGGCAGAGAGACATTGCAACTGCAGCTTACATAGTGTGATCCACGACTGTTCCAATGCAACAAAACGGGAACGAATTAAGTTATTTAAAGGAATTGAACTTTTAATTAATTCTGCCACTATCACTACAACACAGGTTCCTACTTTGAACAACGCCAGCAACCTCAGTAGTGTGCACAGTTCTGCCATCTTTTGGGAGACACCTCAAGCAATAAAAATACGACATTAGCGTTAGTCCCCTTAATTTTCTTAAGGGAATTGATAAAAAAATAGTAATAAAAAATTTGATAAAAATTATAATTGTAAATTATAAAATTATAATAATTGATAAAAAAATTTGAAATATGAACTTTGTTTTGTTGAGTCTTTGATGATTATTCCTTTAAATAGATTTCAGTTCATTCAAATAATTGTCCCTTTTTCTGTCTATTTTCTTCTTATAGTGCAAAATTTATATTTCTTTTTAATTGCAGTTGATTTCGAAAAAGGATGAACGCCATTCTCCTGTTCGGTCATGATGTTCGGTTCTTCAAGTAGTTCACTATCTTCTTGGTTTCAACTTGTCAGCAGCCTATACGTTACTGGAAGACAGCTGATTGGTCTGTGCTTCGCTACTCCTAGGCAAGCTGCTCCGCTAAATGTCTCTTTCTACGCCTGAATTTCATGTGCCTCTAGTTGAAGATATTGTGGGTCTTTCTCTTGAATCTCCCATTCTGCCATCCCTTCTATGTCCTTGATTTCCTTGTGTTTTCGGTCTAATCAGGATGCACCGTCGTTATTCGTAATTTCGCTGCGCCACAGGCTAGCTGAGAATCCCCGAATGTCTTCTAGTTGGCCGGTCCATCACTGTTATCCATTTGACACTGCATCAGTTGGCCTATGTTCTCTCTAAGCTATTCTATCGTGTGCTGTAGCTTTCTTTCCATTCCAAGGCTGAAGGATCAATAAATGGTTATGTGGATGGCATCTTGTGGTACTTCGTTGTTGATGAGGTAATCGGTATTATTTACCATTTGGGGTGGTAAGTGACTTGCTGGATGTTTGGTCTCCGTTTCAGACTGGTGTGGATTTCTGTGAGGGGGGGGGGTTCATTACCTCGAATTCTGCACTTTCAAGCATAATTAAGACATTCTCAATTGATTCAGATCTGGTGAATTAGGCAGCCAGGGTAGATGTTAGAATTATTGGGAATGCTCACCAAACTACTTAGACATAATTAATGTTTTCGTCTTGAAAGAATCCATCGCAATGCAGGTTAAAATCGACATCCATTCATGAACTTCACGCTCACCCTACCAATTATTGGCGAAAAACAAAACCACAAATCACGACTTCTCGGACCAAATGATCTTTTTTCACTGTTCCACAGTCCGGCTTGACTTTGGCGGACCACTTCAGTTGAATCTCTCGATTTTTTACAGAAAGAATTGGCTTTCGTGCAGGCACACAATTACCAAATCCTAGAATCTTCAACTGTCGCTTTGAAAACTAAACTACAAAATATCAAAACTGCCCAAATCAAGCTATCTGCAGCAAAACACAGCTGCAGTGAACATACAACAACATTACCTCCGACCAACAACGAACAGTAATACAACAAATACATCTGATGGTCACAACATGCCGTTTGAAAGTAGCTCCAAGAAGACTGTTGAACCAAGAGCATGGTTCAACTGTCTGGCCGGCAGGTTCAACTGTCTGGTTCAACTGCCCGCATGGTTCAACTGTCTGGCAATCTGGCCCGCAGGTCTCTTGGTAATTCCATCGTTTGGCAATCATAATGAACAATCAGCGGTACAACCGATCACGAGACTAGAGATGGGCAGTGTGCCTCTCTCTGCATAGCTAGGCAGCGAACCAGTCTGTCCCTTCCAACTTACAATCATGCAGATCAACGCACAACACTCTAGATGAGTTGCTGATGAGATCAGGCTCATTGCAACAGAAAATTTATTTGATATTATATGCATTCAGGAATCTTATGACTCTATGCACATTTATGGGCAATCTTCCAAAGTTATGGGATATCCCATGACTACAAGAATCATACAGTCCTCTGCAACAGATCCTAAACCTACCATCATCATATTCAACAACAAGCTGGATATCACTGTTATTTCTGGCTAGTGTAATCAAAATTTCACCTGTATTTTAGCCTCTACATCAACTTTCTCGTTCTACTTACTGTCACTATATTGTTCACCATCAGAAGATATTAATTTATCACAAAGATATCTAGAACAGGTGTTTGCTACTCTAAATCCCACATATTTAATAATTACAACTGATTCAAACTCAAAATCTTTATTATGGTTCAGCAGTGTTCTGGACAACAGAGGTAGGATTTTCGAGGAATTTTTATTCACCTACAATTTAAATCTGCACAATTTACCCAACCAACCGCACACCTTCTCAAACGTTCACGGAGAATCAAACATTGATTTAACCATTTCAACGTCCGCCGTGTCCTAGAGGATCTCTAATTGGACCATACATACTGACTACACAAACAGTGACCACCGAGCAATCAGTTTTAAGGTATCTCTCCTTCCAAATACTACAGGTCCCCTTCTTCTCCTCCTCCAAAAGATCTTAGAAGAATTTCTATCAAAACCATCAAATGGCCTTTATTTATGTCTTCAATTCACCAGGATTTTAACGTTGACACTCGCCGGTCTTTGAACCAGTTCAATGCCTCAGAATATGCATTCTATGTACAGGCTACCTTACTTCGTGCTACAGAACGCTCCGCTAAGAAGAAAATTAGCAAGCATGCCACAGTTCCAGGGTGGACAGCTGAACTTTCCACTCTGCGCAAAAAAGTACACAAAACACGCAGAGACTTTCAACGGAGAAGGTCCTGGCCTGAACCACAAGTCACCAGGCCAGCGGAAAGAATACGTAAATACAATTTCAAAACAAAAACTTGCCTCCTGGCAACACTTAGTTCAATCCACAGGAAATTCTGATCCCAGGGGTCTATTTTATAAAATTAGCAAAAACAAATTTCACTCTCATGAAGTGTACAACACTGTAGTGAACAAC
This sequence comes from Mastigoproctus giganteus, assembly GCF_048544385.1. Lineage (NCBI taxonomy): Eukaryota > Metazoa > Arthropoda > Arachnida > Uropygi > Thelyphonidae > Mastigoproctus > Mastigoproctus giganteus. Next base: position 24,329,192 of record NC_143581.1, on the reverse strand, counting down.
GACACAGAAACCACTAACTGGAATGACTCAGGTAACGCCATCCTCGATGGCTTGCTTCCCCTGGACGATCTCACAACAGAAACTCCAGAACAAATATCTATCAGGAACAGCAACTCAACCTACCATTCCTCATATGAAACGGATATCTTCACTCTTCCTGAGCTAAAGCTGGCCCTAAGCAAAATAAATATCCATAAATGAAATGTCCAGGTTTAAATCTTGTGGAAAATGCTGTAATTAATCAAATTTACTGAAATCTTTCCAGAAATACTTCTATGTACAACAAATGTCTTACTCAGGGGGGATATTTCATAATCCCTGGAAGGTAGCTTTGATCAAAATTATTCACAAGCCGGACAAAAATAAATCTGGTCCCAAAGCACACAGACCAATCTCTCTTTTGGCAAACCTTGGCAAACTATTTGAAAATTGTTCGCACCCAGAGTAGTAGATTTAACTGAAGGTCAAAACCTAATGTCTCCATCCCAATTTGGCTTCAAGAAGGGAAAATCCTGTGAAGACGCCTTGGTCTCTTTTGTTAACCACATATCAGCTTCGAGGGCTAAATATGAAATGGCCATATTCGTTGACTTCGAGGGAGCTTTCGATTACCTCTGGTGGGAGAGCGCTCTCAATCGTCTTATCAAAGCCACGTGCTCTCAGCAACTGTTCCAAAATAGTTATTAGAAGTTACTTCCAAGTAATCTCGGAACAGCAGTCTCTCTCAAGGACCATCTCAAGAGGATGCTCCCAGGGATCAGTTCTGGAACATAGTTTTGGACAGCTGGCTCACACAAAAACCTGACAATATCTCTGCCTTCGCCTACACCGATGATTTGGTTCTTCTAATTCCAGGTCGATCGTGTCTTCAACTAGAACAATCAGCCAATATCTTTCTATCTAATCTTTCTGAGCTAATCAAGTTGTCAAGTATACATAAACTCTGGCCTTGGTTACCCGCCGGTATTGCACTACTTCCGGCGGGTGCGGGATTTTAGTACGCTGAGACCTGACAGTGAATAATGGAACCGGATCTGGCTCCTCAAGCTTGGGATGGGCGTTAGGCGGCACTTGCCCAGAGTGTTGGCTGCTCGCTTGTTCAAAGAGGCCTGACACTTTTTTTTTCAGGCATTTCACAGAGATTTTGTACTGTCGCACGTGTTCAAGGTGGAGATGGGCATTTGCCTTGGTGCCACCCTGACTCAAGAACATATAAATAAATAAAAAAAATCTCGCCTTGGTACGATTCTCGTGTGCGGCCAAGCATTTTTATGCTCCGCATTTTTCTTTCACAGTATGTGTATCTTTCTCCTTAATGTATAGAAATTAGTATCACAAAAAGACTTATAACGAAGAGCTGAATATGAAGATGTCCACTCCGCATGGAAGTTTTCACCAGGTAAAGATTAATTAGAATATTGTTTTTCCTATAAAACAAATAAGTAAAGTATTAAATTGTCACGTGAAACAAAAGGCCGAGTTCAAGGTATAATTGCTCTAGCCATTCTCTTCCCCTGAGGCATCGTTAGCAGCGGTATTCAATACTGAGATTAGTGTTTGAAGTGAACACACTCTATGCTGACCTAAATAGTGTGCTTTGTCAGCTTTCCTCTTCTTGAAACTGTGACCTTACCCCTTGTGATGGAAACTGAGAGCGATAAGGGTAAACCCCACAATCAAATTGACCCTTCCCCCCTCGGGCAGAGACAGGATATCAAAAGCGACAACAGATGTGACTACAACAGCCGAAAAGTATCCTGCTTCTACAGAAAGTACTTCTAATGAAGAAAAATCTGATAATCCCCCTGTGCCTGTCCTTGAAGAAATGAACTGTTCTAAACTGACAGATTCAAATATAGCGATAACTTGGAGTGTATGCCCAAGACACTATGCTATCTACTACAGAGATAGATCCCAAGCAAAATGTTCCCAAGACTGCAAACACCAGAATTGAAAACCCGACCTGTGAGGATGTTCCCTCAGCATACGAAGCCAGGTCAAAACTAAAAAAAACAAGTCGTCGGTTTTTTAACGCGTGATTCGAACAAAGTGATTAAGTCCGCTATTAACTTCATTCTAGACAAGTGGGCCAACTTGGAGACTATAGCTACTGCCATCCAAATCGAAAATGAGCGTCTAAAGGTTCGTTCAGACGAACTACAAACACGTGGAAACCTTTATGACAATTTCATGAAAAACGCAAATGCGAAACAACTTTCCCCTTATTTTGCATAGATTCTTCAAAAAGATATTTCTTCTGCCCCTACTAACCAAAGATATCACACTTCTATCACTGTCCATAATGAGACTACACAGACTGCTGATCCTTCAAAGGAAACGCAGAACCTGTTAATACTGGGCTTCTGATCAATGCAAGCTAAATACAAGCCAGGAAATCCAAGATACTGTACTGAAACATCAAAACATGAGTACAAAGATGTAAGAATTAACACTCTTTGTCTCATCTCCAACAAAGGAGTACTGATAGAAATTGCATCCCAAAAAGATCTTGAAAAGATTACTTCTTCGTCTTCCTTCTCTAATATAGGAATCTCTACCGATAAATCCAAACTTTCAAATCCAACTCTGATCATTTGTGAAGTTCCAAAAGAAACGACCAAAGAAGATTGGTCGTTTTCTACAAGAACCTCAGAGACTATGGCTTTTCTTATGAAGAAGTTGCACAAGAAACATCTTTCCGTTTTAATACAGCTTCAAAATCAAAGTCAACTGTGAATAGGGTAATTGGCTTCTCTTCGAGAATTTTCAAGCTCTTGCAGAGAATATACTTGGGGCATAATGCACACAAATATCGGAGGTTTACTGTTATAACCAAATGCTTTAAATGCTTGGGACACGGACACTCTTCTCATCACTTCCCACGTAACTCAACATCCTGCGGCCACTGTGCCAATGGTGGACACATTTTTGCAGATTGGCCGCACAAAGCTGATTCACCCAAATGTATCAACTGCAAAAGAAGAAAGAGAGTTCACAACCATTCGGTCAGGGATACTCAGTGCCCTGAATGTTTACACGCTCTTGAGATAGCTCGTACGAAACTAATAAATGAATAATACGACTATTTCCAACGGCAACCTTACGGATACAAACAGCAATACAGCAATAAATCCAATTGAAATGCAACAAATAAATGCACACAGATCTCGAAGTATCACAGATGAATTGAGAATTGTCAGTGAAGAACACCATCTGGACTTAATTTGCATACAGGAGCCTTATTTCTCAAAACAGTCATATGGTGGATATTCAAAAGTCACGGGATTCTCTTTGGCCTCTTGTGTTGTCCATGCTGACGTCCCTAATCCTAAATCGGCCATTGTCATATTAAACAAGAAACTAGATATTACAGACATCTCAAGTCTGTGTGATCAATATTTTTCTAGTATTATTGTAACCGTATCGTCTTTTTCTTTCTACATTATATCCCTAAACTGTCCGCCTTCTGCAGACCTGAACTTTTCCTCATTGTACCTCGAAAAAGTCTTTGAAACTGTCAGAACACTCAATTTATTAATAACAACAGACTCAAATTCTAAATTATATTTATGGCACAGCGGCGTAATCGACAACCGAGGAAGATTATTTGAAGAGTTCATCTTCGCGCACAATCTGACTATTCATAATCTGCCACATCAGCCAAATACTTTCTCTAATACTTTGGGAGAATCTAATATAGATCCTATCTTTTCTTGAAACGGAATCTCTCCAAATATTGCAGGCTGGAAAGTAAACACTGACCTTACAAATAGTGATCACAGAGCTATCACTTTTAACAACTCTATAGGATCTGTAACAGGCTTAAACTGGTCTCCCCCACAGGACATAGTCAGATACTCAATTAAAAAACATCAAGGGGAATAGTTTCTGCTCGTCTATTCGATGTGACTTCTCTCCAGATATGTCTTCTTCCCTGGCCTCCTCCTCTGCTACTGAATATGCAACTTATGTGCAAAACGCTCTAATAAAGGCTACAACCCGATCCATTAAGAAGAAAGTTGTGCGCTCAAACACTGTTCCTTGGCGGACTGGAGAGCTTTCTGATTTGCGTAAGCAAGTGCATAAAGCACGCAAAAACTATCATAGGAAAAGGAATTGGCCTGATCCAGAAGTAGACAGACTTAAAAACATATATCGCGAATTGAAAAAGAGGTATGTAAAAGTCATCGATAATCAGAAACTTGCATCATGGCAAAACTTTGTCCAAACTGTTGGCAACTCCAACCCATGGGACTTGTTACATAAACTCAGCAAAAATAAAATCCACTCTACTGAGGTTTACAATACCGTCATTAGCAACAATGTAGAAACTCTAAATTGGCAGGACACCGTCAATGCCATACAGGACAGGCTTTTTCCACACGATTATCAATCCACTGATTCCCCTGAGCATTGTTCCATTAGGAATAACAACTGTGCATACCAACTCCTTGAAGGCACGAAACTCTTTACCATGAATGAACTGAAATCAGCCATCTCCAAAATCAGAATCAAGAAATGTCCAGGCCTCGATTTAGTTGATAACATATTCATAATAAAACTTTTTGAAATAACGCCATCAAATTATATAACAAATGCCTTATGGAAGGAATCTTTCCAGATGTATGGAAAAGTGCACTCATCAAAATTATACAAAAACTAGGAAAGCCAACTTCTACAGACCAACTTCGTTGCTAGCAAAATTATTTGAAAGACTACTTGCTCTAAGAATTATAAACCTCTTTGAAAACAACAACCTAAATTCTCCCCTACAGTTCGGGTTTAAGAAGGGAAAATCTTGCGAAGATGCCCTTGTGGATCTCGTCCATCACACTGCGACCTCTCAGGCAAAATATGAATCAGCTATTTTTTATTGACTTAGAGGGCGCTTTCGATTCCCTGTGGTGGGAAAGCGCCTTCGATAGACTCGTCAAGGCCAATTGCTCCCGACAACTGTTCCCCGTAATTAGAAGCTACTTTCAAGACAGATATATCAGAGTCATTTCAAAACAGCAGTCTCCAACAAGAAAAGTTTCCAGAGAGTGTCCTCAAGGTTCTGCCTTGGTACCCATCATCTGGATATAGTCCTAGACTGTTGGTTACTTCGCAGGTTTGATAAGACATATAAAATAGCATATGCCGACGATTTGACTCTCATCTTTGCAGACAAATCTCGCTCGGAACTCGAATCTCTCGCCAATATGGTCCTCTCTGATCTCCTTGCTTGGGCAGCCACTAATAAACTGAGTACGGTTATCCTTCAAAGACCAAGATGATGACTTTCAGGAGAAAATTTGATTGCGGTAGACCTCCATTAATTAAACTTGATGACCGTTCCATCCAAATGGTTCCACGGCTCAAATATCTCGGAGTTATTGTGGATGACCGATTAAATTTTGTGGCTCACGTCAACTATCTAACTTCAAAGATAAAAAAGTATACTAACGCTCTAATCAGAATCACCAAGACGGAATGGGGATTAAATAGGAAAACTCTTTCCCTATATTACAAGGCTGTTTTTGTCCCAATGGCCACGTACGCCTCTGGACCGTGGTTTCTCAGGGCAACAAACATCAAATTAAAGGTAAACTAATCACACTTCAAAGATCTATGCTCCTTTCCATGCTTCGCGCTTGCAAGACGGGATCCTCTGCTGCACTACAGGTCTTCCAATGGACCTTCACCTCGTGTACAAAGGTCTCTGCTACCGAATAAAGCTTGCTTCAGATGTGAAACAAGAAAAACTCAGAATATGGAAAAATTTGATAAACATCTGGCAAACAAGATGGGATACCAGCCAAACTGGGCATGCGACACGAAACTTTATATCAGATGTTACCTTTGCCACGGGAAGGGATGTTAAAAAATGGTTCAGCCCAAGTCTGTACTCTTCATACTTAATCACTGGTCACGGATCCCTAAATTCAAAATTATTTCAATTCGGCCTTGTCAACTCACAGCTTCGCTCCTGCGGGTCCGAGGAAACGTGGGCTCATGTGATTTATCATTGCTCCAACTACAATGACCAAAGATCAACAATAAAATCTTATCGTAATAATTTTGCTGAGGGAAATGAAACTATTTTCGTGGAAAATGAAGAATCCTTTCAGGCATTTCAAAGATTTGCACTAGAAGCATTCGCAAAAAGAGAAGGATGTTGGCTGCTCCATCTCCTGCTTCTTCAACTGTCGGACAGCTGGCAAATACACCTACGCCATCTACAACAAACTCTTAAACTCCCGACCACTACCTTAGGTGAATATTAACTGCACAATAGGCTTTTTGCATTTATCTAGAAATATATCCTAAATTTCAAGCAATAGAGAAGAGGAGAAGAAGAAAGAAAGAAAAAGAAAACGTATGCTGATACTTGATTACGCTCTTGGACTCTATTGACTCTACTTACGTATTCTGCGCACCTATTACGGTTATCAAAATTCATTGAAAATTCTGATGTCTTCACTACATTTCAACACTTCTCTGCGGCAGTTTTCAAGAAAGGACTTGCGGATAGAAACTGCTATGGAGTCATCATGATCCAGATTAACTTACTTTTGGGGGGAACATATCAGAAGATAGCCATCAACGCAACAGGAAATGATAGGTAGACCCCTTTCTCCTCTAAGTGATACTGGACGGCTCACCAAGAAGCTTTGTGTGTAAACGTGCCTAAATTATTAGGAAGCTAACCTCGAAGAATTGTAAATAATTGCTTAACTATACAGTTAAGAACATCTATACTTCCGTGCACCCCAACCCGCTTCTCTCTTACTTATGAAATCTTATTTAAAAACAATAAAATAAGATCTTCACCCCATAAGATGACTCCTGCAATAATATAAAAAGGCCATCGAGCCCATTGAACACAAAAAACCCCAATTTCTGCTTTCAGACTGAAAATGTATAACTACACTTGTAGGAAAACCTTCTGCAAGAATGCTCAGTGCTACTGCGAGTGCTTTAGTGCATGCTGGGAACTTCCTCTCCTGGTGAGTCACCCGATGTATAAATTTTGTACAATGATATAAATCGCTTTAAAGGTAACCTTTAAAGTTTCATTTCCTACAGCTCAGGAATATTGTGTGAACTCTCTACATGGAAATCGCCTTGAGGAACTTCTTTAGCCCTCCTCTACAAGCTCAGATTCTACCAGGGAAGAAATTAAATCGGACTATATATTTCCTGAACAGTTAGACTGGCAAACAGAGAGACTGGTAAAAGCCTCATTGGAATGTAACAATTAATATTGCTGTAACAACGACTATAAATAATTTTCAAATTCTGTTGCTAGAACTGGAGAGGAGTATAGAACCGTGTAATAGAGAGGAGGCCTCCGTAGCCGAGTGGTCAGGAGCGGGAATGCAGTAACACACGCTCTTTGAGTAGACCGGGGTTCAAGCCCCTGACTGCTGAAAACGGTCGATCTGCCAACCCGCACTGGACCAGCGTGGCAGATTATGGTCCATTTCCCTCAGCATGAATTGTTGAGGAGGCTTCCATCCTGCAGTGGGTTGATAATTGCTGCACTTTACCTTTACCTTATTGTCCGATGGATGGAATCTAGTGTTCGCCTATTAAATGCAGTAGTTGCTTTCCGGAACCAGACGGGTGACGCGTAAGTTATTGCCGGTATAAATGTCGTTTTGTAATACAGTCCCAAGGTGTGCCTCTTGAGTCCCCAATCCCTTTTAGCTATTCTTGCGACGAGGGCAGAATATGTCCTGATTTTCTGCCGGATATATTTTTCAAGTGCGAGTTGAAATATTGGTCCCTGTCCAATATGACTCCTAGCTATTTCAGCTCAATGAATAGTCTGATAGTTGTATTTACTATTTTAATTTGCGGTAGCCTATGAAGATTTAATGTTTCTTTTAGTAGCATTGAGCAGGTTTTTCCTGGTGAGACCTTAAGAAAATGGATCTTCATCCAGTCTTGCAGAATTTGAATTGCTCGGTTTGCCCGGGTTTCCAATTGAAGTCGGTTCTCTGCGGCAACAGTCACTATCAGGTCATCTGGAAATGCCTGGGAATGGACTTCCCCTAGGTCGAAGGCCAGAAACTCATCCAATATCAAACTGCAGAGGAGCGATCGAAGTACCGATCCCTGGGGAAAGCCCCTGTAAACAGGCCTGGTGGTCAGTTTCTTGTACGGAGTCATTACTTGTATTTTCTCTGGGATAAATATGACTTCATTATTTGTAAAGGTTGATGGGAGTTTTTGCCTTCCGCAGTCTAGCCAGGACGATGGGCCACCAGATGGTGTCGAACGCCCAGCAAAATCGACCGAAATAACCAAGAAATACTTCCTATCGCAGGCAGCAGCCGAACTCAGGAGGCTGTAGAGTGCATCCAATTTTGAGGTTCCGGGTTTGAACCCAAATTGTGTGGCATCACGAGATTTTCAGCATCATAGTGGCGTAGAAGTCGCTTGTGAAGCATCTTTTCAAGGGGGTTATTAGCATCTGTGAGCAGGGCAATTAGCCTGTATGATTCGGGTTGTTAAGTTGGCTTCATAGGATTTTTTAGAATTAATTTGACGTTGGCCATTTTCCAGTCGGTTGCAAAGACTCCAGTCTTTAGTTGTAGAGGTTTAGTAAAGTTTGCGGAGAGATGTCTAATACTTTTTTAATAATTTCCGGCTCCAGAAGATCTGGGTCTGGGCATTTTTTATTCCTTATTTATTGCGCTGCCTGTTGTAGTTCTTCTACGGCAAAAAGTTGTTCCATTTGATCTATGTGATATACTTCATTTCCATCGCAGATTTCCAGCTGTTCTGGTAGTTGTGGGTGTGATTTTTGGAAAATCACATTAAGGATGTTGATGATAGACTGTCCCCAGGTGGTGGCCAATGTACCCTGCGGGGTGCGAGTGGAGCTCATGACCTCACTCCTTGGGAGCTTATTCATGGTGACTTTGTACATCCCCCCCCAGGAGTCGGCATTTCCAGTCGTGCTAACTAAGTACTCCCAAGCATTCTGCTTGCTTTTTCATATTAACTCAATGTATCTGTTTCTGACTGCTGCGTATCTTCGCCTGGGTGCTTTTACTTCGACTTCCAGCCAGGAGCGTCTTGCTCTTTGGAATTGTTTTCTTGCCTTTATGACTTATCTTCTGTGGTTCTGGATTTCCCGAGTCCACCAAGGAACTGGACCAGGTATGGGCAATTTTCGCTTCATCGCGGCCTCACGCCGGACAAGTGTATCTAGGTATGGTATAGAGTTGTTCGACTCCAGCTCAATCGTAAACTTTTGGCCGCTATTATGGCCTTGGTAATTTTTCTTTGGATGTCGTCTGGGTTTTCTTGTCGGTCCGCGTCAATGCGATGTTGGCGTAAGGCTCGTTGCAGCTTGAGATACTTCTGCAAAAAACGGAATATGTAATGTACCGTACCTGTGTATGTTGCATCACTACAGTGCACTTTTGCTGTTCAGTGAATGGACATTTTCGATGGATCTACCGGCAATGGAAATAGACATTACATATAAACTACTTTTGTGATTCTCTCCTCATCTATCAGAGGCTGACATTAGAATTTCACTGAGCTGTCAGTCTTACCACACATGGAGGTGTGGGGGTGGGGGTGCTATTTGATGAAACAATCTATCTCTATTTATCCCTGGCTGGGTCGCCAGTTGTGGGGGTGGGGTTTCTATCTTATATATATTTTTATATTACTTTTTATTTTGTTATTATTTGTTATTTATATTCCCCACTTTGCATCTGACTGGTTATCTCACAGAAGAATTCCGGTTCTGAGGGAGTTTCTATATTAGAGCACTCCTCCTTTGGGTTTTGCTGTGTGTTCAGAAATGACCAAACTCCATTTTCATTAAGTGAAATACAATCAGTTTATTATACATACTTACAAATAAAAGATAAGACAAATCATTACACATTATTCACTTCATATATAGGTACAGGGCATGGATCACGTTCCTGGTCATTAGGCTCTCCCATCCATCATCTTCTTCTTACTATAGGCCCACTAACATCTCGTACAATCAGTTTAATTTAACTCTTTCTTAATTACAATTGACATTTATTATTTATCTATTTATATCTTTCTTTTTCATACCTATCTAGCACAATCCTACATTCTTCTTCATGGTTGATACAATTCTTCTTCTAGAATTAAATGTCCACTTTACAAACTATTCTATTCTATTCTCTCCCCAGCACTTTAAAGTTACATGTAAATGAAATATACATGGGATTATTTATTTCTTCATTCCCTCAAGTAAACTCCAGCATTTAGCGACTAATTTCTCTACATCAGTGACATTATATAAGTAACATACATCTGTACCTGCTCTATAGGCTAACCCGTCCAAAATTATTACTCTTACTCCATTGATTAATCAGTAAATAAATCATAACTGTAAACCAACCTTCATTAACTATTTCTATGATATTTCCTTACTTATCTATACCTTAACTTAACTCTTAACTGTATGCTTCCCTAAATCTCCCTTAATATTTATCTATCTTCCCTGCAGTCCTTTGCAATTACATAGAGGTAAATTCGTTGTTTAACCACTTACTTCTGGGGATTTGGATCTTACCGCTAATACAACGTGTGGCCAGTGACTTTCTACTCTGCATCGGGTCCTCCATTGGTTTGGGAACGTTCATCTGGAATGCTAAACTCTGCCAGGGACACTTTTCGCTTTGCCGATCATCCTGGTCTCGTATCCTTCTTTGCTGTGCCGGATCATTCAGTAGGGGTCGCTTCCCATCGCTTTATTTCCACAGGACGGTACGGTGTTCTTCTCGCTGTCCTCCTTTCAAATATATCTCTCGGTGGACGCTTTCGGACTTCTATGTTTCATCTCGAGAAAGTTCCCCTTTCTGTAACTCATCTATGCTTCATTAAAACTATCAGAATTTAGTGAACTCACCATAACTGGTTCTACTGGTGGATCGCTTCCGGGGACTGTTTCCTGGGCCTATCTTTCCAAAAAATCACTCTCGAAGAAAACTTTATCATCTTCCGAAAAACTTTATTATCTCCAAAAAAACTTTATCACATCTCGAAAAATCATCTCCGAAAAACTTCATCACATATCTAAAACATCTTATCACCTCCTTTAAAAACTTTATCACACATCAAAAAAACTTTATCACACACCGAAAAACTTTTTCATCTCCGAAAAACGTTATCACCCCTCTCGTTTGCGCGCGCTCTTCTCCTTTTATTTCCCAAAATTTAGTAACGTCCCTCCTTTCCTCAACCAATCACTTCTATCTGACCATCATCGTCCCCTTCCGGTGTAGAGAGAACTTCCGTTTCTATAGAATTCTCGAATATTCTGGAAAAGACCAGAATTTCGGAGCTCAGACTCCATCCGGAAAACACCTGCGTCCATTTTCTTGATTCGTCTCGCATTATTATAAAATGACCACACCTGCTCTGTTTGTAGTAAACAAGAGCGCCCCCGCTGGTACCCCTATTGTCATCTCTGGACCAAACCGTCCCTTGCCATACTATCAGTTGACCCCCCACTGTTCCGTCTTGCTATTTTCGCTTGCTGTTTCCGGTGTGGGCACTGATCGTATATCTGTTTCTAATGTTTTTCTTCAAGGTATATTTGCTTGTACATTAAATTTAACCTTCTCTTAAATTAATTCCATTAGCGCGAGACCCATTATCTTAAACAATATTTGTGACTTTAAGTGTTTTCTTTTGTGGTTTACAATATCACTATCTAGCGTTCTTTCTTAAATTATATTTAAATTTAACTTGTAAGACTTTGTGTCTTACAATCGTCAACCCTTGCCAGAAAAATTTATGCATGTGTAAATTTTTCTATTCTAATACATCTCTACTCGCAATTTTGGTCCACTGTACATCTATTTACAGACCCCCTTTATACATTACTATTTATGCTACAATATCCTCTGATGCCAAAATCACCCTGATGAAGCCTGCCATAATGAATATTTTTAAAGAGTATCTATATTCATTGGAAATTTAAATTACTTTACACACTGCTAAATTTCAGAACTATACTAATCCAATGTCTACCTGTTTATCTCCCAATAGCTGTATGTGACCCTCTTAGTGTTCTATATACAAATATATACATATACACATTCTAAATATATTAGGCCTCACTAAATCTACTCCCATCCCATATTTTCATCGAATAAACCTCCTAAATACCTCTGCTGCATCCTGTTTATTTCCTCCAACTTGTGGACCCTTTCCCTAGTGGAATTTTCTGTTCTGTGTTTCCACAATCCTTCGATTCCTTTGAGCTCTGTTGTTTCCTTTAATTGATTGCGATTCTCTTCATTGCCACTTTCTTCCACTTTATTTGAAGGTTTGCTATCTTCATGTCTCTCTTCTCTTCGAGACGTTTTCTTTCCAGAATTTACATTAACCCTTTCTCTCATTTCCAAGACTCCCACGTGTAACATCCTTCCACTTTCTTGGCACTTTCTCTCATTAGTCCTATTAGTTTTGTTCCTCTTCTTTAATTCCCTTAATTCTTCTGGAGCAATCAGAACCATATCAATAGCGTTTGCCTTACGCCTTTTTGATTCCTTCACACTCCTGCCCTTTGAAGATTTCCCTCTTTTTGTCTCATACTTGGCTCTGCCGCCTGCATTTTGCCTTCTATCTACTTTAGGACTCACAGCGGTATCACTACCGAAGGTAATGCTGCACCTTCCCAGATCTATCTGGGCGCCTAATTTCTTTAGTAAGTCCGTTCCTAGTATCGCGTCATGTCGACGACTGTTTACCCTGTTTGCCACTAAATATGAATGGGGCACCATGTTTTCACATCCCTGTAGTCTTATCTTGTCTCTTACTATATAATCGGTGTGAATTTCTTCAGCACCTACCCCCTCTACAAGAAATTCGCGGCAACATCTTACATCTCCCTTATTTGACCCTTTGCAATATCTGATGAGGTAATCCCACATTAAAATAGACCTAGAGGCTCCTGTGTCCACAAGAAATTTACCTGGTATCCCACCTAAGCTGCCCTTTACATATAACAGGTCGTTTCTCCTGCCATTATCATTTACAGCACCTAAAGATATCTTTTTTCCTTTGGCTGTGTTTAAGTGTAATGCTTGCCTCTCCCAGCGGGCATGTCTAAAAGATCTATGTCTTTTAACTACGGCATTGTTAATGCGCTCTCGTTCATTCCTGTACTCACCATGTTTAGCGCCATGCCTTTCCTCCCTGTGCTGGTCCATGTTTCTGGGTTTTTTAAAGTGTGGGTACCTGTCTCGTTCCCAATACTCTCCCCTTTCCCAGTTATTGCTAGCGCCCCGTCTTACTTTGCAGTCGCGGGTCCAATGGTCGGTGTTCTGGCACCTATAACACCATTTACGACCCCCATCCTTGTCTCTCCCCTCGTTTGTTCGTGAATTTAATTCTCTACCCAATCTTTGTTTCACTTCAGCTTGTTGCTGATCTTCCCTAGCATCATTGCTTAATGAGAGCCTTTCCATCATCCATTCCATCTTTCTTTCGATGCTGTTTAAGTGGTTTGATAGCTCCTCGATTTCACTCCCCCACTCCCTTGATTCTTTTCCTGTTTCTGGCAATTTTTTGTCGGTTATCGCGTTTATCTCCTTTGCCCCCGTATTTCTACTAAAGTTTTCAAGCATTTCCTCCTCTAATGAGAGGTTGTATGCGTCTGTTAATGTTTCTGGTTTTTTCCTTAGTACTTCCTTTTTAAAATTGTGCCTGAGCCCCGTGATGAATTGCCCTGTTAGTATCTTCTCGAACGCCTGTTTCTCCGATTCTGATGTTTCTGAATTTAGTTTTAAATTTAGAAGGCGCTGATGGAATTCGCTTACTGTTTCGCGAGTGGTCTGTGTGTATCCTCCCAATTTTCCTATGCTGGTTAACAAGTCATTCTTTCTCCCAAATAATTTTCTTAATGTTTCAGTGAATCTGTGGAGCGTTTCTACTTCTTCTGCCACTGTAGCCTGCCTGTATTTTTCTAATGCCTGTCCTTCTAATTTAAATTCCCCTATAGTTATGATATCTAGATCACTTAACCCTTCTTTATCCTTAATTAGATTTAATTTATTAATGAATTTTTCCACTCTTTCGCCCGATTCCCCCTTAAATGGTTTCAAATACTCACTGTATTTGATTTGCCCTGACCCCTTTGCTACCATGCTTACCATTCTCACCTCTGGATTTTCTTGGCCTTCATATTCCTTACTGTGGCCCCCAAAATTTTCGCAATCCTCACCGCGTCTCCTACCATTTCTTGGCATTTTTATATTTATTACTCTCTAGCTATCAACTTTAACTAATCAATAAGTCTGCCGCTAAATCTTTCTACAATTCCTTAACTATATTAGATAATCCAATTCAATCTACCATTAACATTTACCTGCTTGATCAATAATCAATTTGCTAAAAATTCAACAACCAATAATTATAAAAATTAAATTTTTAATTTTAATAATTAAAAAATCAATAATTATCTCTTTACATCTACACTTATCTATCCTTGAAGTTTACCTGATCAATCTCACTAATTAATTCAATGGTACATAAATAATAATTTCCAATTCAATGCTAAATCAATCCTTGCCTATTCAAATCCACAGTTATTTACCTGTTCAATCTATAATCCATTCTACAATAATCAACTCAATAATACATAAATAATTCTAACTTACACTTTCTGGCTCGCCAGCTGAATTTTACAGTTTCAGCAACTGATTAAAATGAATCTTTGTTTTGTCATTTCTAAACACAGCCTTCCGTTGAGGAGTTTTCCTGGCTGGCACATCGCCAATTGTGGGGGTGGGGGTGCTATTTGATGAAACAATCTATCTCTATTTATCCCTGGCTGGGTCGCCAGTTGTGGGGGTGGGGTTTCTATCTTATATATATTTTTATATTACTTTTTATTTTGTTATTATTTGTTATTTATATTCCCCACTTTGCATCTGACTGGTTATCTCACAGAAGAATTCCGGTTCTGAGGGAGTTTCTATATTAGAGCACTCCTCCTTTGGGTTTTGCTGTGTGTTCAGAAATGACCAAACTCCATTTTCATTAAGTGAAATACAATCAGTTTATTATACATACTTACAAATAAAAGATAAGACAAATCATTACACATTATTCACTTCATATATAGGTACAGGGCATGGTTCACGTTCCTGGTCATTAGGCTCTCCCATCCATCATCTTCTTCTTACTATAGGCCCACTAACATCTCGTACAATCAGTTTAATTTAACTCTTTCTTAATTACAATTGACATTTATTATTTATCTATTTATATCTTTCTTTTTCATACCTATCTAGCACAATCCTACATTCTTCTTCATGGTTGATACAATTCTTCTTCTAGAATTAAATGTCCACTTTACAAACTATTCTATTCTATTCTCTCCCCAGCACTTTAAAGTTACATGTAAATGAAATATACATGGGATTATTTATTTCTTCATTCCCTCAAGTAAACTCCAGCATTTAGCGACTAATTTCTCTACATCAGTGACATTATATAAGTAACATACATCTGTACCTGCTCTATAGGCTAACCCGTCCAAAATTATTACTCTTACTCCATTGATTAATCAGTAAATAAATCATAACTGTAAACCAACCTTCATTAACTATTTCTATGATATTTCCTTACTTATCTATACCTTAACTTAACTCTTAACTGTATGCTTCCCTAAATCTCCCTTAATATTTATCTATCTTCCCTGCAGTCCTTTGCAATTACATAGAGGTAAATTCGTTGTTTAACCACTTACTTCTGGGGATTTGGATCTTACCGCTAATACAACGTGTGGCCAGTGACTTTCTACTCTGCATCGGGTCCTCCATTGGTTTGGGAACGTTCATCTGGAATGCTAAACTCTGCCAGGGACACTTTTCGCTTTGCCGATCATCCTGGTCTCGTATCCTTCTTTGCTGTGCCGGATCATTCAGTAGGGGTCGCTTCCCATCGCTTTATTTCCACAGGACGGTACGGTGTTCTTCTCGCTGTCCTCCTTTCAAATATATCTCTCGGTGGACGCTTTCGGACTTCTATGTTTCATCTCGAGAAAGTTCCCCTTTCTGTAACTCATCTATGCTTCATTAAAACTATCAGAATTTAGTGAACTCACCATAACTGGTTCTACTGGTGGATCGCTTCCGGGGACTGTTTCCTGGGCCTATCTTTCCAAAAAATCACTCTCGAAGAAAACTTTATCATCTTCCGAAAAACTTTATTATCTCCAAAAAAACTTTATCACATCTCGAAAAATCATCTCCGAAAAACTTCATCACATATCTAAAACATCTTATCACCTCCTTTAAAAACTTTATCACACATCAAAAAAACTTTATCACACACCGAAAAACTTTTTCATCTCCGAAAAACGTTATCACCCCTCTCGTTTGCGCGCGCTCTTCTCCTTTTATTTCCCAAAATTTAGTAACGCCCCTCCTTTCCTCAACCAATCACTTCTATCTGACCATCATCGTCCCCTTCCGGTGTAGAGAGAACTTCCGTTTCTATAGAATTCTCGAATATTCTGGAAAAGACCAGAATTTCGGAGCTCAGACTCCATCCGGAAAACACCTGCGTCCATTTTCTTGATTCGTCTCGCATTATTATAAAATGACCACACCTGCTCTGTTTGTAGTAAACAAGAGCGCCCCCGCTGGTACCCCTATTGTCATCTCTGGACCAAACCGTCCCTTGCCATACTATCAGTTGACCCCCCACTGTTCCGTCTTGCTATTTTCGCTTGCTGTTTCCGGTGTGGGCACTGATCGTATATCTGTTTCTAATGTTTTTCTTCAAGGTATATTTGCTTGTACATTAAATTTAACCTTCTCTTAAATTAATTCCATTAGCGCGAGACCCATTATCTTAAACAATATTAGTGACTTTAAGTGTTTTCTTTTGTGGTTTACAATATCACTATCTAGCGTTCTTTCTTAAATTATATTTAAATTTAACTTGTAAGACTTTGTGTCTTACAGAGCAAACTTACTCCAATAATTATTACTCGTCGGTTGCAGAATTGGTAGGATCGCCGTCCAACCCGCACAGGGTGGAAAAATCCTGAGTTCGAATCTCATTGATGACGAGAGGAATTTCACAACGGGTCTATTTCACAAGTAGGTTAAGTTTGTTTGTCTCAGGCGAGGGTAGCATGGTTTTGCCTCCTGGAAACCGGGGTTTTTCGTCCAGTAAACGGAAAATCGACCAGAAAAACACGTAACTTATAGACGGATAGACGGGATAATATTGCCTGCTCGCTGATACTCCTAAAACCCTGTTACTAGTTAATAATAATAAATAGCACCTCGATTGTTAAAAAAAAAGTTTCTTGTCCAGTCTTAGCATTTGTCACCTCATCATATATAAGTTTACGGTCCCAGTTCTGGTGTTTTTTATAATGGTGAAAATTTCATCCCTATATATTTTACTGTCCCGTTCAGAGCCCTATAGACCTCAATGCGGTTCCCTCTAACGCGATTAACGTGCTATTTTTTTACCAAATCTGGAGCTAACATTTTCGACCAGTCCTTCTGCAGATATAACCAAACAGGTTGTCCCTTTATGAGCCCTTTCACAATCCCGATGTCTTTTATACACTGGGTGATCACTGAATTATAATGACTCCTATGAAAACTGAATGCGACCTGGTGACGTACGTCTCGTACCACGTTAGGTACGAGAGTGCGCAGTTAGTCGACCTACGCAGCATACATAAGGTGTCAGTGGTTGAGAAGGTAGTAAAATTTCGAGCGTGATAGGTAAAGGGAAGGATTTATCGGACTTTGGTAAACGACAGATTGTGGGTACTCGACGAGCTGGTGCCCCGATTTCCCAAACGGCTGAACTATTGGGGTGTTCGACAGTAGCCGTATTTAAAGTGTACCAGGACAAAATGGTCAAACAACGACCCGACGGCAAAACTGCAAAGGGCAGCAAAAGGTTGATGTTAGAGGTGAGTGCCGGGTGCGACGACTCGCACAGGCGAACAGGAGCAGCACTGTTGAAGACTTGACTACTCAAAACAACATGGGCCAACCCGGAAAAATATCTGGCATGACCATGCGTCACACGCTCGCACATATGGGCTATACAAGGAGATGACCCTTACGGCATCCTCTCTTAACCAAGGTTCATCGGCGTAAAAGACTCGCCTGATGCAAAGAGCATGCAAGTTGGACGTTAGAAGACCGGAAGACTGTGTTCTCGGCGGATGAGTCACGTTATTTACTATACACCGTGGATGTTCGTGTACGGATTTAGCTTCAACAACATGAGGCACTTGATTCGTCATGCATGGTGTCAAAAGTGGAGGCCCGTGGAGACGGTTGTATGGTGTGGGGCTTGCTTCACTGGCAGGAACAAACTTGGACCCTACGATAGCGGAGACTACTGATACATTGTTCCATATGCAACAGTGCTACACCTGTTGCATGTGGAACAACGTATCAGTGGTGTCCGCTATCGTCAACTCCTTGCTGGTGTACACTCCGATATATTACACTTTTTCCCGAATGGCGATGGTGTCTTCCAAGATGACAATGCGCAGAGGCATCGGGCACTTGTTGTGCAGGAATGGTTTGAGGAACACAGTTCTGACTTCAGGCATATCGATTGGCCTCCGAACTCCCTCCGATATCAATCCCATAGAGCACTTGTGGGACACTATGGAAAGTCATATCAGGCGTCTGCATACACCAATCACCTCCATGCCTGCATTGCTTACCGCATTACACACAGCTTAGTTGGCCATACCTCCCGAACGTTTCTGACATCTCGTTGAATCAATGCCACGTCGGATAGCTGCTGTACTGAGGGAAAAATGAGGACCTACGAAGTATTAAGTAGGTGGTTATAATTCAGTGACCACTCAGTGTATTTACGAGCGATCCTCACACTCGGAACACTGTCTCCGAGTGTGTGATCTTCACACTCGGAGACAGTGTTCCAAGTGCTCTATTGCAATTGCTTTACACAGTGGATAAGTAAACCATTGATCTTTTTTATCAGTTTAAATGGAAGTAGGGTTTGTAATCTTCAAAGAAATGGGTTGCTGGAGCATCAAGTCCCTTCGATGACGCGAAGAATTTTTATGGGCCTTTTTCACAAAGTAGCTGATTTAGTCGGTCTCAGGTGAGGTAACATGGCTTTGTCCCTGAAACTCGAATTCTTCTACCAGCAAACAGAAATTCTACCTCAGAACACACGCTATTTACAGACAGTATATGTGTAAAAATATGGCCTTAGATGCCATTGTTCCTAAAAACCCTAAAAACCCAATAAACCAATTTCGGATTGGGAGCAGATATTTAAGTGAGGCACCGTGATGAGGGCGAGATACAATAATACTGCTCCACTAGGACTTCTATTCAGGAACTAATCAGAATTTGCAATCAGGGAGTTTGATCACGGGATGATGAATTATCGGAGTGTCTTGATAATTGATACCGAACGCTAGAGATCAGAGGGAAGCATAGACAAAGTGGCTGTAGTGATACTTTTTATTTGAGGTTGCATCACTATTAAAAGTGGAGTCTCATTTTTATTGGATGAGGAAAATAGGATACAAAACTAGTGAGATCATATATTCCAGGATCTCGGTTGTGATTCAGAGCAAGAAAACGTGTTAGAGTCGATAGATTCAGTCTAAAATATTTCTTTGGTGAAGTTAGCAGTTGAACGGTAATATGTTGGAGTCCTTATGGAAACCAGAGCCAGCTTTGTGGTAACATTAAACTTACTAGCCAATGGAATTTAATGTTATGCATCATATCCGAGCTAAACTGAATCAGGAAAGCAGGGCCTAACATTCGATCTCATCTGGGAAAATTTTACATTGGGAGAGGCAGTTCGAGGCTTATATAAACAGCATGAGAACATTCTTTTGGGTTTCCTACTACTGCAAAGACTGTGCGTACAGAGACCTTCTGGTCTCTGTTTTTCTCGCGCAAACAAGTATCTGAGGTGGTTGGATTAGGAAATTCGACTGAACCAATGTTGAAGCAGGTAGAATGACCTAATGCGATTATTCTTAAATCTATGTCCAGAATGGTGACAATAGATATCTAAAACTGGAAGTCATTACTTCCAAAGTTATCAATATCAACTACAGTGCCATTCTTCTACATCCTAAGATCAATATACGCTGGGTTAAAATCCTATTTAGTCCCTAAACACACCCCTTGTGGGTAACATAATTGGTATAATCACTATTCTCCCAACATCGGTTGAAGAAGACCTGAGTTCGAATATTGCCAATGACTCGAGGAATTTTTATGGATATTTTTCATAACGTAGCTCAGTTAGTTGGTCTCAGGCGAGGATAGCAAGATTATTTCTCCCAAAAATTAAAATAATGCAAGTCATCATTACCCCTAAATCGGGTATTAAAGCATAATGGATTATCCTTGTCCGCTGTGAAAGTGAGAGCTTGGTCAAGTTGTCTTAGTAATGGGGAGATTAAGAATATTATCATTAATGAGGTCGCTTTTAAGCTGACTTTGTTAATTAATTATAATTGAAGGAGACTGTTTTAATACACATTATCAACTTAAGAGAATAATAAACAAAAGAGATTAAACAGTTTATTTGAAATTTAATTCAATTAAACTACCAATGAACACAAGTGTATATTTAACGAATCGTGTACATCATAACATCATCTGATGCGTTTCAAATTAAATTCAGCATTGTGGAATGCAGTACAGAGATGCGCTGTTCGTCTTCAGATACAGTTGATTGGGACCGGATGGAAAACGATCTTTGAAGTCTATCGCGTTCAATCCCATCACCGCAATCCTTCTGTTTGTGCATGTACATATTCCTCGATTGTAATCGTCATAAGAATCGCATTCCACGGCTGTGAAGTTGCAGTTTTTGTTCGTTATCGACTCTCCATATAAGGCAATTGCACGTATGTGGTTGCATGCGAATCCAGGGAAACCTAAAAACGAAATTGTCTATTGAATTTTGTTTTATTGAAGTGAAACGTATAGAAAAGAAAAATATGACATAAATTCGTTTCAATAAACAGTCGTGGAGCTCTCATAAAGAGATGTAACAGATACGCGCGTGTAGTAGACTGGAAAAGTGAGGGATGTTTATATCGACAATAAGATTCATCATCACCTAATGAACATATTATTTCCAATCAGAGGAGGGAGTACTTTAAACAAAAAATGGTGGAACTCTCAGCAGAATTCAAGGGAAAAGAATTCCGATCCACATTAAGGCATGAAAATTTCCGTTTTGTGTGTGCTTTTAGCGCAAAAATTACTTGCACTTAAAATACTTACCAGGATCACATCCAGGTTGTTGATCTCCACCGTTTGGATAGAAATCCACGTGTCCGATTGGTTCATATATTCCTGCACCATATAATGCATCTACAATGCCAAGGCCTATAAAAAGAGACAAAAAAAGTTTTATTTTTCAAAATGGTCACGAGGCACAGTAATTATTTACAGAAAGAATTGGATTTCGTATAGGCACATGATTAACAAATCCAAGATTCTTCACATCCACCGCTTAATTCAGTTGTAAATGCGTCTTTCTTTGCTTAAATTAAATCCAGACATTTAGTATATACCGGACATTCTATTCTGGTACACAATTCGCTTTAAATTCTTACCGTCTCGTTCTTTAAGTACCGACTTCCTTCGAATTTTATCTTTTAGCACCGCCTTCTCCTATCGCTTTCCGTGCTAGGAGAACGCATGTTTTTATTATGGTTGACTTCAATCTGCCCCAAATTGATTGGAATAAGTTAGAAGGAAACTCACCATGGGGAACAAAACTTTTAAATATATTGGATGAGCATTATTACTACAAGCATATTAAAGAAAATATTATAGCTGAGAATACTCTTGACCTCATTATTACTCATGAATCAGACGACATCACAGGGCTCAAAATACAATAACCTTTGGTGGGTAGCGATCAAGAAGTCGTCAGTTTGCAGATAAGAAAGATGGGGCAAGAGTTAAAGGGGTTTTGATTCCAGAAGAGGGGACTTTGACAGTTTAAGGCAATATAAGGCATTTATTAATTGGAGGGATTGCAGAGTGAGAACGAAAGAAGTGAATTATGGAATAACTTTAACGCAAAAATTACAGAAGCCGTGAATGCATATTTACCATTAAAAAAATACTGTACGATGTGGACGCCGAAATGGATGAATGCGGAGCTTGCCGTTCAGTTAGAGCAGAAAAAGATGGCATGGGTCAGTTACTGAGTCAGAAACAGTACTGAAGCCTGTAATCGTTACACATTGATTGGTAATAGTACCACAGATAAGTTTCAGAAGCCACGGCTGAGTATGAGAAAGCATTGGCTAAGAGCAAAAAGAATGGGAACAAGGAATTTTTCATGTGAATACAAGGAGAATGTTGCAAATGGATTGAAAAGGTATGTGTATCTGTCTTTTCCGTAGAAAGACCCTTCCTATGATATTCATATGACAGAAGTGTCCAAATGCTTGCATTCCAAATTAATCAGGATATTCATATAAAGAATAAAACAATAAAAACGCATGGAGAGCTCTTAAACTTTTGGAACGCCTGTTGGAATCATTTAAGCGGTGAAAGGGTGAAAAGGGTAACTTCCTATACAGACTTAGGAATCACCTGGGATGTTGGACTCACCTTCCAGTCTCACTTTGTCAGGATGAGACAGAAGACGTCCGCGGCTCTTTGGGCAGTGCGTCAAGAGCTCGTTGATGTGTATCAACCAGCAATGCTTGTTCGGCACATCCTGAGGTGTATAACCCCTATCCCTCTCTACGCATCTGAAATGTGGTCATCTGCTCCTGCCTCCCACAAAAAGTACCTCAGTCTGGAATACTGGTTGCTCAGATGGATGAACAGAGTGGGGGATGGGCCCTTATTTTACTATCTCCAGATGTATCCTCCAAGCTAATCTAGGCACCACTTCCTGGCGACTTCTTATCACCAAAAGAAATACATTAACGTTGGCTCGGCTTATCACAGGTCGAATTCATGCTCCGTCTATATCTCCATTAATCTCTGGGCCAAAGAAGACAAGAGGAGAACACCTCGATGTCTGCCTCCCTCTGCGGCTTAACCTTTCAAACATTGATTCCCTTAGGGACATGTTCCGTGCCAATTGCCTTCAGATCAACAATAAATTAGGCATCCACCTTGATAAGTTCTGTGAGGACCAGCTCTACAGAAAGGAATACTCAAGAACTCTTACCAGTTATTGAATCTATGACGTTCACCTACAACTGGACTTTTTCGCCTGCTGCATTTATTACAAACTTTGCTTTTATTTCGAACTCTTTTAAGTTTATCCCTGTAAATATGTCAGGTCAAGCACGCACGTACTCTTGTACATTGTACGTGTGATTCCTCGTACCTTATTATGTAAATTTCACATCCTCCAGGCACATTGGCGTCCCGGTGTGGCCCACGGTTTCCTGGGGTAATAAATTGATAATAATAATAATGACAATTAAGCTCTAGGTCAGGTGGTTAAATTGCTCATTTCTGACTTTAGCTTGCTTTGCACCGTTGGGAGTAACTGGTTTAGTTCAAGTGTTTTTTTTTTTTTTTTATGAAAACCCCAAACACGAAAGGTATCAAAACCTATAGTACTTAGTACCGTGCATGGGTTGAAGGAGAAGTATAGGGGAGGTGGGTGCCGGAAACTTTGCTCTAGAGATTAAACATGGGTTTCACCACTTCAAGCCTCCAATAAGCAAAGTGGTGGTATTTCACCGGTTGATGAAAGTCATCTACCACCTTGAAAAATTCCTCCCCTCATCGGCGGGAGTCTAACTCAGTTCTTTTACACCCGATGTGGGGAGGACGGTAATTTTACCAACTTACAATGTTCATCCTTAACGGGCATGGAGCCTTGAATTTCAAGCTGCACAGGCTCAGGGTTCCAAACACCTCTAACTGTTCTAGCGAAGAAAACGAAGTCCTAGTACGTATCCGTTTTGACTGTTCGATCTATTAAGTTTATGTAAAATCCTTTTTGTTTTTATCGGTTCTGTGTCCCATGGTGAGTCTGCTCAGGTAGCACAATGGTATCGTCACCGTCCTCACCACACCGTTTGGAAAAGTCCCATGTTCGAATTCCGTCGATGACGCGAGGAACTCTAATGGGCTTTTTTCACTCTGTGGCCGAGTTAGTCGGTCTCAAGCATAGATATCAAGGATTTTGTAGCCAGAAACTGGGGGTTTTTCGTCCAGTAAAGCAGGCAAATCGACCAGGGAACACACTCAGTTTTCAGACACAATGCACATGGGTAAATGTAAGAAATTACCTGGTGACCCTAATGTAATAGTTTCGTTTAGTTTGTGTCCCATGGTGAGGATCATTGCTTAGCAAACCCGTATTCAAAGGACATCGCCTTTGGATAAGGTCCTGTTGAAAATAAGATAGGACTGTGGCATCAATGTACCTGATTTAGACAGCACAATCCAGCGATGGTACAGGCATGCTCAAAGGAGGACATGTTTGGGAGTTCTAGATATTTTAATACCAGTACATTTAGCAACTATAGGAAATACACACACACACACTGTTAACTCACTTATTGGAAAGTCTGAGCCACTGGTATGAATGACATCCACGAAATTTGCGTCCGTTTCGTCCAGACGATCTTCTGCCGAACGACCGCGAAAACAAACTCCAGCAGCATCGAGTCCTTGAAAACACAATTTTAGTAGTAAACTACAATCAGTAGTTTGACCATCTATGTTCGCAACCACAGAGTAAAAAATTAAACTTTATTTAAACTTCTTTTATCTGTAATTATAAAATGCGTGAATTGTGTATAAAATACCACGATAACGGTACTAATAAAATTAGATGAATATATGACTGTGGCGGTTAGATATCGGCTTTGGTTTGCAATTTATAGATAAACTATTTTAACGCTTTATGTACTTTGGCAAAGTCTGTCTTTCTAATATGGACTTCACCCAGTGAAGAGTGGAAACTTCAAAAATTTATCAAATTAAAACTTCCTCTTCATTCTTCACGAAAAGGAATTTGATTTCTCATGGACCGTCACCCTTTCGTTAACTGGTGAAAAGATGATGGTCCCCTTGTGATGTGGCGGCTTCAAAAGAAAGGGCTTGACCCTTCTAGCCCAGGAGAGAACTGCCAAAGGTGGTACTCCTAGGAGCAACGGATTTTTAATGTGCAATTTCTTGTGACTTGTTTGAGGATCATTTGTTCTGGGACATAATACAGAGAAAGGGATTGATTCTGTGTGTTTTTATCCAAAGATTGTGGGGAGGTTAAATGGAAATTTCGCTTTTTATAGGCATATATGAGAGCTTGAAGAAACTAGGACAACATCCTTCAAACAGAATAGCAGTTTAAAATTGTGCATATCTTGTTTTCCAATAGCGTATTGGAAATACTGGATTTAGAAATAAGAGATTATAGATGTAGAAATTGAATAGCAGTCAAATGGAAGAGAAATAACAAGTACTGTAAATGCAGATGTGTGGAACTGAGAGTAAGAGTATTGTATCCAAAAGTAAAGTAAAGAAAGGGAGGTAAAGTGAATGTATAAGTGTAAGGAGTTAATCAGGAAATAAGGGAAGAAGAATGAATAATGTTTTTATATAATTGTAAAATCAGATTAACTAGTGAAGGGTAACTGTAATAAGACTAACATATGCAAAGTGTCTCTGCTTTAACTTTGTATGTCATGATTATATGCTATCTAGTTCAGTTGTATATTATGTTGTATATACATATGTATGTAATAAATTTCATGTTTTATTTTCACTTTCAGTCCTGTTATTCTAAAGAACACATGCCTTGCTTGCCTAGTTAAGTTAAGAAGTTGCTCTCCCACAATTTGTTGAGAGAATACTGGAAACTGATTAAGGGGAAATAAAATAAATTACCCTCATGATCCTGAGAATATTCTGTGAGATATACAGTGTATAGCAGTCAGGTGGCAAAAAGTGGGCGTTGGAGGTGTGATGGTGCCTAAAAATCTAGAAAAGAAGATTTTCAAGGAAGGTAAAAGAAGTAAAACCCACAGTCCATGGTTTTTCATCCAGAAAACTGGCAAATCGACCACGAAGAAATGATGTTTCATAGCCTTTGTCGCTCGCAGATGAGCTAAGAAGTGGTACGAGATAATTAATATCGATAACAGCGCAATAGTATTAATCCCAAGCACAAGACCCATGTGGTGGGAGCTGCTTAGCATTGACTTTTGAAGAAGAGCTACATCAAGGAAACTAAACCTCACAGCCAGCACTGCGCAATGTACAATTGCTTGGGCACAATTCATAACAATTTGTCCATGGAATGGTACAAAGTTTTCCCATGTTTTGTGGATGGCTGAAGAACATTATTTACCAGCGTGTGTCCTGATCCTGAAGTTAGTCAACAAAAGTTTTAAAACTATAATTTCACGGGTAATTTTCGTAATAGAGCATATTTATATAATAAATATATTTCATTATCTAAATAATTAGTCTTTGTCTCTAAATCATTATCTTTCATATTTCTAATAAAAAAACCTCACGAAATCACCTGTAATGCGATACAGCACATCAGAAGTTGGATCCAATTTGCGCAGCTCCTTTGCAGAAAACCCTGCTATATGAGCACCCAAGCTGTGTCCAATAATGTTGCATGTAGCAACTGAAAGTGTTCCTTTGTCCTGAAATAAGATAATCAACGTTCTCTTGTCTATTACATTAAAACCATCTAAGAATATATAAAGCAGAAAATCGCAAGGAAATTCATCCCAGAAATAAAGTATTAAAATTTAATTTCTTTTAGATATAACTCATGATAAACGAAACCAATCTTTGATGCGTACTTCCATATACTATAATAGTCTATTATATAGTAAATAAGCAAAAGAAATCAATTCGTAATACGAATTGCCCATCTGATTCAAATATAGCAATAATTGGAACCACTTACCACAGCTTTGAGAAGGAACTGACCAACTTCTTTACCAACTACTCTGCTACCTTTAGCAGCAAGAGGATATGACATATTTGCTATTGCTGGGTAGTCAACTATAATTACATTGCAGTCTGTTTCATTCAATAGGGATTCTTTATACACCTGTAAACATACAAGTACAACGATCGTTCGAATTAAACTTGTTTAAACATTGCACAATTTTTCATCTTTGAAAATTAAAATTGAGTTCATCATTACAATTAGATATTAGATATGCATACCACTGATTCACTAATCTACATTACTTCTTCAAAATTTGTTTATTTAGTTCTTTGTTGGTCTAGTCCCTTATGTTTGCTGCTGAGGCGCAGACAGTTGAAAGTTTCAGCACACGATTCCCAGTTAATTTTAGCATAAACTTCTCATCCAAGTAAAACCATATCTCCAGAAAATAACATTTAATTCTATTTTACTTACGGATGGCCAGCTGGTTGGCGACCGATCTGTATCCATCCAACCAGGGATGATAATGAACGTTGGTCTGGATGCTTCACACGGCACCAAGGAAAATGGCTCGTCTCCGTACGTATAAGTGGAAGGGACATCTCTGTTGCTTCTCGTATAACAAAAGAATGTGGTATTGGCCGGACTGGGAACAGCTAATTAAGATAATATTGATATAGCCACTTAAAATAACTCATCTGAAATGGATTTAGTTCAATGTTCATGAATTTTACTTTAAAGAAACTCTTTTAGATTTTTATTTCGATAATTGCGCGTTTAAAATGGAATATAATTATTTTTTCTTGGTTCCAGACGCTTCCACCAAGGGATTAAATCTGAACCAGTAAAACCAGCCCAATACTATCAGGATGACACCTATTCGATTTTACAAGTTACAGCTCTTACTCCTCAATTTATATTATTGCAAAACACTCTAGACTCATCTACAATCTTCTATAATATTGAACCAATACACCCACTACCTAGAATATTC
Source organism: Mastigoproctus giganteus (assembly GCF_048544385.1). Classification (NCBI taxonomy): domain Eukaryota; kingdom Metazoa; phylum Arthropoda; class Arachnida; order Uropygi; family Thelyphonidae; genus Mastigoproctus; species Mastigoproctus giganteus. Next base: position 24,301,285 of record NC_143581.1, on the reverse strand, counting down.
AGGGATCAATTACAACGTTCAGGATTCTTTAGCAATATTTTACCACATTCACTCGTTTTCTACACCTTTCTGGAATAATCTCCAATAATCTAGAAATATTTTAAATATTTCTTAAATATCATTTGATTTTTATACATAATAGCTGCCCTTCTCTGTTTAAGAAAAATTAAACACGATTCCAAAATTTTAGACTGGGGTATATTTGTGGATGAGTGTCCAAATACGTTTGGTCATATGATATGTCAGACACGCCATTTCAAAACGAAACTATTTTCTTAATAATAAGACCTTTTATAATAAGAAATACAAGTATTTAAATAGTTTTCAATTATTTTGAGTATTTGCGCAGAATTTCATGCAGTATACATTAAAAGAAAGCTTACGTCCAATTGAGAGACACAGAAGATCCTCTATAATGTCACTTAATACCAGTGACACGCACAACAGGAAACCGTATAACCTGCAGAGAGTCTTCATCACACGCAAATTAAACTGTTCACTGAAATAATATAAAAAAGCGATCATAACTCACGAAAATGATTCCATGCACACATAAATATCGAAAGCGGAATCAGTAGAGTAAAATTACCAATGCATTAAATCGAATAAACCTGCTTGAATTAAAAAGTTAACAATTTTATATTGCTTTTGCTGATGTATCTCTTATATCAGCTGCATACGTTATTATACACTCCACTGGCCAGGGATGAAATTTCCGAGTTCCTAGGAAATTTCATCAATGCCGTAAACCTCCAGGTCCTCAATCAGCCTGGAAATCTCTGCTCCACACTTTAGAAGATTACAATAGCTATCTCTCTCTCTCTCTCTCTCTCTCTCTCTCTCTAACCACCCCTTCAATAGCCCAAAATTTGAGGGTTTTATCTTATGGGTTTTATCTCTCCAATGTTATATCTATGTTTATTCCTGAAATAAAATAAACATATCAAAGTAATATTTTTTGAATTAATAGCTGTGTATAAAGTTAAGTTCAGTTAGTTCATCATAGATAAACATTTCTTTGTGAAATTATAAATATATACACTGCTGTAAATGCTAATATAATCTGACGTTGGTTAGCTTATCAGAAATCGTCTTCATCAGAATTTTTAGTGGTGGTAGTAGCAGTAATGGCAGATGATGCAAGAAAGCAAGTTTATATAAAGCATGAGCCAAAAAAAAAGTTCGCCCATCCGAAATCTCCAAACATTTGTCTGGTTATCCCTCGAATTTATTCAACCCAACCGTTTCCATAACACGAGATGGATGCTTGTTCCAAAGATCAACCATTTTGAAGTTTGGCTGAAGGCAAACTTCAGCACATCTATCTTGCATCCATCCTTCCTCAACTTGAATTTATGCACCCTCATGTGTGTAGCCTTCAGCAAGTGAATATAATTAACATTCAGCTTACTCAATCGATTCAAGCCTTTAAACACCTGAATCAGATCTCCTCGCAGGTGCTTAATCTCGAGACACTGAAATTTGCAGAACTGAAACCTTTCTAGGAAAGAGCACCTTTTGCCCCTTTCACCAATCCGGCTGCCCTTCTCTGTACCCGTGCCAGCAGATCTATATTCGTCCTAAAGTAAGGCTTCCAGACCTGTAAACAGTACTCAAGATGCGGAGTAACCATGACCTAATATAAAGGGATAATCACCTCCTTATCCCTGCTATCAAAGTTTCTGTATATCATTGACAAAACCCTAACAACTGTCCTGGCAGGATGTCTGCACTTGCACTGCACAATTACCACCATGTCATTTTCATTCTCTACTACCTGAGTGTAGTACCACACATTTGATTAGTTACTCTGGTGCTACTGCTAGCCATGTGCAGTATCTTGCATTTGTCAATGTTAAACTTAAACTACCATTTTTCATCCCATCGACCTAATTTTTCTAGACCTTGTTGCAGTAGCATATCATCATTAATATCATTAACCACCCTACCAACCTTTGTAGCATCTCCAAACTTAGACATTAAGCCTGATACACCTTGATTGATAAATATTGAAAACCCCAATGGACCCACCACTGAACCTTGGGGAACTCCACTGATAATATTAGTCCACCAAGAGTAGTGCCCATTGATAATTACTCTCTATCTTCTTCTACCGAACCATCCCTTTATCCATAGCAGTAACGCGTCTTAATGCCACATTGCTCTTGTTTGTACAGCAATCTGTACAAAAATTCAACGTTCAATGTTACCAAAAGTCTTACGTTCAACAATACCAAAAGTCTTTCAGAAATCCAAGTATGCGATGTCAAAATTATTTTTTGCATCCAATTCCTTGTTCATAGTAACTAATCACATTGGTGAGACAAGACCGCCCCTTGACAAATCCATGCTGTGATTGCAGTATAATTGCGTGTCTGTTCATTTTCTTTCTATTCTTTTGTAAATTTTCTTTTAACTGAATGGACAAATCCACGTAAGTTCTCTACACAGGAAAATGAAGCCAACCAGGCAATTTCACTCTTCAAAAACAGGAAGAAGAATTCTAACTGAGATTATTTTTACATACGTGTACGTGACTAATGGGGGTGGAGCAGTATATGATTCATATGCCAAATACCATAAAGCAGTCAAGCGAAACAGCACGCAAAACAAAAACATTAACTCCACTCGTTGCCCTCTCACTCTTTCTTTTTAGGAAGCAGTTTCGTATTGATGGGATAGGCCTTTTCCTTTTACACATTTCCCCGCTTTGAATGATTGTTTTCTTGTTAACCAATGACCACAGTAATTTAAATTTAAACTTTCGTCTTTCTAGTATTGCGAAAAACGTGAAAAATTCATAGCACATAAGAAAACCGTAGATGTAGTTTTCCAGGTACTACACCGAAACGATTCCAACCATCGATGGTCGTTAAATTTAATCATTTTACATGAAATCTTTTTCGTTCCGGTTAAATGAATGTCATTAGACAAAACAGGAAACTCGACCACAGAATACATAACATTTACGACACGATATTCTGTTGCTTAATCACACTGGTTGCCTTTGAGAGTATTCTCAATTCTAAATAACCAAATAGGCACAGTACAAAATAACCCCTTATCCAAACAGGAAATAATAAAATTTTACGAGTAGCATTCGCATTAGGAAAGGCCTATGATGCAAAAAAGCAAGCATCAAATTCAAATTTCAAACTATTATATTAGGGCCACCCGTAATTTCTTACACATACCCGTATATGTATTATGTCTGTAAATTTCGTGTGTTCACTATTATTATTTCATTATTTTTAGGCCACCCGCATAATTAAATTCATCTGCCGTGCTGTTTGTCTTATGTCTGTTAATTGCATGTGTTCTATGGGAGAAAAAACCTCGTTATCTACACCTCAGACTGACTAATTCAGCCACGGAGTGAAAAAGGCCCATTAAAGTTCCTCGCGCCGTCATCAGACGGGATTCGAACCCGGGTCTTTTCCACCACGGAAGTTTGTTCCAGCAATCAACTACCCGCTGATTAAAGGCAAACTTCCGCACATCAATTCTACAACTGCCTTTCCTCAGTTCTAGTTTATGACACCACAGATCTGTAATCTGAGAAAGAAGAATCCCATCAGTATTGAGCCCAATCAATCCATTCAAGGTCTTATACATCTCAATCAGATCGCCTCGCAAGTGCTTAGTCTCCAGATGCAGCAACCCGCAGAACTTAAGCCTTTCTTCGTAAGAGCACCCCTTTGTTTCCCTCACCGATCTCGTTCCCTTCCTCCGTACTCGTTCCAGCTGTTCTACATCCTTCCTAAAAGGAGACCTCCGGACCTAGATGTAGTAGTCAGGGTGTGGCCTGACCATTGCCTTATTCAAAGGGATAATCGCCTCTTTTACCCTGCTAGCACCATTCCCGTATATCATTCACTAGACCTCTGTCTACTCTTCTCTGAAAATTTCATATCTGACTGCACAATTACCCCGGCTCTTTTTCATTCTCCCACTACCCTTACTGTAGTACCGCACAGTTGGTACGTTATTGGTTTATCCTGAGATTACCGTTACCTCTCAGCCCATCTGCTCAACTTTTCTAGATCCTATTGCAGAAGCATACTGCCATTACTGTCGTTAACAACCCTGCCAACCTTCGTATTATCTGCAAACTTCGACATTAAGCCTGATATACCTTCATCAATAGCATTGATAAATACAAAAAACAACATTGTATCCAACACCGAACCCTGAGGGACTCCACAAATAACATTCGTCCACATAGAGCAGTATCCACTGATTACCACCCTCTGCCTTCTTCCACTTAACCATCCTTTTATCCATTGTAGCAGCTTGCCGTTAATGCCATACCGCTCCAATTTGTACAATAGTCTTCCATGCGCAACAGTGCCCAAAACTTTCCTGAAATCTAAGTGCATGATATCAAAATTATTTGCATCCAGTTACTTTGTGAACACGTCATAGTATCCAATCAAATTGGTCAGACAAGACGTCCCCTTAACAAACCCCTGCTGTGTCTGAATTATTGCTGCAGTCTTGTCTAGATGATCCTGCAGTGCTTCTTTAACCAGTGACGCCATTATTTTCTCTGGAATAGAAGTCAAACTAACTGGTCTGTAATTACTTTTGTCGCCCTTTGAATCCCCCTTTGTGAATTGGGGATATATTTGCACATCTCCAGTCCGCGGGGACTTCTCCTGAGTCTACGGAAGCTCTCATAATTATGGTTAAGGATTTGCCTACTTCCTTTGCCAGCCACCTCCTTTAATATAACTGGATAGATCCCATCCACCCCACTTGCCTTTCTTATGTTTAACTTCAACAACTTCTCCTCTACTTTGCTCTCAGTCTCTCAGTTATTACAAAATGATTTAACTCCCTGTTAGAGTTTGATAAAAATTTGGCGCTGTCCTCCTTGAATAACTCCTCATGTGTGAATGTAGATGCAAATTACTGATTCAGTTTGTTCGCTATCTGAGCAAGATCATCAACAGTCCAACCATCGATATCAAGTGGACCAATGTGATTCATCCCCCTTCCTTCTAGAGTTTATATAACTAAAGAAATCTTTGCTGTTTTTCTTTGCATCCTTTACCAAGGATTTCTCATAATCTGCCTTCGCTTGGCTAACCTCCTTTATGACTTGATTACCGAATAGCTTATTTCTACCATAGGCTTCTGTGTTGCCCGATATTTATATGCACCCCACGCATATAAGTTAAATTATATAAATTTTCTTCTCTTCCAAGAGTCTCATTAGTTCATCCGACATCCAATTGGGCCGAAACCTAGAACAGTATTTCTTAGTTCTGCAATTCTACCATCAGAACATTTCATCAGATAGAGAGAGAGAACACGAGAACGTCACCGAATTTAACATTCACCGGCGTTTGACCACAATCGAATCAAACGAGCGTGCAAATTAACCCTCGCTTTGTAGGAGTACAGTAGTACACCCGTTTTAGTTTACCTACGTTTTATTTCACGTAACTGTTAAATAGTTCTCTCAGATAGCGCAGTGAATATAATGAAATGCAATTCTCTTGTGCTTTCTATTTTACCCTTCCTGTTATACCCTGAAGCATAAAAGGAAAAAGGTTTTTGTGAAAAACAATTATTACTTAAAATAAAGTGAACTTAATTATTATGTGATTTGCACCAAAGGGTTAAAGTTAAGGTTAATCTGAATTCTAGAAAATAAAGCGAATGAAAATCTACTCTTACCGCACTGGCAGATGAACTAGAAATGGTGTTATCTATGCAATGGCTACACCTGGTTCGGTACGTGGCCTGGTGACGTATTTCATTAAATATATAGGAGTGTTGTTGCGAAATGCCACGTGTTCGTCCAATAGAATTACAAGAGGATTAAAATGGATGCGAGGTTCCTCACATTACTGTACCTCTATTTATGTCCATTGTCACGTGAGACAATCGTTGAAGATAACAAATCGCTGAGAGCTACGTTGGTATTATTATGTTTATTTCAGAATTGGAGTGATCACTCCAATTGGATTACAGAATTGGATCACAGAATTGGAGTGAATACACTGAGTGATCGCTGAATTATGACCACCTACCTAATACTTCGTAGGTCCACCTTTTTTCCTCAGTACAGCAGCTATTCGACGTGGCATTCATTCAACAAGATGTCGGAAGGATTCGGGAGGTATGGCCAACCAAGCTGTGTGTAATTCCGTCAGCAATGCAGGTATGGAGGTGATTGGTGTATCCAGACGCCTGATATGTCTTTCCATAGTATCCCACATGTGCTTTATGGGATTGACATCGGCGGAGTTGGGAGGCCAATCGATATGCTGAAAGTCAGAACTATGTTTCTCAACCATTCCTTTTGCATTTTTATTTTGGAAGACACCATCGCAGTTCGGAGCAAATTGTAACATAGCGGGGTGTACACAGTCAGCAAGCAGTTGACAATAGCGGAGACTAGTGATACGTTCTTCCACATTCACGAGGAGTCCAAGTTCCTGCCAGTGAAACATTCCCCACACCATACAACCGCCTCCACCGGCCTGCACTTTTAATACCATGCATGATGGATCAAGAGCCTCATGTCATTGACACCAAATCCGTACACGGCCAACCATGGTGTGGAGTAAATAACATGACTCATCCGACCAGCACACCTTCTTCCAGTCTTCTAAAGTCCAACTTGCATGCTCTTTGCACCAGGTGAGACTTTTACTCCGATGAACCTTGGTTAGGAGAGGATGCCGTAGGGGTCCTCTGCTGGTATAGCCCGTACGTTCGAGCATGTGACGCATGGTCATGCCAGGTATTGTTCCCGGTTGGCCCACGTTGTATTGGGTAGTCAAATCTTCAACAGTGCTGCGTCTGTACGAGTCATGTGACCTGTCTCTTACCTCTAACATCAACCTTACGCGGACCTTTGCAGTTTTGCCGTCGGGTCGTTGTTTGACCATTTTGACGACAGTCATGGTACACTTTAACTACGGCATCTCTCGAACACCGCACCAGTTCAGCCGTTTAGGAAATCGAGGCACCAGCTCGTGGAGCATCCACAATCTGTCCTTTATCAAAGTTCGATAAATCCTTCCTTTTACGCATTACCTCGGAATTTTACTACTTACTGAACCAATGACACCTCATCTATGCTACGTAGGTCGACTAACTGCGCACTCTCGTACCTCACGTGGTCAACGGGTCGCATTCAGTTTTCATAGCGGTGGTCATAATTCAATGATCACTCAGTGTATGTACATAACGGAGTCAAACGTTTCGTGGTATTTTCGTACCTCTTTTTCAGTGACTGCAAAGACAGTAACTGAGGGTGGTTATTATGGAATTCCTTATAATTTTATTATAATTAAAATTGTTTTACTAGAATTAAAAGTTTTAACGAATCAAACTTCAAAATTCAAACAGGTTTCAGTGCATTATGACCTCCAGAAAGACACAGTTTAGCTACGCACCTCTCAAGGAATACTCTGAGATATTCTCACCCATCCATCGTGCAATGCTTGATTGAAGATTACGCACGCATTCTGCGACCAAAATCAAGAAACAAAGACTGGCAGTTTCATCAAGCGCCCTCACTAATGCATAAAAGATACTTTTATTTCATTATGCCCATCCGTCATGTATCGCGATGAACAGGAATCTACCTTAGAACAAACTTGCCTTTCTAACGAGCATTACAAGTGGAAGGTACGCAGACGTATAGGTAAATTCAGTTCAGGAGGTTTATGGGTGCGCAGTAAGCGTTTTTGTTTTTCGTGATGTTTTGCTTAACTGCGTTATGATGTAAGGCATATGAATCATATACTGCTCCACGTCATGTACACGTATGTAAAAAATCTAAAAATAATCTCAGTTAGAATTCTTCTTCCTGTTTTTCAAGAGAGAAATTGCCTGGTTGGCTTCATTTTACTGTGTAGAGAGCTTACGTGGATTTGTCCATTCAGTTAAAAGAATATTTACAAGAGAATAGAAAGAAAATGGACAGACACGCAATTATACTGCAATCGCAGCATGGATTTGTCAAGGGGCGGTCTTGTCTCACCAATGTGATTGGTTACTATGAAGCAGTGAACAAAGAATTGGATGCAAAAAATAATTTTGACATCACATACTTGGATTTCTGAAAGACTTTTGGTATTGTTGAACATAAAAGATTGCTGTACAAACAAGAGCAATGTGGCATTAAGACACGTTACTGATATGGATAAAGGGATGGTTCGGTGGAAGAAGACAGAGAGTAGTTATTAATGGGCACTACTCTTGGTGGACTAATATTATCAGTGGAGTTCCCCAAGGTTCAGTGGTGGGTCCATTGGTGTTTTCAATATTTATCAATGATCAAGGTGTATCAGGCTTAATGTCTAAGTTTGGAGATGCTACAAAGACTGGTAGGGTGGTTAATGACAGTAATGATGATATGCTACTGCAACAAGACCTAGAAAAATTAGGTCGATGGGATGAAAAATGGTAGTTGAAGTTTAACATTGACAAACGCAAGGTACTGCACATGGGTAGCAGTAACCCCAGAGTAACTTATCAACTCTGTGGTACTACACTCAGGGTAGTAGAGAATGAAAATGAACTTGGGGTAATTGTGCAGTCAATCATGAAATTCTCTGAGCAGTTCAGACATGCTGCCAGGACAGCTAGTGGGGTTTTGCCAATATACACAGAAACTTTGCTAGTGGGGATAAGAAGATGTTATCCCTTTATATAAGGTCACGTGTAGGTCGCATCTTGAGTAATGTATAGAAGGCTGGAGGTCTCACTTTAAGAAAGATCTAGATTTGTCGAAATGGGAGCAGAGTAGGGCATCCAGACGGGTGAAGGGAAAAAAAGGGTGCTCTTACCTAGAAAGGCTTCAGTTTTTGCAAATTGCAGCGTCTAGATACTAGGCACGTGCGGTGAGATATGATTTAGGTTTTTAAAGCCTTGGATGGATTGAGTAAGCTGAATGTTAATGTTGTTCTTCCACATGCTGAGAAGCACTCACGTTGGACATGAATTCAACTTGAGGATGGATGGTTGCAGGATGGATGTGCGCCCGTTTACCTTCAGGGAGAACTAGATGAATCCTTGGACGATACAGTTGGGTTAATTGTGTTTATTTCTTTTCTTTGGCTGATACCATATAAGTTTGTTTTCTTTCTCATTTGCCATTACTACTACTAATACTGTATATAAAATTCTGGTGAGCAGCTTGCGTATTTCTGATAAAAATAATTAATAATAATGGATGTATGTGTATTAAACTATAATCTTTAAAACTAGCAAAACACAAAAATAAATTAATCGACGTTAGATTATATTAGTATTTAATTTATTTGTGAAATTTGATAATTTCACAAATAAATATTCATCTATGAGGTTAGGTTTGGCTTCTAAACTCATCACTAGGAACAGATATTGATTTAAAATTATTATTACTTCGATATGCTTACTTGATTTCTGAAATATAACGACAGATACAACATTGCAGAGATAAAAACTATAAAAGATAAACTTCGTGTCAAAAATAAGTGTCTAAAACCAATTCAGAAACTTAATTATCGATATAGGCGCTTACAGTAATTGTCACATAAATCAGCAAACCTTACATAAATTTAATAAGAAAGAAATATTGAAATATTATACGCTAATTTTCTTTGCACAGTGGAAAAGGATGGACTTAAAAACAGAAGAGCTATTATTTAACCAGAAAACGAACTTGTCAGTTATAATTTAGAAGGAAAGGTGATGGAACAAGTAATGAAGTTTAACTATCTTGAAATAAAAATAAGTACTTGACGAACAACTCAAGAAGAAGCAGAGAACCAACATTACTGGGAGTACAATACCCAGAGGGGTAAATAATGTTAATCACAAAGCTACAGTTAAAATATTTAAAATTATACTAAGATTAACAATACCCGGAAAAAAATGAAACATTTATTCGATATCTAGTAGGGCTACCTTTTTTGTCCGAATTACTTACACGCCATGGCTTTGGTGCAACTAGATGTCTGAGGAAGTCCCACTCCAGATTTGACCATTCTTCCATCAAGATGGAAGAATTGCCATTCAGCTTGATCGACATAATCTGTGGTTCCCATCAAAGTGTTGTTATTGTGTCCATCTTCCCCTTTCTCCATCTTATAAAAAGCAGAAAGAACACTCCTTCTTTTATCAAGACGTTTGCGACCAAATTCAGTGTCAGACTCTTTTGACAGTTGGGCTAGTTGATGACTGTGAACATGCAAAAAACTGTCACATTGTGATCTGTACAATTATATACATCACAGTGTGCAAAGAATATAAAGATGGAAAACTGAAGAGTTAGTAAAAGCCCTCTCCATGTCATACGGTAGTCATGGCTTGTGGTAATAAGGCGAGATTCAAGGAGAAGGATCAGGGCCAGGGAAGTACAATTTAAGGATGCGGCGTCTGTATTCCCTGTCACAATAAAACTTATTAAGGTCAGCATCTAAAGACTGGGCACATGAAGTACCTGAAATGGCAGAAACCTATCGGATAGGTGGAGACGGCTGAGATGTGGGTACAGAGTTTTAGTCCCTCTGAGGGAAGGCTGAGAGACTCTCCAAGAGCACAGGTCCCAGAATGATGGTGCCGAAATCTTGACAGTGATCATTTTTACTGTTGTGGTAAGGCGTTTCACCCTAATCAGCGTGAAAAGCCTGTGAATTTTTATCGAACTGGCCATTTCAGTTGTCCTTAACTGTGGAGGAAGTTTATGTTTGTTTATGGCCCATTTTAAGAGCCAAAACTCAGTAGAAAAAAGTGGTCTAATTGTGCTAGGAGTAGCAGACGCCCATACCTCTGCAGTATATAGAGGCGGAGAGTATACTGTGGTTTTTATATATCTTCTGCTAGTCGTTACTTCATTAATATAAGGCAAATGCTGTTTGGCCACCCATCGGAGTCGAGCTGCCTGGGTGAGCAGCTTTTCCATGTGGTTACCAAAGTAGAGCTTAGGATCAAAACAACCCCGAGATCAGCATGTTTATTGATGATGCGAATAGGTGAATTACATACTATTGGCTGAATATAGGAAGGCGTTTTCTTTAATCAGAATCTTATAAACTCAGACTTTTCTGGATTTATTTTTAGTCCGAACTGGTTGAAGTAGTTTGCAAATTCCAGGAGTATATTGTTAATTGATGCTGTTTATCATGAGAAGATGAAATGGACTCAACAAGCGGAGAGATACGCGCCGTAAACAAGAGCCCAGATAAGACACCACCCTGTGGCACGCCTGAAGAGACACATCGCTCGTATGTTTGACAGTGCACAGTAATCCTGATTATTCTATTTTGAAAGAGTGAAGTGAAGAACTGTAGAGTGTCTCCCTTAATTTAATAATGGTCTGAAACTAGCTTCAGCATTTGCAGGAACGTTTATTGAGTCGAAAACTGCTTCTAGGTCTACATAGGTGACTGCAAGTTCTGCATGATATTCAAACGCAGAGAGGATAGAGCAGGCTATCCTATCTAAGAGATTAGTCACAGTGGATCTATGATGACGGGAGTAGTGGATTTGATGAAGCTCATGTAGAAGAAGTTGTTTATTTATAACGGGGAGAAGTAACTTCTCTAGGAGTTTTAGCAGACTTGAGGCGTTGGAGGTTGGCCGGTAATGCTTAAAAAGAGTAAGAGATTGAATTTTGGGTATAGGCTTCACAAGGGGTTCCACTGCTGGGGAATGAAACGACTTCACAAAATAGCATTAAAAATAGTTAGAAGGGGATCCAAAATGTATGGGCTAAGACATTTAATGATGAATTGAGGTAATCCATCTGCACCTGCCTTAGCAGAAACCGGTGTAGAATTTATGGCAGCAATAAGCTGTTCCCTGGAGATTGATACTGCAGACAGCGTGTCAGGTGGGATTCCAGTTGTTGTTGTCTGAAGTTCAGCACATTGTTCCGAGTTCGAGGCAAATCTAGATATAAAGTCTTGCCACTGGTCAGGTTCAAGATTCAGGGGGAAATCAGAAGACCACTCAAAGTAGGAGGTTTTTCCACTAAAAAGGTTAGTGGAATATAATTCTTATAATTATATTAATTATAATTATAATTATAATCTTATAATTATATCTTATAATTATAATTCTTAATTGCTTGAGATTTCAGCTTGTTGAATGTTGCACGGGCTCTAGAATAGGCTATCCTGTCTTGAACCCTTTGCGACTGCTTCCACATTTTGTGCAGCTGCTGTTTTAATCTGAAGCTCATGTTAAGATGGGGAGTCCACCATGCTCTGGACTGAGGCATAATAGAAATTCTCTTCGATGCTGCAAATGTCGCAATCGTCTTAAGCCAATTAGTAAGCAAATTCACTGCAATTTCAAGATCACAGTTTTCTAGGACTGACCACGGGATGGCAGAAGCAGCCTCAACACATTTAGCAATGCTCAAAAATCTGGGATTAACTATTACTCTGGTATTAGTTGAATTCACAGCATTGAAGTTTGGAATAGGTATGTGTAAAAGAACAATAATTGGCTTGTGGTCCGAATTAAAATAAAAGTCTCTGGCAGGTAATCAGGTGTGCAAGGAAAGGAGGCAAGGATGAGATCTAGTTGGTTGTTACCTCTGTTCGGGAAATCGTTGATTATTTGTAACCCTTTACAAGATAGATTTGATAGGAGTATTGGCTGAAGGTTAACAAGCTGGGAGGAAGATTAAAGTCTCCACAGACAAATTTCAAGGCTGAAGGATGAAACTGATTAATGATCCACTTTGATATTTCATTGATGGCGCCATATGAAGGTGCTGGGGATATATTTATATCAATTATGTCTATGAAAAAGCTATGGTAGCTGACAGTAACAAAAAAATCAAATTATTATTTTAGGGTTGCCCGTAATTAAATACATTAACCCGTATTTGTGTAAATTGTGTGTGTGTTCTATGGTCGATTTGCCTCTCTTTTTTTTTAGACGAAAAACCCCCAGTTTCTGAGGAGAAAAATCTTGCTATCTACACCTGAGACCGACTAACTCAGCCACGGAGTGAAAAAAGCCCATTAAAATTCCTCGTGTCATCGACAGTATTCGAACTCGGGCCTTTTCACCCGGTGTGGGGAGGACGGTGACGATACCACTGTGCTACAGCTCAGAGCTCAGAATAACAGCAAGAGCTTCATATGCTGGTGTTTGGCTAGAAACTTGATGAACAAGTGAGTTCTGTAGCTCTTAAAGAAAATGGCAACACCGCCTCCTCTTTGGTCAACTCTAGAAGTAAACGCTGATATATACCCTGCTGGAGTACAAGATGTAAAAAATTCTTGGTCTTTATCAAGGCAGGTTTCTGTGACACAGAGGATATCGATATCACTAGCGAACAGAATTTGATCAGTGGTATCCAGTTTGTTAAGGAGGCTTCTAAGATTCTGGTAAAAGACTCTGATTGTGCAATTTTTATGGATCTTTTTAAGGCAGGTGTCTCTAGTATTTTATTCAAGGCAGGCTTTCGAGTTTGTCGATTCGTGACCCACGTTGGGATGAGCATTTCCGAACTGGTTATCATTGGTGATTGAAGGCTGATGGTACCAATTTGATGATGCCGATGTTTGTCACCACTGGTATAATTTTGAATTAAACTGCGCACATTTTGAGAAATTGACCGAAATGTGGGGCATTCATGCTTGTTCCCTTGCAGCATTGATTGCTATCGAGGAGGGTGAATTAGTCGAGGTTGTTGATGGGGGCTCATTTTCTCAGAAAAGGGTATGATTATATACCTTGGGGCCAGGAGGCTGGATCTACAACCTCAATTCCTCTGGATCTACATCCAGAGGAATTGAGGCAGGGTTGGCTGTGGTATTGAGGGAATTTTGTATATCTTCAGATGGGACGTAGGTAACCCTAGAAGGGCTGTTAGTAAGCATGCTATCATATGACGTGGGCAGAGCTTGATGGGCGTTAATTGAATTATTGTTTAATTCTTGGGCTTGTATGGAGTGTTTGTTATTTTCTTGTGGGTTCTCTGGTCGAGATACTTCTTCACAAGATTGCAGCTGTGGTTGGTCACCAGCCTTTTGCTGTGCATGACTGGGCCCTACTAAGTGCTCAGTCGGAGTGTCTGCAGATCTATCTACTAATGGTCTCGAGTGAATTTGAGTGTGAGAGACAGGCTTTATAATGCTAGGAGGTTTGACAGGATGAGCAGTTTTTGTCCGTTTAGGTATTACTGGTGTCTGAGATGTCAGCTTGCCATTTTGGCTCAACAAAGAGCAGAGGTCGGAGAGCATATGAGTGATATGTTTATTTTGGTTCCTCAGCTAGTAAACTTCATCCTTCAGATCCTCAATTTTGGAACTCACTGGTAAGAAATCTTTATTGCAATAATAATAATAATAAAATGACAATACAGTTTGATAGACTGCAATGTTGCCCTTCACGGCCACCAGGCCAGAATTTAACAGTAATAATACAATATAAATAGGGATCACTGGTATAAAAAACATAGGAAATGCATATGTGGAAGTACAACTCAAAACTTCAAGTATCATACAGTTATTTACAATACAATATATAAAGAAGATATTGGCGGAAACAAATAATTTCATATACATATAATAATATAAACAGGCAACGTTCTTTTCGCTGAACAGAAGTAGTTAGTCCATCATCACTCACTGTCATACTGAAGAGTTAGTATGCCATCTTCACATCAGGTGGTTGGTTGGTTATTAGGATTTTTATGGCGCATCAGCATATAAGGCTATAGTGCGCCAAACATCAGGTGGTACTGGTGGCTTGCAGCATTAAGACGAACTTCGAGGAGAAGGATCAGGGACAGGGAAATACAATTCAAAGATGTGATGTCTGTATTCCCTGTCAGAAGCGACCTTATTAAGGTCAGCATCCAAGGACTGGGCACATGAAAGTAGCTGAAAAGGCAGGAACCTATCAGACAGGTGGAAACGGCTGAGATGTGGGCATACAGTTGGAGTCGCTCTGAGGGAAGGCTGAGGGACTCTCGATGAGCACAGGTCCCAGAATGATGGTGCCGAATTCTCGCCATCATTTTGATAGTAGTCGTAAGATGTTTCACCCTAATCAGCGTGGGGAGCCTGTGAATTTGAATCAAGCTGACCATTTCAGTTGTCCTTAGCTGTGGAAGAAGTTTATATTTGTTTACGGCCCATTTTAAGAGCCAAAACTCAGCAGAAAAAAGTGGCCTGATTGTGCTAATGGCAGCTGACGCCCATCTCTGCAGCATATAAAAGCGGAGGGTATACAGTGGTTTTTATATTTTTTCTAGTAGTTGTGACTTCATTCATATATAATGTAGATGCTGTTTGGCAATCTGTCGGAGTCGAGGTTCCAGGGTGAGGAGCTTGTCTATGTGGTAACTGAAGCAGAGCTCAGGATCAAACACAACCCCGAGATCAGTATGCTTATTGACAATGGGAATTGGAGAATTACACAGAATGGACTGAATATAGGAAGGCGTTTTCTTTAAAGAGAATATCATAAATTCAGATTTTTCTGGGTTTATTTTTAATCCGAACTGGTTGAGGTAGTTTTCAACTTCCGTGAGTGATTAATTGATCCTGTTATCATGTGAGGATAATCGTATGGAGAAATCGATGTGAGGAGCTTTATATCATCTGCATAACATATCATACCTGGACTCAACAAGATAAGACACCACCCTGTGGCACGCCTGAAGAGATACTTCGCTCGTATAGGTGCCCATGGACAGTAAACTGGATTATTCCGTTTTGAAGGAGTGACGTGAGGAACTATAGAGTGTCTCCCATGATCTGGTAGTGGGCTGAAAGTAGCTTCACCATTGCAGGAACGTTTATAGAGTCGAAAGCTGCTTCAAGGTCTGCATAGGTGACTGCAAGCTCTGCTTGGGATTCAAACGCAGAGAGGATAGAGCTGGTGGTGGCTAAGAAGTTAGTCACAGTGGATCTATGCGGAAGGGAGTAATGGATTTGAGGGGGCTGATGTGGAAGAAGTTGTTTAGTTAGAATGGGGAGAAGTAGGAGTTTTAGCAGACTTGAGGCGTTGGAGATTGGCCGGTAATGCTTAAGAAGTGTAGGAGATTGAATTTTGGGGATAGGCTTCACAAGGTAGATGTTCCACTGCTGGGGAAAGAAATGGCTTGACAAAACAGTATTAAAAATAGTTAGAAGGGGATCCAACATATATGGGCTAAGACATTTGATAATGAATTGGGGGATTCCATCGGCACCTGCTGTAGGGCCCAGGTGCCAAATGATTTATTGAATAGTCGGTCAGAACTTTATCATTGCGACTTGATTTGTCAATTGATAGTGCGGCTGTTTGTTTGATCCCTGTGCAATAAATTATTTTGAAGAGGCTCTTCCTCCTAGTGGTCTGGGCTGGGCAGCTGAGGTGATTCCTCAGCTGGCAGATTGAGCCTATTTTGGTTGGTTCTTTTTGTAATTTCGCGAGATCTAAATTATTGTGATATATGCCAAAAACGAGAAGGAAGATCCCTGTTCCTCCGGTGGAGGAGTCAGGAAAAGAATCTTCGATAGAGTCTTTGGAGGTAAGCTCTGAATCTTCGAGTGAAGATGAATCAGAAGAGGTCATGAGTCGACCGTCTGAAAAGAAGAGGATTCCGGAGGGGAAAAGTTCACAGGAAAAGACACGTACAGTTACGAAGAAGATTTCGAAACAGATACAGTGTAACCTAGAACCTTTTACCTTGCAGGAATTAGAGTCTTACAGAACCAAGTTACGGCTTTTTGTGTCAGCTTTGAATAAGCCAAGTGCACATGACTTGAATGTAGTAATGGGATATTGGGACAAGATGGTACTGTATGTGGAGTCTTTGACTATACGGAATGTACGGTTAGAGACGAAGCTGAATACTTTAAAGGAACAAAAAAGGAAAGCAGGACAAGTCCCTGAATTAAGATCATATGCAGAGGCGGTTAGTGCGAGTTTAGAAACCAAGTTGAATACTTTAATGGAAAAAGGTAAAGCAGAACAAGTTCCTGAACCAAGATCATATGTTGAGGTGGCGAGTGCAAGTGAGATTAGATCCAAGAATAAATCAGTTATAGTGAAGGCTAATGCGGAGAGATATAACACCAGTGACCAAGTAAAGACCGAGTTAATGGCACGAGTTGCACCGGTTCTAACTAATGTCAAGGTGGTGTCAGTCCGTCCCATACGAAACAAGAGGGTCATGATTGAAACTGCATCTGAGCTGGACGTTAAGAAAATTGAAGAATGCACTGAAGTGCAGAAGTTCGGAATGGAGGTAGAAAGGCCCCTTCGCCGACTTCCCAGATTGGTTATTTTTGACGTTAGTTCGGATGTAGATCGTGAGTCCTTTAATAACGAACTATGGGAAAGGAATTTGGTAGATGGATTTGACAATAAGGATCAGGTGCTCTCTGAAATAAAAATACTAGCAAAGAATAAAGCAAGGAATTCCTCAGGATATAACGTAGTGGTGGAGGTCTCCCCACGTATACGAAGATACTTGTTGAAATGTTCTAGAGTATTTTTAAATTGGAGTTCGCACCGTGTCCGGGAATTGTGGACTCCAACACAATGTTACAAATGTATGGCGTATGGCCATGTGGCCCGGCACTGTGACGCAGGCGAGTTCTGCAGTCACTGTGCTGGGAGTGGACATACATTCAAGTCTTGTACGCAGAGAGCAGAAGCTCCAAAGTGTGTAAATTGTTGGAGGAGGAGGATGCCTTCTGAGCATGAAGCTAATAACCGAATATGTCCAGAATACTTAAAAGCGGTTGATACCCTAAAGAGACGTACAGAATAGGATTAGCGGTGTCATGCGGGGGGCTTCTCCTCTCCCAGTAATTGGAAAAGACTTCTCCCAGTAGTGACTGGGGTCGTCAGTCACAGTGGCGTCAGTGTTGGGGTCTGCAGGAACCGGACAGGTGTGTGTTTGCAATGATTGTGAGTAAATTAGTAAGATCAATTGTATTGAATGAAATTTGTTTTATTATTTAGTCTGAGAGGTGTCAGACAATGTTTTTGCTAGATAGGGCAACCTACCTCCTCGCGGTGGGGACGGAAACTCGTGAGGGGGGCGGAGATGCCGTCTCCCCCGCGAGGCTAAAGGTTGTGCTCTCTTAATTGTTGCCATAAGTCAAGTTAGACTTTGTAATTGTTGTTTTTGTTAAGGTTGATCGACCTAAGAATTGTAACAAATAAACAGTTATGAAATATTGGTAGATGGGCTTCGGCCCAGGTGACCAGTTAGGAATAGCTTGAAATATGGTATGGAAATATGGCACCTGCTGTAGCAGAAGCTGATGTAAAATTAATGGCAGCAATAAGCTGTTCCCTGGAGATTGATACTGCAGACAGCGTGTCAGGCGGGATTCTAGTTGTTGGAGTATGAAGATCAGGACATTGTTCCGTGTTCGAGGCAAATCTAGATATAAAGTCAAGCCACTGGTCAGGTTCAAAATTTAGTGGGAAATCAGAAGGCCGCTCAGAGTAGGGGCATTTTCCGCTAAGAAGGGTTCTATCCATGTAATGCTTAATTTCTTTTGATTTTTGCTTATTAAATGTAAATTATGAGGATCAAGAAACTGGTACATTAGGAGGATCAAGAAGTCTACGCTGTCTGGCTGCAGAGGAGGGGTCGACACTGTAGCTTCGGCATTAATTCTTGGAATACCTCTTGTGACTAGAGTCTGGTTTGAGGTGGAGAATACGTTACTGACCGAGGCACAGTTTTGACCATTAGTTTCCGATGGAGAATTGGACTGATTAGTGTATACTTTGTATATCGTAGTTGGCAATACCGTCAGGTGTTGTTCCGTTGCCCACTGTTTCGTCACATGCGATAGTCATGAGTGAAGGTTCAGGCCAACCAGTGTTTGAATGTGAACGTTGAATGAGATCAGTGAACATCTGGTCGATAGGGCTAGTTTCAGTCTGGGACAGAGGAAGTTCAGATATTTCAGCCTCTTCTCCAAGGCATTTGTCACATGCGAACCTTCTCCGACGTAGTTTAGAAAGATGTGTGATGCCTGTTTTAACTAAGTGGGCACAAAAGGTTCATTTGCATACAAATGATATCGAATGGTTGGTTCCTTCCCGTCGCAGCAGACTAGGCAGACGAATTGTTGCAAGTTACTCTGTTTCTGACATGCCTCATATCGGGTCTTTAAATCACTTGGAAGCAGTAAAAAATGTTCAGTTTTAAGAGTTAATCTTTAACTCCAAGTACTGTAGTTTGTATGCTCTGGCACTATTAAGTTGCAGCTTTTATATTCGCGATTTCAAAGAGATTACTAAGAGAACGCAAGAAAGCATAAATAGTTGAGACAGGTATCCTAAGCACAAAAGACAGAAGAGAGGGAGGATTTCCCTAGGGAACCAGTAGTGGCGATGCTTTGTGACTCGATCAAGGTTGACTCAATGTCACCTTAAGCCTTTATGATAGCGGGGCGTTTGCTATATTCATGAGGGCTAAAGGGCTGCGCAGACATCATAATGAAGGATTTTAAACGTGAGCAGGAATACCTGTTTATCGTATCACGAAGATGACACCCCATCAAGCTTGAGCAGAGGAAGAAGAATTCACAGGTGGGCGAATCATTTTATAACGTTAAGTATAACTATCAAAAACTGAATTAATATCAAGAGCATAAACGAACACCGTATAACTCAACTCGCGCACGCGTACTAGTGATCAGCCAAGGCCATATTGCTTCGTGTACATGAAACAATTGGAATATGTTTCCACCATGCATGTTGAGACTGCTAGATACATGAGGAGGAAATCACAAAAGTAGTTTATATGTAATGACTATTGCTATTACAGTACTAGTAGAACCCCTGCAAATGTCCTTCTACTGGACAGCAACTGTACATTGCAGTGATGCTACATATACAGGGTACATTTACAAATGCAGTTTCATTCAGAAATACGCTGAAGCTGCAGCGAAGGGTAAAACATCAAAATATGAACAGAAATAACCTCGATATGTTTCAATAACGTGATGGCTGCACGCAGAGCGTGTGATAGGAAGGCGCATGTCGTTGAAAGAAGTGTTAGTGTGGGCGCATCTGCTAAAAACCGGGTCGATATCTCCTTAAGAATCAGTTGGTAACACTCTCCTGTCAGTTAGTGTCCTCAAAATGCGCTTTGAGCAGACAGAGTCACCAACCCAGAAATCTGAAACCATCATTTTATTTCCACTAAAACTTTTTTTGGATAACCTATCGATGTATTTCTCGTGGACAGACAGACATTACAACTCCAGCTTATGTAGCGGGATCCACGTGTCATCCAATGCAACAAATCGGGAGATAAATTAAACTTATAAATCAACACTATAATTAATTGTGCTACTATCACTATAGCACATTATCCTGCTTAGAACGCTGCCAGCAACCATTGTACTGTGCATAGTGTTGCCATCTTTTGGAAGGTGCCTCAACAATCAATGCACGGTATTATTAAGAAAAAATGATATGATGCATAAAACGAAAATTAATAAATAAACAATAAAACATCACTGAGAACCCCGGGATAACAAAGCACACATGTCATCTGTTAATCCTACGAGGAAGTACTAGACCTAAGACAGGAAGTCAAAGAAACGTGGCATGTGGAACAAGTAATGACCATCCTGATCACGTCTTTATCACTCATGGTGTCAAAGAGCCTTCTTAAGAACCCAGTGGCAATAGGATTCCCGGAGAACATTAACAGGGAAATCCAGAAAGCCGCGGTATTGAACATCTGTAGGATAGTCCGAGATTTCCTCGACCAATAATATAAACCGGACAACCACCCTTGCACCTGTTACCATTACCCAACGCAGAATAGGGAAAGAACCCATTAGGGGAAGAAAGAGATAATTATAATAATAAATTTTGGTTACAGCGCCGGATTCTCCACTGTTCTGGTCACTGAACAGCGAATAGCAGATCAAATACGGACCATCGTCATGGAAAACCTGATATATCCCACAATCTGCGAAAAAATAAAGTAGGATGTGAGTGACCAACTAAAAAGAACAAAGAATACGAACATCACGGAACCAGAAGTTGAGGAGAAACAGCAAGTAACGGAAGGACAACCAGGAGCAGCTATACTTAACAGATGGTGACGCGATATCTAGAAAGGAAGAGGAGTAGAAGAAGGCCCTAGCAGAATTCGAGGAAATATACCCCGCAAAGACCCACAGCACACGGAAGCAGAGGCCCAACAGAGGTTCCTATGACAAGTCACATACCACCTCGATTATTGAATATTACCACATTAACTCATTAACAACGAAGTAACACTAGATGATATGCCCACATCCATTTATTGTGCTGCCGTAGAATCCACCAGGATAAAGGGAAGAGAAACCAGAGACCAACAGAAAAACAAAGCGCAAAGACAAGGAAAAACGAGCCTGGGAAAGAAGGCTACAGCAGAAGATAGAAGTACTAAGAATGAAGATTAAACAACTGATACCTCCGAGACAATGGAAGTATGACAGATCAGAAAAGTGAAAATCATCTTCGAGAAAGACAACATCCACACAAACACGAGACCTAAAATCAGAGTATCGAAAAAAAACCTGTACACCCTCAGGTAGAACCTCCTTGTACTCAGTAGGAGACTCCGCTCATACACGGAACGAGCCCAGAAGAAAACAGACAACCGGATATTTTAAGAAACCCAGAGAGCCTTATACAGAAAGATCCGACAAAAGGAGAAGGAGAAACAGATTCAGGAGCAGAAATCATTCAAGGAGTTCTGGGCAAACCTGTGAAGCAGAGAATTTAACCATAACGGCCCTGCTCTACTGATAGACCAAGGACTAAAGAAAACCAAGGATATACAGGAAATAACATATTGCGAGATTCAGGAGAAAGAAGTATAACAGTCCATTAGGAAGTCCAATCACTGATGAACCCCAGGAGAGATATCGACAACAACTACTGGCACAAGAGGTTCAGAGAAGCAGTTTACTCAGATCAAATGGTAACCTGATAAAGTCAGAGCCCGTGATTCACAGAATCACCTATCGCAAGGCTAAGGACAAGGAAAAAAACTTACGACATGAATACCGATTACCTCTCTCGAACAATGTACAAGATTCTGAACAGCTGCATAACTAAGCAGATCTCAGACAATTTGGAAAGCCAGAATATCATAGCCCAGCAGCCGAAAGGTTGTAAGCAGATGAGGAAAGGATTCAAGGACTAGTTGACCATTTACGCAGAAGTTATGGAGAACGCCTGCAAGAAGTACTGAAATTTGCTCACAGCCTACTTCGATTACCGTAAGACCTTCGAATACGTGCTTCATCGCTAGTTGATAGATACAATGAAGATCCATAAAGTGAATCAGGCACTGAAATATGCCCTAGAACCAACCATGGCGACTTGAAAGACCACCATCAAGGTACAGAATATCGCGACTAGACAGATCTCCATAAAAAGAGAACTCTTCCTGGGAGATCCCCTGAGCGCACTATGATTATGTCTAGAACTCAAACCACTTCACACCATGGTCAAAACCAGCAATATGGATATACTCTAAAAGAATGGAGGAGGAACATGTACACCTACTCTCAGCTGTACATGGATGACATCAAACTCTAAGCTGCAACCGAAAATGAATTGCAAGAGCAACTACGGATCACTGAAGAACTCAGAATTGACATTATGATACAATTTGGTCTAGACAAATGCAAGACCCATAGATTGCATTAAGGATAACCAGTCGGAGGAAGCTAACAGATGAAGACCATGAAGAGACTGAAGCCAGATGAACCCACAGATGAAGACCATGAAGAGACTGAAGCCAGATGAAGACCATGAAGAGACTGAAGCCAGATGAACCCACAGATGAAGAGACCTACAAATACCTGCGGATGATGAAGGAACAACAGTTAAAATAAAAATAGACCATGGCTCCCTGACTGATAAATAACATTAGAGACTGAGCTGCCTGCTGAAAACAAAGCTGAATGGTTGGAACATGGTCAAAGCCACAGACACGTATACAGTTCCAGTACTAACAGGCTCCTTCGGGATCATAGATTGGAGCTGGACGAGTTATGAGAACGACCAGAATAATAATGACCAAGAGCCGTCAAGGCCACCCGATCTCAGCCATCGAGAGACTGGCCCTATCCCTGAAAGACGAATGGAGGAGATGAATGCCCTCATTGAACAAGAAAAGAAGCCGAATAAGAATCTACGGAATTAATTTCAGGAAAACACAGTGCCATTTAACAAGCTATAAGAAGTAACTCAACATCAGCAGAGACGTCCCAGTCACACTGGCTGAAACATTGGGGATGAAGGTACTACTCCACAGCAGTGATTACAATGACCTCCATCAAGGTTACCTAGATAAAAGGGCTCCCAACGCATGGCTGACGAGCGGGTAATGTAAATGTAAGATTATGTTGTTGCCATACGGCACCAGGGGTACCCCTATCTCCGCGTTGTATTCATTGTGATGAACCAGTTCTCTGGGAAATGCCAGAGATTTAAAAGTGTGTGAGAATTGTTCATGTGTAGTGTTCTGTACCGTTGTTCATCTGGTCATTTAACCGTTGGACCCCTATTGAGGACCAACGTTGCCCCAATTACGCCCTGTGGAGACAGACCAGGAACCCAGTAGTCGTATATTCACTCTGGCAGGTCCTGCCGCTTAATTTCCTGGGATTTTGGCCGCTAGCAACTAAAAAAAAAAGAAAAAAATGCGCTATCGTAGGGGTAATATTGCTTAGGTTTGCTAGGCCGAGTTGTGGGCTTAAGATAATTTTATCACGTTACGTTTTTGGTGTGTGGGCTTTCGCTATGATGAAGGTAGAGAAGGGAGGGAGACCAAAGATTGGGGAGGAAAGACAGAAATATAGGGCCAATAGAGTAGACAGCCCCAGTTTTCAGTGGGGCATGCCCATTCCCACCAGAGTAGAAGTTTGGGGATGGGGAAGAGGGAAAATAGAACGTCCCCCACCAAGGAAGTGAGAATAATAGGTGAAGAGGGAATGGGTGCCCTCTTCAGATCATCATAAGGCTGTTTGCAGCTGTTCTGCGTTTACTCTGTTCACTGCTCTCTGTGCTGCGTTTAGTCTGTTCTGTTTTGCCACGCTTGGGGCAAGTCCGTCCTTGCTTTTCTTTTCTGTGTGATCTTGTCCAAGTACACTCCCCTGCGGGTTTTCTGTCATATTTGGTGGCGATTTTTGTCAATCTCTGTACATTGCTGTAGATAGCTATTAGTGTTTTTCTCCTGGTGAATAGGTCTTACGCATAAAGTGTAAAGTGTGTTTAGTGTCAAGCGGCACCAGGGGTTTCCCTCATCTCCGCGTTGCTTGCATTGTGATGGGTGTGCCAGTTTACTGGAAATGCCAGAGATTCAAAAGTGTATGGATATTGTACATGTGTAGTGTCGTGTACCGTTGTTCATCTGGTCGTTTAGCCGCTGGACCCCTGCTGAGGCCCAACGTTGCCCTACCTTCGCCACGTGGAGGCAGATCATGAACCCAGTAGTTTCAGTTTCACTCTGGCAGGTCCTGCCACCTAATTTCCTGAGATTTCAGTGGCTAGGACATAAAAAATATAAAAAAATAATAAAAATATATATAATAAATAATAAAAAATACATAATAAATAAATAATAATAATAAAAATAAAATAATAAATATATTCTTATATTGTATGTGTATATGTGTGTATACAAATATGTATATACACAAACACACATATACGCATACACGTGCACATATATACACACACAACGTGCATGCACATACCAGCGTCAATCGTGGGGATTGATGTCGCTTGAGTTGATAGGCCGGGACGTGGGCGAAGACATTTTGGATGTGTTTAAATTTAGGTGTGTGGGGGGCTTCGCTAGCGTGAAGATAGAGAGGGGGAACTGAAGACTGGGGGGGAGAAAGACAGAAGTATGGAGCCAATAGGGAAGACAGCCCCAAGTTTCAGTGGAGCATGCCCATGCCCTACCAGAGTAAAAATGAGGGTGGGGGGACGAGAGAATCGTCCGATAGGGAAGTAGGGTTTAAAGGTGAAGGGGGCTATGGTGCCCTCTTCAGGCTGCCTTAAGGCTTTGGGAGCTAGGCTGCGGTTTGTTGTCTCTATTCCTATCCACTTGATTCAGGTTGGGACACTCATGGGGCAAGCCCCGTCTTTTTTTTTTTACCTTTTTTTCTTTTTTTTTTTTTTTACATTTCTTTTCCGTTCATTTTCTTTTTTTCTACAGTTTTCATTTCCAGGAGATGTCTCTGTCTTATGCAATTTGTTTATGATACTGTACTATCAGTCTCGATGTATGGCAATTAACACCCTTCTACTTGTGAAGAGGTCCTGTGCTTACTGTAAAAGTGCTCGGTACTCCTCTTCCGTGTCAATGAAGTGATGTTCAAGTCCTTTGGGGAAGTAATGGATTTTCGTGATGAGGGTGCATCTGAGATCTTCGTATTGTGGGCAGTCGTAAAGCAGGTGGTTCCAGTTTTCGACCTCCCCGCACGTGCAATTTGGATCATCGGCGAGGTCGAACCCAAACAGTTTCTGTTTGAAGGGTCCATGTCCTGTGAGTAACCAGGTCAGGTGGAAGCCCAGGAAGAACCAGCCTGGTTGCCTTGGGTATATTTTGTTGAGTTCTGGAAAGAATTTACGAGTGATCTCGCCTTTTGTCGTCTTTGTCCATCTTTGCTGCCACTCCTGAAGGTGGTAGGTCTGTAGTCGTGCTCTTTCCGTTTTTTGACTGCTTGCTGGGTTGATTGTGAAGTCCTGGTGATTGATTTGCGCCCAATCCCTTTGAGTGCAAGTAGAGCAGTCCTGCTTTCACAGCATCTTAATCCAGGGGGAACGCTCCAGCAAATACCTGCAGCGCAGGTGTACTTACCGTGCAGCAAGCTCGTGTGGTTGTTAATAGGATGGTCCTATGGGTCATGTCCAGGATTTTCTTGTTGGTTACCAGTGATCTTTTAGTGTACCATACTGCAGCTGCGTAGGTTACTACTGGGATGAAGGTTGCTTATAATATAGCATTAGGGTTCGTTTTTTCAATCCCCTTTCCTTCCTCGTATTCCTAGCCACTACGGCTAGGTATCTTCTTATTTTCATTCTTATGTGTTTTATGTGGGGGATGAAGGATAGGTTATTATCTAAGATAAGTTCCGAGCGGATGGCTCTTTCTCGAGGAAGGCCGAAGCATTGAGGCTCACCATCCAAGACCAGGTAATCAACACTTTGAATTACAAGAAATACTTTACCAAGGATCCACATTGACAGGTGACACATCTCGACGATGTCACCTGGTCCCAGAAACAATCCAGCACATCACCGCGTAAGGCTGCGCGATCACCCAGACGGACTATACTGACAGACACGGCCAAGCTAGCGAAGAAAAAGTAGTTGATCACAGAAAGTGTACCATATTACAAGTATGAACACCAGACCGTACTAAAGAACCCTACTCACAAATTAATACTGGAACCGTGCCGTAATAACCGACAAGACGATCCTGCACAACATCCCAGACATAACCTTCATCGACAAGAGGGAAATGGCTCCTTATCTGATCGACATAGCGGTGCGCAACACCAGAAATCTTCTGAAAACCTCTCAGAAAACACTCGCATGGAACTCCAGAAAGCCGCGATCCTGAGCACCTGTAGACAGTCAAACACTTCTCCGACCGACAATAGTTACCGGACACAGCTGTCCACTCTGTGTACTTGGTCTAACCGTGGAGGGATGACGAAAACCCATTAGGAAAAGACAGTGATAATAGTAATATTCAGTTATATTTTATATTCGTAAAACATAATTGCTTTTAAATCCCTGCCACTTTGGGAGACAATATATTCTGGCAAACACTGCCACCTATAGACATACTTCGCAATCTCATTATCAATAACAGAAAGCTAAATTCTGAAGAAGCCTTAGAGAAGAGCTATCTTTCTTCTAAGGCTTCTCCAAAATTAAAAACGAATTTCAGTCTCTGAAACAACATTTTATGTAGTAAGTTCTGCGTACTAAATGGGATGTGCCAGTCATAATACGAATTCTCTTATTATGACGACTTATAAATCATTTAGGATGACGCCGGTTTCCGGAGGTTTATTGCATTTACTGTGTGTTATTTCGTGAGGCAGTTTGATACTGGAAATGGCAAACGATATCCTGTCCTCTTTTGTGAGGTAGGAGTGATTTACATTTCTAAAATAATTCACAAAATATGCCTTAATATTTGTTCACTGTTTTGTAATTCCACGAGTGTGCTCCAATACTTTTGGTTATGTACTGTTCCTACTAGATGAGCTTCATTCGCAAGGAAGTGGTTTCCTGACTGATTCCTTCACTAGGAGTCAGTCAGGAAATGTCAACAGTCAGTCGTGTTGGGGAGCACGGCAATTTTTCCAACTGCGCTTCCCACAAAGACAAAGGGACAGCTCAGTTCACGCACAGTACTTGTCGCCTTAATACCTACATATTAGCATGTGTACAATACATCGCGGGCATTGATCGGTTAGCGAGCAAAGCTGTGAAACAGGTGTGGTTCATCCAATAAGACATTCTGTTAAAACTATAGTAAATAATTCTTAACTCAGATCAGGAACATTCAAGCAAGACGAGAAGACAGCCAAATTTAAACCGATTGATCGACTTTCTTAAAAGAAACGGTTTGAATGAACTGCTTCATTTAGGTTCTTCATCCCAAGAACTTAGATCAAGCAGGTCTTTCCTATCGTCACTTAATGCTGTGTGATTTTGTCACGTAGCTGTTTAAAACTAAGTTTTAAATATCGATGTGTCCTATTTTATAAGATCGTGATTATGCTCCATTGCAAAGAGAAAATCTCACTGCCACGTTCTTTAATAATTTAAAACGTCTTTTAATTTAACATAATAATGATTACAGATGACAGGAACTCAAACTCCCCCTTGACAGCAAAGGTAGCACAACTGTCGAAAGGGAAACACTTCACCACCCTTTTCGGACACTCACTGGAATTTGTAGACAAGGCCAGATAAGACTGGTCATGCCATTCTCCTTATAACTAGACGCCGTTCTGTCCAGAAAAAGCTTACCATCTTGTATTCAACGACGAGCCATCTTGCTTTTGCTGTGAGTTGTACGATAGACAGCACCTTATGTTTTATTCACCAGGTTTAAATTTCAGCACACTTGCATTCCAGTTAAAGCAATTACTTGATACCGGAAACAAAAATTGACACCCTTGGTTACTACATAATACTGAATTAAGCTAACACATAGTATGAACTTTACTCGGGCATATGCTCCTCTTTTGACAACCAGTTCCTCCATCTTGCTGAGTAATCTGTTCACTCAGCAAGATGGAGTGCCTTTCCCTCTATGGGTTCTATTGCTGATGCTTGAGCATTTTTTGGTCCGGCATTGGATTTACTGTTGCTAACACTGGGTTCTTTACCCTTCGTGTGATGCTAATCCCTTTGCAGGATACAATTTTTTTCAGATGCAGTATTTCAGTTGTGGTCCTATATGGGTTCCCTGTTTTGCTGAAGGTGGAGTTACCCAGACATAGGAATACTAATGTAAGATTTGCATCGATACGATTTCCAAACATATTACCTGTCACATGCAGGTTTTCTCATCCTTACATCGTTGATTCTTAGCCTTACTCCAGACCTCTCCTTCTTTAGAAGGGCTGAACACAGTACTGCTTGGAACCCGAATCTCGCACTGCCTTCGTCTTTGGAGAGGATTGCTTTCCTACAACTTAAATCTGCCTTACAGATGACTGTTGCCGAATGGCGCTCGAGCTAAAACCATGGCGCTGTTATGCGATATGTAAAGCTCATTCTGATGTCGGGTTAATGTGAAACCACATGCTATTGCGTTTAACTATGCGTCCTTAATTTCTCTCCTACGGTAATGGCTACCTAGCTGATCGACATAACGGCGCCCATGTTTATCAACCTTCAGAAAACTTGGCAGAGAACACATACATGGAACTCCAGAAAGCCGCGATCCTGAACACGTGTAGGACATTCAGAGAGTTCTTCGACCAACAATAGTAATCAGACACAGATGTCCACCTAGTGTGCTTGGTACCGGTATCCATGGCTAGATGGCGAAAACCCATTAGGAGAAGAAAGAGATAATAGTAATATTCAGTTATTGTATTTCAGTAGTCCAAAATCTTGGGACTAATTTCATATATACTCACATACTTAATCAGGCAGTATTGCGGTGTTGTTTTTAGCGGTGGATTTAATGAATCATCCTTGAACATGCGTCCTTAATTTCGATATATTAAGAGAAGATGGAAGTTTATTTTTATGCCATTGTCAATAAAAATTTCTGAATTCTGAAGATCTCTAGAAAAGAGCAATCCTTCTTCTAAATCTTCTTCTTCAAAATTAAAGACCTTTTTCATCCTTTTCACTTTTAGATGCTTTCATATTCATTATTTTCCATTTCGACAGACGTAAAAGAAATTTCAGAAACAATTTTCAAAAAAGATACAAAACTGAAACTAATTTATTCAAGATATCAACAAATTTAATCCCTTCAAATGCTTTTGAAAATTTAAATAATGCTCAGAAATTTGCCTCGCGGGAGTCTATGATGTAAGAAAGAGAACTCAATTTTGTGTATTCAGTTCTGCACACTAAATGGAATATACTTTAATATTTGTTCATCTTTTGGTAACTCTATGAGTCTGCTCCATTACTTTTGGTCAGGTACTGTTCCTACTTAATGAGCTTCACGTGCTGCTGCGAAAACCGATGCAGGAAACAGCCAGGAGACCGCTACAAATGCTATCCTTCCCAAATAATAATTACATTAAGTAATACAGCTGTTGTATTATGAAGGCTGTTCAAAGTATCAGTGATGTAACCTATCCACACACAACTACACTGATCGGCATGTACCCCTTTTACCTCATAAATATTCAAGACTAAATCTTATCTCTTTACTCTCGTGACCTTCATTTTTCGATTTTAGCTGGGTGGGATGCGTAGTGTATCCACCAAGACCGATGAGACAGTGAGGTACCAAAATAATATATCTGTGTATTATATGCGTGGGAAGAAATGACAGGGAATAAGAGTAATCCTAACCTAGTAACCCTATGGTAAATATTTCTCACCAGAATGTTCTCTTTAACTCTAATTGTATTACTAGAATTAAGTTTCTGGAAAACGCAGTAGGAGAAACACATAACGAGCCAACTGTATTATTTAATGGACTGCAGGATCTGAATAATTCTCGAGATTCTAAAATAGATTTGGACTAGGGGAAAGACAGAATAGCCAAGCTAAATAATTCGAATCATCTAATTATTCAAAATGAAAAGATTGGAATAATTGGAGACAGAATAATAATCGATAAGGAGACTTTAAAAAAGAAAAACTGTTGAGGATAATATCATACAATAAAAACAGGAGTTACTTACAACTGAGTAATCATAATGTAGCTAATTCATTGGAATTATCGATAAAGCTCTCTACAGCTTCACTGACCAAGAAATCCAGAACGGGGGAAGGAGTTATAAGAGCATCAGCGTTTAAGGTCATAATAAATAGTATGTAATAAGTCTGTAAATTGGACGTGTTCCGTGGTCGATTTTCTGTTCAATGGAAGTAAGCACGAGTTTCCGGAGGAGAAAACCATGCTAATCTCTCCTGAGACGGACTAAGAGACGTTGTGAAACAAAACATGTAAAAATTCCTGATGTCGTCGACGGGACTCGAACTCCGGTCTTTTCCACCCGGTGTGAGAAGGACGGCATTTTAACCGACTGTGCTACCCACGAAGACAAGGGGGGGAAGGTTAAGTTCACGCATACTACATGTGAATCATTGCCTTATTACCTATATATTAGCACATCTACAGCACTTGCAAAACTTCACCAGCCACTATATTACTCGATTTCCCATTATCGTGGTCAACTGGAACCGCATCTATTCCACAACCTCATATAACCTGCTCGATATTTATTCCGGTTTCTGCACATCACTGAATGCAGAACGAGAAAGTAGATCTTCCCTACTGTGGGGTCTGTTGCTGTTGCTGGATAATTTTTCTCCATCATTGGATCTACTGTTACCCACATTCAGTTATTTTCCCTTCTCGTGATGCCAACCTCTTTGCAGAAAAGGATTTTCTTGACATGAAGGACTTCATCTCTAACCCTGTATGGGATTCTTATTTTTCTGAGGGTGGAGCTTCCCAGACATGGGATTGCTAACGTCAGCCTTGCTGGGAGAGGATTTCCAAACATATATGTTTTGTCACATGCACGTTTTCTCAACCGTACATTGTCGATTCTTCGCCTTGCTACAGACACCGCCATCTTTAGAGGGACCATAACACGGTAGTACTTAGACCGCGGGTCTAATACTACTTTCGTCTTTGGAGAGAATTGCTTCTCACAACTTGGATGACTTGCAGATGCCTGTTTTAGAATGGTATACGAGCTGAAACCGTGGCGCTGGTAAGCGATACGGAGAGCTCGCTTCTGACGTCTCGTCAATGTGAATCTATTTCCTACTGCTTTTAACTATGCGTCCTTAATATTTCACCTAAGCTGAGGAAGACTTTTGTATCCCAAACCGTCCTACAAGGTTCTCTAAAGTACGTTTTGCTTCATCGCATCTTCAACAATGATTCTGGTCGTCCAGGCATTGGTGAAGATATAATGAAGCATAATCATAATACGCCAATCCTTCCTGCGAAGTCCTAAAAATCAATAAGGAAGAATAATACAGATTTACGTTGACCACCTACAACTCCTTCAAACGCTCACACTTCACACTACGACTGCATAATATAAGTCTTGTATATCCTGGTACACGACCATGCCGTCAGTTCTTTTTAATTAGCTCTAAAGAAGTAAATTCTGTTTCATTGCACAGAGACACACAAAAACTCAAACCATTGCTCGCCCACTCGTAGAGTCAGGTGAAAGATGTATAAACATGCACGTACCGAACTCAAAATACGGGGTTTGACATCTAAGTTCCAGGAGTAAAGCAATTAAAATAAAACAAACGATATTTTTCTCCCCAGCCAGAAACAAAGTCTGGGAAAAGAGCCACTGAGATATTCTAACTGAAACCGTTTGATTTGTTTAATGCCATGAACACGCGTTGAACAAGATAACAACTGTAACGCAACCACATACTGTCGTGTTAGAACTGTTGTGCTGTTCAAGACCTCGTAGACGAAAAGGTAATCAGTAGGTCAGCTGCCACGGCACGTTGATCATGATCGTACGTGCTTAGAAGTTGCATGCAGTAGTCTTAGAACTCACTCCTGGTACTAAATTGTAAACACTTTGTATTTATAAACTTTTAAACAAGTGCAGAAGCAATTCCGATGAGAATTATCATCTGTGCGCATGTACAGATATACGCAGTGAATGACCCCCGTTCCAGCGAAAGTCAGGAAAGGTTCGCGTTTGTACGTTGTTCGTAGGAGTGAATTATTTTCCTGCTGAACTTTAAAAGATATTCAATTTTACCCGCGAGCAAACATCAGGTTTTACTTTGGGTAGATTCTCCAGCACGTTCAGAAGAAACTTGATGTTTGCCCTCCCCGCCTCAGTTTCCATTTAGGTCATTTTGACACGTGTCATAAGAAACATTCTAAGCCTTCACAAACTACTCCTAAATTATCACACTTAAAGAATAAACCCAAAAATCAATAATTTTCTTAAATATTTGCAGTAATTCATCGGGGATTCATCTAGGTTGCGTGAAGCCATCATTTGGATAGAAATTGGCTCTTACATTCAGTAATTATCGATTTCATCTTAAAAGCTGTTCTAAATCTCTTAGAACAGCTTTTAAGATGAAATCGATAGCTGTTCTAAATCTCTAAATTATTTTTAGAGAAATTTGAAAATCGGGTCTATGAACATGACTATGATTCAAAAAGTTGATTATAGAAAATACATATACATTTAAACAAGAAGATTCTCATTTTAACTCAGTTTTGTAACTGTAGCCTATAATTAGAATAAGAAGAAGGAAACAAAACAATAAGTATGATCTGGGTTGACTTCTTTTGCAACTTAGCCTTACAGTGTCACGCATGGGTTTAATAAGGGGAGACCTTCTCTGACCAATCTGATTGGATATTATGATACTGTGACAATGGAACTGAAGGCAAAAAAATAATTTGATATCACAGAGTTGAATTTCAGGAAAGCTTTTGATACTGTTGCACATGGAAGACCGTTGTACAAATTGAAGCTGTTTGTTTGTTATTTGGTTTTTAGGAGCATTAGCAACTAAAGCCATATTGCTCCCGAGATATGCGTTGGTCATTCGCTGACCTTTCCGCATCCTCCGTATTTGGTGGTGACGAGCTCGAACCACGGTCTAATCAAGAAGCGTGTGCTACGCACTGCTGTTCCTTCCCACCTGGCAATGTAGGCGCCACAAATTGAAGCAGTGTAGCATTAAGGGCAAGTTGATGCTATGGATAAAGGGACGATTAAGTGGGAGAACACAGAGAGCGGTTATCAATGGACATTGTTCTTCTTGGACTAATGTTAGTAATTGAGTCCCATAGGATTCGGTTGTGGACTCATTGTTGTTTTCTGTATTTATAAATAATATTGATGATGGCCTATCATGATAGTATATCAGGCTTAATGTTTAAGTTTTCAGATGATACAAAGTTTGGCAAGGAGTAATGAAGGTATGCTGCTGTAAAAAGATCTAGAAAAAATAGGCAAATGGCAATTGTAGTTTAACATTGACAAATGCAAGATACTCCACTTTTGTATAGTACTAATCCCAATGTAATGTATAAACTGTGTGGTACTCAGGGTAGTGGAATAATAAAAGGAACTGGGGTAATTGTGCAGTCAGACATGAAGTTCTCTGAGCAGTGCAGACAGGCGGCCAGGACAGCATTTTTGTCAATGATATACAGGAATTTGGCTATCAGGAATAAGGAGGTGGTTGTCCCATTGTATAAGGCAATGGCCATGCCACATCTTGGGGGTACTGGACAGGTCTGCAGGCCTCATTTTAGGAAGGGCATAGAGCATACTGGAACTGGTACCGAGAAGGGCAACGAGATCTGTGAGCGGAATAAATGGCTGTTCTTACCAAGAAAGGCTCCAGTTGTGCAAACTGCAGCGTCTGGAGACAAGGCACGCTCGAGGTGATCTGACTGAGGTGTTTAAGGCTTTGAATGGATCAAGCAAGCTCAGTGATGATAAGTTTCTCCCTCTTAGTCAGACTATGTGCATGAAGGGCATAAATTCAAATAGGAAGGATAATTACAGAATACGTGTGCAGGAACTTTGCCTTATGCCAACATGTTGCTGAGTGGTAGAATAAACTTCCTTCTGTTGTTGTGGAAGTGAATAGTTTGAATAAGTTCAAGGAAGAACTAGACAAAGTATCGGAGATGATGAATAAGTACAATGCAATATTTTTGGGCTGATGATGTATAGTCTTGCTCTCTTGGATTATTTGCCATTGATACTGGTACTAATTCCAGTTCTTCTTGATGCTGTCCATGACATTGAGAAGAGAGAGGGGGAACACTAATGCTACAATAAGCTTGATCAAATCCCCCACCTCCTAAAGCATAGTAGACAATTCAAATTATTATATCAGGGCCACCCGTAATCTTTTAAATATACTCATATATTTATTTTTCTGTAAATTGCATGTGTTCTCTGGTCGATTTGCCTGTTGTGCTGGATGAAAAAGCCCCAGTTTCTTTGGAAAAAACCTTGCTACCTACGCCTGACACCGACTAACTCAGCCAGGGAGTAAGCCCAATAAACTTCCTCGTGTCTTCGACGGGAATCGAACCCGGGTCTTTTCCAATGTGGGGAGAACGGTGATGATACTACTGTGCCACTCACGCAGACAGTATAGTGGACAATTTTGAAAATGTTTAGACATTAGAAGATTCTCTGTAACTCTTCCAGACTAATCATACTATTTTTAATCAGCCAATACTGTCATTCGCTGTTTCACGTTGTGATGTGTCTGACTGCATTGAAAAAAAAAAAAAAAAAAAAAAAAAACAACCGAAAGAGCCCCCTTCATTCTCATAGTCACTGTTTCTTTTCCTATATTCCCAATCAATATCATTTTTGCACCCCATAAAATCCAAATATCCCTGGATCAGAAAAGGATAAACACCTTCAAAAATTAATTGATATTGAGAAACATGAAATTCTCCTCATATTTGAAGTCAAAATATTACCGACAGTGAGACAACTCGATGCACAACAACTGTCTACTACGACGCCAATTAGCCAAATGAAAGTTTATCTGTCACCATGCAATCTGATTCAGTTGGTGAGCCCTACGATAATCAGAGGAGCTTCAATCTCCAAATGCACCTCTAAGTTCTTCCTACAGGACATTCAAGCCTATCCTCTCCAACTGATAAAGCGGTAGTACATCAAGTGAATCTAGAAAAGTCCATATCCTTGTTCAACACCCATATACCGGTGCAGGGCACAAACGTATCCAGCCTTGAGAGTAATGTCTTTATTCCTCAACTTATCCCAGTCTCATAGCAGAACTCTTGGCACCAGTCATTCAGTTCAAACCAACCACAAAGGATCTCTCTGGATCAAAGGATAACAGACAGACACGGAACGTGCCTCTGATCCGAAAACGCTCTCTTACACAGAGTTTATTCTATTCATGTTAGCCAATTATTCCCTCCCGAAAAAAATGTATTGGCCAAGCCACACATGAACCGTAGAGCCAACAAAGGACCCAGATGGAATGTGGTTGTGGAGACGTCCACAACATATAAGCTTCGGCCAAAAGAGAATCTACAAAGACCATCAAACAAAAAAGACTCATCTTCATGAGACTTTCTTCGTTTAACACTACAAGAAATCACCAAAATAATTTTTCAGGGCTTTCACATTGATGTCGAGGCATAGAACTTCTAACCAAATGCCCTCTTATACATCGCACCGTATTAACTGCATCCAGACTGACTATGAAACTATTTTTTCAACTTTCTTATTTGGCCTACGGGTATGGTCATTCGTCCTTTACCTTCAATCGTCCTGATACCCCCGTTCTACCCGCCTATATGATTAAAACGATTCCAACAGCTGGCCTTTTCTGTCAATATTCAACCAGGAGTCCGTATCTTCCACAAACCCAATTAGGATCACTCATCGCTCAAGTCCCCCTTGAATTTGAATCTCCGGAATTGATTCTCTTGTCTCAAGAATATATCCTTTTAACGCACATGAAATGACGTCCCATGGTGAGCAATTAACACATGTGAATTGATGCCTCATGGCCTTAGCTACTTCGCTTTAATCTCAGAGTACAACCATCACTTCCTTCCCCATGTAAACCTCATACCACTGTTGTATTAAACAAAAAATAACTGCCGCATGTGGTGTGACTGATTTCCTTTGCGTTGTATTAACCAGAAAAGCGTGTATCGCCAGGAAATTGTCATTTTATGATCCAATTCATATTAAAAATGTTTTCCGCGAAATATTTTCGTTTTGACATTGCAGTAGAATTCAAAACCATCCAAGCGAAGCCGTAATGTGACATTTTGATGAATATGAATTATTGCTTCGCTTGGATGGTTTTGAATTCTACTGCAATGTCAAAACGACAATATTTCGCATAAAACATTATTTTGCGAAATATGATTATTTGTTTTCTCAGTTATACAATGGGACCCCATCGAGAAAAACACTCATACATTCCAGGAAATCAAATACATTTTTTATATGACTTATCTTCTATATACAAACTTTGTACACCATAATCTTTCCCGTTTAAATTATGTCCTTAATAATATAATATAATATAAATAATGATCATACTAAATTCTTCCCGTTCCATCGAAACGGGATGAATTACACTACGTTTTCATAATAATAATATCTTTATTGAAATCAGTGAATAGATGGATGCCTGATGCAATACCCATAATAGCGACTTCTGTTAATTTTGTCGAGCAGTATATATCAACCACTATGTTTATATTCATAGAGAATAACTTCCTTCATTCTGACCATCTTCCGTTTGTATTTCTCCTCCGCATCACTCGGCACGACTTTAATCGGCCTCTCATTCCTCAAACTAAAGTGACCACTGGACCAACGTATTTAAATATTTAAAAAGTGGTTTTATTACCTGGACTCTTCCATGGGATGCCCTGAGCGAATGTATTCTTTATTTTTCAATTAATCTGCTTAAGCGATGGTTGAATTTAGTTGCTAAGACTTCTGCATCCAAGAAAATAACGATCACTACAAGAACAGACGCTTGGTGGACTCCGCAATTATCTAATTTTGTCCATCTTCACTCACAACGAAAGGTCTCAGCTAACCTACAGGAGAGACACGCATCCTACAAATCAAAAGCTGCCATCAACAAAGAAAAAGCAGGAGCCATCAATAACTAAACTCTACACGAAGGAAAAACCACCTTATACACAGGCTTCAATGTAACTTCCCACATACCTTAATACTACAACTTGAACAAAGTTGTTCAAGTTGTAGTATCAAGTTGTACAAAGTTGGCTTGAACAAATTACTAGTTTCCAAGCAACTTATAATTCTTATAATTCACAAAGTGAGATTGATGTGGAGAAGGATCTTGATAAACATTCACATCTTTAGAGAACAACTCGTAAATTCCATCAACTCGCTAACAATAAGAGCGATCTATGGAGAATATAATGTACCTTAATTCCTTCTTGAATATCTGTGCCCTTAATTCCTTCTTGAATGTCTTTAATGACATTCTAAAAGAAAACTATTTTATAGCTCAATGGAGTATATACCGAGTCATACCGGCTCCAATGATTAGTGCACCGAATGCTATAAATCATTTTAGACCAATTGACAAATTCTCAGAATTACTCAAACTCATGGAGAAGGTTTTACCCCAGTCTTAAATTCAAACTATACTACAAATACCTGTTCAGGTACGATATGCACTAAAACTGTGATCGATTGCAACAAACCTTCATTCTTTAACTCAGCCTACCAGAGACCAAGAAAATTCGGAGATCACAGTTCTCTATCTAGATGTTAAATCAACCTGACAAGTCTCGATTTACACTCTTTTGCACCAATGATGGGGTGATAAGTGGCGTGACCCTCAAGAAGAAATGTATGCAGACTT
The DNA here is from genome assembly GCF_048544385.1 of Mastigoproctus giganteus. Lineage (NCBI taxonomy): Eukaryota > Metazoa > Arthropoda > Arachnida > Uropygi > Thelyphonidae > Mastigoproctus > Mastigoproctus giganteus. The sequence continues at coordinate 24,263,209 of NC_143581.1, read as the reverse complement.
TTTTTATGTCCTTCACCTAGTTGGCAGGAGTGAGTTATCATGGTATGGGATATGTTATGTTTGTGCGGATTGATGCTGCTCATAAATTAGGTGACCTTTTAATTCTAATGAATATCTTTCTATCATGTCCGACCAACTTCTCTCTGGAATGTGTCATTTTTACTAGGATTGCTATGAATTCCTTTAAGATGAAAACTCAACTATCGAACGTGCAACCCTCATGCATTGAATAGCGAATAGTGCAGAGTCATTTTTGCTTTCTTTTGTCTAAAATTTTTCGACACAACGGGAAACTGGTGTTTCTACATTAATACGCGTAGTCACGTGTCATTGGGTAGCTGTAAAATGTGTGGTAACATGCACAGTGGTTCAATAAACGGAACGTTTCACAGCAGGTGTACTTGCTGATTTCCCTCACATTCTCTCAGTACGTTGAAGACAGCTGAGGCATCCTTTTCAGCGCTATTCTTTGGAGAGCTAAGTTTCACTTTTAAGTGAATATTTAACTTATGCATTTTTACTATTTATTTCTTAAGTATTTTATTTTATTATATTATTACTTTTATTTTGTGATTTTAATATCATTTTCGGTTTACTGGAACCACAGAAAATGAAGTCTACTTTTTCTAAAAGCGAAATTTCAGTTCATTGGTAATTTTAGTACAAATTATACCAATGAATCAAAGCAGAAATATGATATTTTGGTACAATTTGGACCAGAATCGCGTCATTACCTTTTTATGGTGTAATCTACGAATAGTTCTAGATTATTTTATTGGTTATAAGTTGATTTGGCTTTAGAATGCGACATTAACAATCGATAAGAAATATTGAGAGGGTGCGATGGAATTAGAGAAATATTTTATTCGTTTTCAGAAACTGTCTGTCAGAGCTTTTCTTTTCAATAAAATTGGTCTGCATATTTATAAACTTTGCCATATGATCATTCAGAGGTGCATTAAGGCAAAATTGATTTTTCAATTGAAATAAAGATATAATTACGGACAATGCCCCCAACCAAGTGTCCCATATATGCAACCTTTTAGATAAATACGAATAACATGTTAACTTGATTAATAATCATATGTATGAAGTTAGAGATTACTTTCTGCATAGACTATGGTATCTTGCTCTAGATTTACATAAACTATTACATTAGGCCACCCACTCGAATATTTAAATTCATATGCCGGACTGTGTGTCTTATGTCTTTTAATTGCGTGTGTTCTATGGTCCATTTGTCTGTTTTTTTGAACGAAAAATCATAATTTCTTGGGGAAAAGCTTGCCATCTATGCCTGAGACCGAGTAACTCGGCCATGGAGTAAGAAAATCCCATTAAAGTTCCTCGCGTCATCGACGGGATTCGAAACCGGATCTTTTCCATCGGATGTGGGGAGGACGATGACGATACTACTGTTCTAGCCGCGCAGACGGGAGATTTATAAAAATAAATCTGAAATTTTTAGATCCAGATCATTCCCGATCAATGAAAAAATCCGAGACCCAACAGAGAAAGGTCCAAATTCGGATCGCGGTCTATCTATTCCTGATCCTTTCATTATAATGTCATCATGATAACAGTTGTCGGTTTAATCAGTCATTTTAAGAATGAAATAAATGAAAATAAATATTTAAATATCACGAAACTCACACAATATATTAATTTATTTACTGAAACACTTCGGGTTGGAGAGCAGTCTGTCTTAGCATCGACATTCTTTGTACACGGAACTAGGAGAGGATTTGAGTCACCACTAGGGCCAAACGTCACACAGCGGATGGAACAAACTTCCATCTGTTGTTGTGGAAGTTGATAACTTAAATAAATTCAAGGAAGAACTGGGCAAACCTTTAGAGCAAATGGATGTGTGAAGTGGGATTTTTGGCTGATGTTGTATAATCTTGCTTTCTTGCATCATATGCCTCTACTAATGCTAATGAAAATGCTAGCACTAAACGACCTTCATGTGTTAACAACATGAATGTGTGCAAGAGAACCAAATAAAACTTTATGCTGAAAAAAAACAGCAGTTAATATAATAGAATGAAACATTCGTTATTGCAGCTGTTTGAAAATTCAATTCAGCATCATGTATCACTTCAGCAGCTGCCTACAAACTAATGTAGGCAGCTGCTTTATTTGACACTTGGCAATAAAGTCCATAATTCTTCCTGGAATTATGGGCTTTACTGCCATAAAATGGCTGAGAATTACAGAGAATCAATATAAAACAGTATTAATCCATACAAAACTAGTATTACAATATAAATAAAAATTGAATTGACAAAACAAAGCAATTTCTTATACATGGACGGTTTAAGTGTAAAATCAATATTGTGATTATTCAACACCTGAAGAACGGAACAGAAGACTTCAAATTAAGTGTTGAGTTATGGGACAGGAAGTGAGAAATTAGTTTTAAAACGACAATTCAAGCGGGATATAATGAAAGGTATTTGGTCAAGAAGAGATGGAGAATCGATAATAAGTTTACGATATTGTAGACAAAAGAGACCCAATGAGTTGTCTTCTGGAGAGAAGAGAAACGATTCTGAAGCTACGACAAAGAGCTCCATAGCTTCTACGGTGAAAGGCAAAGCGCTTTCAAAAGCTTAAGAATTTCATCAATTTAAGTTGAATTCTCTGAAGTCTGTGAACGGACCAAATAATAATCAAAAATGGGAAGTATAAGCTGCTTGTAGAGAAGAATTATAACTTTGTGACTGTTGAAAATCGAGAATAACTGACATACAAATATCTCAGACTTTCCAAACTTCTCTGGAAGTCTGAGATATTACAATGTAAACGTGGGAAAAGGGGATGAAATAGGACACCTAAGTCCTTGAATATATCAGTATTTGCAATTAGAGAGCTTCCAATATAATAATCGGTAAAGACGGATGGTCTAACTGCACGATTCGGTCGAAAGCGACATAATTAAAATTTTAATGGGTTTAGAAACAAGTTATTTTTATTCAGCCAGTGTGAGAGGGAATCAAAGCATGACTGGAGTTCATCGCTATCTGTTGATGAATAAATAATTTTGTAAAGTTTAATGTCATCTGCACAGAGTTTCCACTCAACATTAACTGAAATAAAATTGACAGATCATTAATGTAAACAAAAAAGAAAGGGGGACCCAAAGGTGAGCCTTAAGGAACGCCTTGACAAACAGTAAACGTTGTTGATGAAATACCATCAATTATTACGGATCGTTTACGAATTCTAAAACAAGCAAATCCAGTAAAGGGATCGCAGCCATAAGATGAAAGACCAGATTTTTTTTTGTCAATGTTAAACCCCAATGACCATTTCTCAGCCCATCTGACTAAATTTTTAGGTTTTGATGAGGCGTCATATCCTGATTTCTGTCATTAACCATCTTTCAAGCCCTCGTATCATCGGCAAACTTGAATATTAAACTTGGTATGTCTTCATCAATATCACTAAGATAGAAAACAACAAAGGACCCAGTACTGAACCCTAAGAAGAGCAAATCCCATTAACAACCCATCTGCCCTCTGTAACTGAAACATCCGCTTGTCCATAGCAGTAACTCGCTTCTAATGCCACACTGCTCTAATATGTATGTCTTTCATGTGGAGCAGTATCAAAATCTATTATATGTAGGCTAGTTCTGTGTTTAGAATCTGCTCCGGTAGAGCAGTGAGATATCAGAAAGTTATTTCTGTAAACCATACATTTCATGTTTGACATGAAAAACCTTAGAATACAAGAGAAAAAGAACATGTCATACTCATTCAAGACCGACTAATTTGGGTATACAGTATTGTGAAAAAAATCATTAGAATCTCTTATACTTTGACGGGATTCGAACCGAGGCTTTTTTTACTTGGAGGAATTTCCTTAATAAATGCAGAATCATATTTAATTAATTGTAAATATCTATACTTTCTATTTATAGATAAGCAATATTTTTGCAACGTCAAAATTGAGAAGATAAATTCCTACTGATATGCAAAAAGATTTATAAATATACAAATAAAATATGAATCTTAATACTATTTCTCTTTTTCCAAAAAGGTAAAACTTCTTGCACATGGAAATGTCTGTCAACATACCAATCAGCGTTCGAACAGAAGAAATTTATTCCACACTTCAGTGATGTTTTTTGCATTAAATGGATTGCACTGATCCAAAATATCCTAACATTACAAGTATTCATTTCGTGAAAAACGGAAACCTGGCACTCACATAATAAAAAAAGTTGTGGGTGTCATTTAATAGCTGTAAAATTTCATACCAAGCATAATACTGTAATAGAGCGGATATTCCATCAACAGGTGCATTTCCTGTTTCTCTTATTCTCTCTTTCTTTTACATTGTCACAGGGCTGAGACGAATCTGTTCCATTTTATACTTCAGGGCGTAATTAATTACTTTGTAATTATTTTAATTCTAGTATTTTGGCTACATAGGTTAATGGAAACCAAACAAAACAGTAGTTGAGTTCACAGCCAACAGGACTGTTGTATTTACAGAATCCTGGTCGGTTTAAATTCGAAAAAAGGGAGGGATGCACATTGTAGTAAATTCCACTGCTATTGTGACACTTGGCAATCCCATAGCAAAATGAACCGGAAATGCATACGTACAAAAGCGAGCAAATAGGTGAATTTTATGTAGTAGTAGTAGTAGTAGTAGTAGTAGTGGTATGTGATGCAAGAAAGAAAGCAAGTGTATGAGCTTATGCAGCATCAGCCAAAAAAAAACCACACCATTCCCTCCAAATGCCTGTCCAGTTCCTCCTTAAATTTATTCAACATATCAACTTCCACAACGACAGATGGAAGTTTGTTCCAGCAATTAACCACCCACTGGCTAAAGGCAAATATTCCATCAACAGGTGGATTTTGTTCACCGGGGGAATCCGCACATCTATTCTACATCTGTCTTTTCTTAATTTGAATTTATGCCCCCTTAGGTTCGTAATCTGTGATTTTCTGATTAATTTGGTGTATTATTCTTTACTCGGCCTTGTAATTGCATAAACGTATCGGTAAGGGTATCCACGTGTTTGCAACTCCGCTGAACGAGAAGTTCTTTAGCCATATTTAGCCGCTTGATTGAATATTTTTTACATCGAATTATTTCTGTAAGCATCTTATAGACCTAGTAAGGATCGTTAGTTTATTCTGAATTGAGACAGCGAGATTTGAAAGTTAACTAATACTTAAGTGTCCGTAGATTCACCGTTCGTAACTTTCCCGCCTTTGTGATACGATAGTTATATACCGTACTAGATAGCGTTAGTTGAACTTGGTTAGCAGATAAATTGTACTTTTAAATAAATACATATAACGACTTAGATTACAAACGTAATATAATTAATTATATTTAACATAATTAATAACATACCATAATTAATTATAATTAATTAATTAATTAATAGAATCATGACTCAGACCAGAGCAGCAAAGCAAAAGGCTCAAGCTAATGGAAGTGCTGTGGCTCAGAGCAGAACTGAGGGGGGCAGTTGTCCTCTGACTCACAGCCTTATAAAATGCACTGTTTGCTTTGCTAGCTGTTTGCAGAGCAATCGGGTACGGGACATGATACTGCCATGGGGGATGTCTTTGTGTGTGCGCGATGCAAGGAGTGTATCGATATCAGGCAACAACTCGGCGTTCTTGTGGGCCTATATGAAAGCTTGAAGGACGGGGTGGATGCCCTCGAAGAAACTAAATTGAGAGGCCCATCAAGCTCTCAGCTACCCACATCAACGCCAGAGCTTGCACTTGGGCATCGCGTGACACAGAGACAACCCCCAAGGCAGAATGCGCTGGTCCCGAAGGAACTAGTAGTTGTTGGTGACTCTATTGTCAGGGAAACGGGGAACATGCTTTGTAAAAAGGATAGGTGGAACAGGACCAGGGTATGTCTGCCAGAGGCAAAGGTTGATGACGTTGTAGAGCGAATATCATCTTTTAAGGGCACAAAAGGTGATATAGTTGTACACGTTGGCACTAATAATACTAAGAGTAGGAGACCGGCAGAATTACTTAACAAGTACAGGTCACTGTTGAACAAAAGCCGAGAATTAGGGTTGAATTTGAAAGTGTCTGCAATTCTGCCCAGACACGATAGGAGGGAGTATATGATGAGAGCCTTGTCGATCAATTCGGCCCTGGAAAGATTGTGCAAGGCTCAAGGGGTAGAATTTTTTTCAGCCTGGACTGTACTTGTTAACAGGAGAGACTGCTTCTACAGGGATGGGATACACTTAAATAGAAAGGGTGCAAGAATGTTTGCTGATGCTATCGAGGCAGTGTTAGGTGGGTCGGAAAACTGCTAACTTGGGGGGAGACAAAGACCAATAGATTGACAGTAGCCACTGGCAGAGGTGAAAGAGATTCTTGCACTGCTTCTATTAGAATGAGCAGAAGCCTCAAAATCAAGATGCATGATATTTCAGAGACTGCTGGGAGCCATTGCGGTACAAGTAAACACATGGGTTGTGTTAGGGTAGCTAAGAATAGAAACAGGTGCAGGTATACCTGCGTGTACATCAATGCTAGGAGTTTAGTAAATAAATTTGATGAATTTGAGGTATTGCTCAAAACATCGAAGGCAGATATTGTTGGGATATCAGAGACGTGGTGTCACACAGATATAAGGGATGCAGAACTGGAATTTGGGGAGTACAACGTCTACAAAAAGGATAGACAGGATAGGAAGGGGGGAGGGGTTATGTTATTAGTTAAGAAACACATAAAAACCAAGGAAGTGAAGCCAGTCGACATCGCTGGACAGTGCAGTGTTGAGTCAGTTTGGTGTGACATAAGCATTGGGAGATCAAAATTGAGAGTAGGAGTGTGCTATAGGCCTAATGACTCTGATGAGTATAATAAGAAACTGTACAGGGAAATAGAGTGGGCCAGTAAACAGAGAGTCTTATAATGGGGGATTTTAATTTCCCAGATATTGACTGAAACTTTTGGATTGATCACTCACACACTAGCAAGGCTTTTGGGGATTTATTGGATGATTGTTTTCTACATCAGCATGTTCGGGAGGCACTTAGAGGGAGTAATACTCTTGATTTGATTATCAGCAGTGATTCTTCATGCATTAAGAATCTGCAGATAAATGAACCACTAGGTGGCAGTGATCACAGTGTGCTGAAGTGGGATTTACTCAAAGAGGTAACTACCATTAGGGGTAAAGGGAAGGGTTATTGCTTCCGTAAAGGCGACTACGATGGACTGAGACAGTATTTAAATTCTATACAGTGGGACCAACTGATGATGTTACCAACAGCAAATTCAAAATGGGAAGCATTCAAAGAACTTATCTTGGAAGCTACTAGGCTTTACATACCAACTAAGAAATATTGTTCAAGGTTTAGGCCAAAATGGATGTCAGATGAACTAATGAGGCATATGGCAGAGAAGAAAAATGCATGGGATACTTACAAATTAACACATGACACAGAAGCCTATGATAGATACAAGTTGATCTGTAACCAAGTTACAAAGGAGGTTAGGCAGGCGAAGGCAGATTACGAGAAATCCTTGGCAAGGGATGCAAAGAAAAACAGCAAAGAGTTCTTTACTTATGTAAACTCTAGAAGGAACGGGATGAATCAGATTGGTCCACTTGATATTGATGGGTCAACTGTTGATGATCCTGCTCAGGTAGCTAACAAACTAAATGAATATTTTATATCGATATTCACACATGAGGAGTTATTCAGCGAGAGGAATGCCAGAGGTGTATTCAACTCTAGCAGTAAGCTACAGAATCTTGAAATAACTGAGAGTAAAGTGGAGGAGAAATTGTTGAAGATAAACACAAGAAAGGGACCCGGCGTGGATGGGATCTATCCAGTTATATTAAAGGAGGCAGCAAAGGAAGTAAGCAAACCCTTAGCCATAATTATGAGAGCTTCCTTGGACTCAGGGGAGGTACCCATAGACTGGAAATGTGCAAATGTGACCCCAATTCACAAAGGAGGATCAAAGGCTGACACAAGTAAGTAATTATAGACCTGTGAGCTTAACTTCTGTTCCAGGAAAATTAATGGAGGCACTGGTTAAAGAAGCACTGCAGGATCATTTAGACAAGACTTCAGTTATAGCTCGGACACAGCATGGTTTTGTTAAGGGGAAGTCTTGCCTGACCAATTTGATTGGATACTATGATGCAGTCACAAAAGAACTGGATGCAGGGAATAGCTTTGATATTATATACTTCGATCTTAGAAAGGCTTTTGATACTGTTGCACATGGAAGACTGCTACACAAATTGGAGCAGTGTGACATTGGAGGCAAATTGCTGCTATGGATAAAGGGGTGGTTGAGGGGGAGAAGACAGAGAGTGGTAATCAATGGACACTGCTCATCGTGGACTAATGTTATTAGTGGAGTCCCTCAGGGCTCAGTGTTGGGTCCATTATTGTTTTCTGTATTTATAAATGATATTGATGATGGTATATCAAGCTTAATGTCCAAGTTTTCAGACGATACAAAGGTTGGCAGGGTTGTCAAGGACACTACTGACACTACAGATATTGACTGGAACTTGTGGGTTGGGCACTCACACACTAGTCAGACATTTGTGGATTTATTGGATGATTGTTTTCTGCAGCAGCATGTTCGAGAGGCAACCAGAGAAAGTAATACTCTTGATCTGGTTATCAGCAGTGATCATTCGTGTATTAAGAATTTGCAGATAAAGGAACCACTAGGTGGCAGTGATCACAGTGTGCTGAAGTGGGATTTACTCAAAGAGGTAACTACCGTCAGGGGTAAAGGAAAGGGTTTTTGCTTCCGTAAAGGGGAGTACAGTGGTCTCAGACAGTTTTTAAATTCTGTACAGTGGGATCGACTGACGATGTTACGAACAGTAAATTCTAAGTGGGAAGCATTCAAGGAATTAATCGTGGTAGCTACTAAAAGTTTCATACCTATTAAGAAATATTGTTCAAGGTTTAGGCCTAAATGGTTATCAAATGAACTAATGAGACTCGTGACAGAGAAGAAAATTGCATGGGATGCATATAAATTATCAAGCGACTCAGAAGCCTATGTCAGATATAAGCTAGTCTGTAATCAGGTCACAAAGGAGGTTAGGCAGGCGAATGCAGATTACGAGAAATCCTTGGCAAAAGATGCTAAGAAAAACAGCAAGGATTTCTGTACTTATATAAACTCTAAAAGGAAGGGGCTGAATATGATTGGTCCACTTGACATCGATGGTTCGACTGTTGATGATCCTGCTCAGATAGCAAACAAACTGAATGAGTATTTTGCATCTACATTCACACGTGAGGAATCATTACAGTTTGAAAATGGAAGCAGGTTATCAAATTGTAGCAGTGTGCTTAATGATTTTGTAATAACTGAGAGCAAAGTGGAGGAGACATTGTTGAAGTTAAACATAAGAAAGGCACCTGGGGCGGATGGGATCTATCCAGTTATATTAAAGGAGGCGGCAAAGCAACTAAGCAAACCCTTAGCCATAATTATGAGAGCATCCTTGGATTCAGGGGAGGTTCCCACGGACTGGAGATGTGCAAATGTATCCCCAATTCACAAAAGAGGTTCGAAGGGTGACACGAATAATTACAGACCAGTTAGTTTAACTTCTGTTCCGGGTAAAATAATGGAGTCAATGGTTAAAGATGCATTGCAGGATCATCTAGACAAGACTGCAGCAATAATTCAGACACAGCATGGGTTTGTTAAGGGAAAGTCTTGTCTGACAAATTTGATTGGTTATTATGATGTGGTCACAAAGGAACTGGATGCAAAAAATAATTTTGATATCATATACTTGGATTTCAGGAAAGCTTTTGACACTGTTGCGCATGGAAGACTACTGTACAAATTGGAGCAGAATGGTATTAAGGGTAAGTTGCTACAATGGATAAAAGGATGGTTAAGTGGGAGAAGACAGAGGGTGGTAATCAATGGGTGCTGCTCTTCGTGGACTAATGTTATTAGTGGAGTCCCACAGGGTTCGGTGTTGGGTCCACTGTCGTTTTGTATATTTATCAATGATATTGACGAAGGTATATCAGGCTTAATGTCGAAGTTTGCAGATGACACGAAGGTTGGCAGGGTTGTTAATGACAGTAATGGCAGTGTGCTACTGCAACAGGATCTAGATAATTTGGGCAGATGGGCTAAGAAGTGGCAACTGAAGTTTAACCTTGACAAATGCAAAGTACTGCATATGGGTAGAAGTAACCCCAGAGAAACGTACCAACTGTGTGGTACTACACTTAAGGTGGTAGAAAATGAAAAAGACCTGGGAGTAATTGTGCAGTCAGATATGAAGTTTTCTGAGCAATGTAGACAGGCTGCTAGAGCAGGTCATGGGGTTTTGTCAATGATATATAGGAATTTTGCTAGCAGGGAAAAGGAGGTGATTGTCCCTCTGTATAAGGCAATGGTCAGGCCACGCCTTGAGTACTGCGTACAGGTCTGGAGGCCTCATTTTAGGAAGGATGTAGATTTGCTTGAGCGTGTACAGAGAAGAGCAACACGATTGGTGAGGGGAATGAAGGGATCCTCTTACCAAGAGAGGCTTACGTTCTGCAAATTGCAGTGGCTGGAGACTAGGCACCTGCGCGGTGATCTGATTGAGGTCTATAAGGCCTTGAATGGGTTGAGCACGCTGAATTCTGATGGGATCCTCCCACTTGTTCAGAATACGAACCTACGGGGACATAATTTCAAATTAAGAAAGGATAGATGTAGAATAGATGTGCGGAAATTTGCCTTTAGCCAGCGGGTGGTTAATTGCTGGAACAAACTTCCATCTGTCGCTGTGGAAGTTGATAGGTTAAATAAATTTAAGGAGGAACTGGACAGGCAATTGGAGGGTATGGTGTGATTTTTTTTTTTTTTTTTTTTTTTGGCTGATGCTGCATAAGCTCCTACACTTGCTTTCTTGCATCAAGTGCCACTACTACTACTACTTCTACTACTACTATGCTACTGCAACAGGATCTGGAAAGGTTGAGCAGATGGGCTGAGAGGTGGCAAATGAAGTTTAACATTGACAAATGTAAAGTACTACACATGGGAAACAGCAACCCCAGAGCAACGTATCAACTCTGTGGTACTACACTGACAGTGGTAGAGAATGAAAGGGACTTGGGGGTGGTTGTGCAGGCAGATATGAAGTTCTCTGAGCAGTGCAGATGGGCTGCAAGAGTAGCTCATGGAGTATTGTCAATGATATACAGGAATTTTTCCAGCAGGGATAAGGAGGTGATTATTCCATTGTATAAGGCGATGGTCAGGCCACACCTAGAGTACTGTATACAGGTCTGGAGGCCTCATTTCAAGAAGGATGTAGAGCTGCTGGAACGAGTACAGAGAAGGGCAACAAGATTAGTGAATGGAACAAAGGGGTGCTCTTACGAAGAAAGGCTTAAGTTTTGCAAATTACAGTGTCTGGAGACTAGGCACCAGCGAGGTGATCTGATAGAGGTGTATAAAGCCTTGAATGCTTTGAGCATGCTTAATGCTGATGGGATTCTTCCTCTAGCTCAGAAAAATCACCTGAGAGGGCATAAATTCAAATTGAGGAAAGACAGATGTAGGATAGACGTGCGTAAATTTGCCTTTAGCCAGCGGGTGGTTGGTTGGTGGAACAGACTTCCATCCCTTGTAGTGGAGGTTGATAGCCTAAATGGGTTTAAGGCTCAGCTGGACAGGTATTTTGAACGAACAGAGGGGTGAAGTGGAAGTGGGTTTTTTTTTTTTTTGGCTGATGCCGCATAAGCTTGCTTTCTTGCATCAAATGCCTCTACCAATGCTTATGATAATGCTAATGCTAAGTGGAAGGATCCCATCAGAATTCAGCGTGCTCAACCCATTCAAGGCCTTATACACCTCAATCAGATCAATTCACAGGTGCCTAGTCTCCAGCCACTGCAATTTGCAGAACTTAAGCCTCTCTTGGTAAGAAGATACCTTCATTCCCCTCCAATGTTGTTGCCCTTCTCTGTACACGCTCAAGCAAATCGACATCCTTCTTAAAATGAGGCCTCCAGACCTGTACGCAGTACTCAAGGCGTGGCCTGACCATTGCCTTATACAGAGGGACAATCATCTCCTTTTCCCTGCTAGCAAAATTCCTATATATCATTGACAAACCCCAATGACCTTCCCTGGCAGCCTGTCTGCATTGTTTAGAAAACTTCTTATCTCACTGCACAATTACGCCCAGATCTTTTTCATTTTCTACCACCTTTAGTGTAGTACCACATAGTTGGTACGTTTCTCTGGGGTTACTTATACCCATATGCAGTACTTTGCATTTGTCGAAGTTAAACTTCACTTGCCACTTCTTAGCCCATCTGTCCAAATTATCTAGATCCTGTTGCAGTAGCACACTGCCATTACTGTCATTAACAACCCTGTCAACCTTTGTATCATCTGCAAACTTCGATACTAAGCGTGATATACCTTCATCAATATCATTGATAAATATACAAAACAACAGTGGACCCAACACCGAACCCTGTGGGACTCCACTAATAACATTAGTCCACGAAGAGCAGCACCCATTGATTACCACCCTCTGTCTTCTCCCACTCAACCATCCTTTTATCCATTGTAGCAACTTACCCTTAATACCATTCTGCTCCAATTTGTACAAGTCTTCCATGCGCAACAGTGTCAAATGCTTTCCTGAAATCCAAATATATGATATCAAAATTATTTTTCGCATCCAGTTGCTTTGTAACCACATCATAATATCCAATCAAATTTGTCAGACAAGACTTTCCCCTAACAAACCCATGCTGTGTCTGAATTATTGCTGCAGTCTTGTCTAGATGATCCTGCAATGCATCTTTAACCAGTGACTCCATTATTTTACCCGGAACAGAAGTTAAACTAACTGTTCTCTAATTACTGGTGTCACCACAATTCGATCCCCCTTTGTGAATTGGAGATACATTTGCACATCTCCAGTCCGTGGGGACATCCCCTGAGTCCAAGGATGTTCTCATAATTATGGCTAAGGGTTTGCTTAGTTGCGTTGTCGTCTCGTTTAATATAACTGGATAGATCCCATCCTCCCCAGGTGCCTTTCTTATGTTTAACTTCAACAATTTATATAAGAAAAGAAATCCTTGCTGTTTTTCTTAGCATCTTTTACCAAAGATTTCTCGTAATCTGCCTTCGCCTGTCTAACCTCCTTTGTGACCTGATTACAGACTAGCTTATATCTGCCATAGGCTTCTGAGTCGCTTGATAATTTATATGCATCCCATGCATTTTTCTTCTCTGTCACGAGTCTCATTAGTTCATTTGACAACCATTTAGGCCTAAACCTTGAACAATATTTCTTAATAGGTATGAAACTTTTAGTAGCATCCACGATTAATTCCTTGAATGCTTCCCACTTAGAATTTACTGTTGGTAACATCGTCAGTTGATCCCACTGTACAGAATTTAAAAACTGTCGGAGACCACTGTACTCACCTTTACGGAAGCAAAAACCCTTTCCTTTACCCCTGATGGTAATTAAATCGTTAAGTAAATCCCACATCAGTACACTGTGATCACTGCCACCTAGTGGTTCTTTATCTGAAAATTCTTAATACACGAATGATCACTGCTGATAACCAGATCAAGAGTATTACCCATTCGACATGCTGCAGCAGAAAACAATCATCCAATAAATCCACAAAAGTCTGACTAGTGTGTGAGTGACCAACCCACAAGTTCCAGTCAATATCTGGAAGTTAAAATCCCCCATTATAAGACATTCTGATTTACTAGCCCACTGTATTTCTCTGTACAATTGTTCATTGTACTCATTCGAGTCATTAGGCCTATCCTATAACACAATCCTACTCTTATTTTTGCTTTCGCAGTGCTTATGTCACACCAAACTGACTCAGCAGTGCACTGTTTATCTATATCAACTGGAGGTACTTCTTTTGATTTTATGGTTTTCTTAATTAACAGCACATTCCTCCTCCCTTCCCATCCTGTCTATCCTTTCTGAACACATTATACTCCCAAAATTCCAGGTCTGCATTTCTAATAACAGAGTAATACCACGTCTCCGATATCCCAACAATATTCGCCTTTGATGTCTTGACCAACACTTCAAATTCATCAAATTTATTTACTATACTTCTAGCATTGGTATACATGCAAGCATACATGCATCTATTCCTATTCCTAGTTACCCTGACACATCCGACATACCCACCTGTTTCAGGATGACTGCCATCAGTCCCTGAAACCGTCAGGACCCCTCGCTCCAGATCGCTACTTATTCTAAAAGAATTTAAAATCTCTCTAACACATTCTACCAAATTCATCTGTTGCTTTTATCGTTCTTCTAACTCCTCTAATAATTTGGAACTCTTTTACTTCCTCTATTTGAAACTTGACTTTCTCCAGTCCAACTTTCCTAACAGTGAGGTAATTTTTCTTGGTGATTTTAATGTTCAAAACTCCAGCTTACTTCCTTTTTCTAGTCACACGAACCCAGCTGTTCGAGATGCTGAGGCTCTTGAATTATTAATGACCTGACAGATTGTTCAATTTACTTACCAGAAAACCAGACAATCCTAACCACACATCACGCTTAATCCTTTTTTCGCACACAACCTTTCTAAGTACATGGTCAAGGTGAGTGATCCTCCAGGCACCTCAGATCACAACTTGGTGATGGTCTCTTCTCCAACGGAGCCATTCTCTTGTGGCCATTCTGAACCTCGTGTTGTTTGGCCTTAAAAGTGGATTGATCTGCGAGATTTCATTTTTTCTTTAGCTTGGTGGAATTAGTTTCAAATCTTCTGATGTCAGCATTTGCTCAGGTCGTGTTAGTGAAATTTATCTTGTAGGGATGAAATCGTTTATTCCACACTCCACCTAAAAAACTCGTCCTTTAACTAAACCTTAGTTTTCCCATAAATCTGTTAAGGCTGTTCAAGATACGAATGTTCCATATTGCAATTGGCTTATATCCAAATCTTCATTTTCTGCTCGCAAAGCTGGCAATAATTGTAAAGCAATTATTAATCAGTTCAAACTGGATTTCGAAAAGCCTACGAGCAAAAACATGCTTCTTGTCCAAATGGTAGTCGAGAATTCTTGTGTCTTGGAAATACATTGACCACAACTTTTGCATAACCCTATTCCCACTTCTGTCGAAACCAGTTGGTTCTATTACCACTTCAGCCAAAAATAAAGCTGGCCTGGTAGCATCCTATTTTTCTTCTAACTTGTGTATTAATGATCTTGGTAAACCATCTCCTACTGCTCCCAGTACAACCCACTCAATTCTTCCTGTGTCTTGTATGTGAGAAGGATTTTGAAAAGTATGTGAGAAGGATTTTGAACAATCCTGATGCTAAGATAGCTTCAGGTACTGATGGTATTTCTCCACTTGTTATCAAATCCTGTGCTGCTCAACTTATTCCTGTTCTGTGTAGCCTTTTTTCACTTTCTTATTCCAAAAGTGTTTCCCCTTCTGCTTTGAAATTTGCTCATATCCAGCCAGTTCTTAAAAAGTGTGACAAATTCCCCCATCCAATTATCGCCCCATTACTTCTTACTTTTACTTTTTTATAAAGGAGTGGAGAAATGAATTAACAACCATCTTTTAAACTATCTAGAATTTTATTTTCCAACTGATCAGTGATGGTCACTACGGATTCCTCAATGCAGTTCCTATGGTGATATACTGGTTTTTTTACCCATCTGTCGATAAATTCAATGGAAATATTTGGTGAAACTCAAGCTTCCATCTTATGGTTTTCTAACTGTTTTTTTGTAATTGGGTATCCAGTTTTCTCTCTGACCGCTCGCTGCGGGTGAAGGTATCTGGCGAGGTCTTCTATCCTCTCCACTAATTCTGGGTGTTCTCCAAGGTTCAGTTCTTTCTACCACTCTTGTCCTCGTGTGTCTATATCCATATCCTATCCATAAATTTATTAATGACACTACACTGAATTCCACCTTCAAGTT
Organism: Mastigoproctus giganteus; assembly: GCF_048544385.1. Lineage (NCBI taxonomy): Eukaryota > Metazoa > Arthropoda > Arachnida > Uropygi > Thelyphonidae > Mastigoproctus > Mastigoproctus giganteus. The sequence goes on along the minus strand of NC_143581.1, from coordinate 24,247,232 downwards.
TGAGAAACCTTGTCATGCACAAACAGCTTCAACTTCTCGAATATTCACTTCCAGTTCCTTAAATGCTGATCTTCAGGCAAGATCATATATCTATATTAGGAATTAACCTGACCTCTAATCTCTCTCTCTCTCTATTAGCATATGCAGATTACAAATTCTTCCTCTGGATCTTAAAAACTGGGCTTTCTCTTTCGCTCTCGGCATTACTTTTCTTCCAAACAGCTGTTCACTCTGTACAAATCACAAATTCGCCCTACTATGGAATATTATTTCTACATCTTGGTTGGTGCCTCCAGTGCCCCTCCTCTCAGGCTTCTAGATTCCATTCAAAAGAGAGCAGTTAGGTTACTTAATGACTCATCTCTAACAAAGTCTCTCCACTCACTGTCTCATAGAAGTTTTTTTTCTGCTGCATGTTTTCAATTTATACTTCAAAAGAATAGTATCCGTGTAAGCATAATTCCTTCTATAAATCCTGCTCTCTCTCTTCAAAACCAGTCCGAATACGTGCGCAACCGTCAGCATCCTTTTACTGTCTAATTTTTCTTCTTCCTCATTTATTCCTTCAACCTCCTTCTTATGGAATAACCTCCCTTCATACGCATTTCCTGAAAATTACAATCTACAGAAATTCAGTCCAATGTCAACAAATATCTTCTTTCGACTTTCCAACCTTCAACCTATGCACCGTACTAACTCCTATAGGTTCTAATACCTTTCGTGCTTGGAGTTTTAATAAAAAAATGCACTATCTCGGTTTCACACTGCTCCATTTCAGCTCATCGGAGAACTTACCTATTCGTCTATACCTTTAATTTTTATAAGCATTAAGTGGTGCCAGAAAGTTCTATTTTGTTCCCTACTCAACCACAATATTACAATATTTGTAAAAGTAAAGTCTTACATGTCGCAGCCCTTAAAACTTCTAGCCCTTCAGCTTCAAGCTTTTTTTTTATTTGACGACTCAGAATAACCACTCTATTCTGTTTTTTTTTTTTTTTTTTTTGAGTTATGTACAGATATACCCTTTGTATTTTATTACAGTGACCTTTTTGAAGTAGGATGAAGTCTCTCTGCACTGTATACAGTTTCCTACTGTGTGTTTACCGAGTGGTCCAGTGTCAGAATCTGACTATATTTGATATCTTTTGTCCCTCAACTGCTGGTAAGCGTTCTTTTCACTTGTATTTTTCAAAACAAGAATGATTATTAAGAAAACAGTTTTATTTTGTAGTGGCATATTACACACACTCTATGACCAAAAGTATTTGGACCATGCTCCTCAAATATTGGGTACTCTACCCCATACGTATGAGTATCAGCTCTGGCATTCCAATGTTATTCTCGTCGATCTGCCTGTGATCAGTGTGCATAGTGAATTGTAACTTGATAGACTTTCAAAACGAGTTGGTTGTTCGATGTAACATCGGCAATCTTCCTTTTTACTGAGACAAACTGTGTCTTTTGGACCAACCAAAATCCACTGTCACTAACGTTACTCAAAGATGGAAGACAGTAGGCGATATTATACCGTAAAAAATCATGGGACGTGTTCAATGAGTCATAAATAGGGTAGTTGGGTAATTTGTGCTTCACGCATATCATCTGCGGATCACTTTACTGAGCAGCTCCAAGAGAGCATAGAAACATCCGTAGGGCACTGCCTGCAAATTCAGTATTTACAGTCCAAATGGAATTGGGAGTGGTGTCGTTCCAGATGTTTATGGATTCCGGATTAGTAGAAGGAGATGACAGCAAGTGCGAAAATTCGCCACAAATGTTTCGTTCCAAAGACACGTTTCGGTGTTGATACTGTTGAGAGAGTGTAATCAATATTCCAGACCATAAAATTTCGTTTGATGGGGCTCTTTCAGCTGATTCGAATTTGGTCCAGCGGCAGTAGAACCTCATGGTGTGAAATCCAAAATCCATGAAAACTTGTACGATGTATTAAATTATGGGATATCTATACTGTGAAAATAGTTTGAAAGGGGATTATCACTATCAGCAAAAAAAAACGCTCCATATAAATCATGGCACGACTTCATTGTGGTCAATGACTTCGAGGATTCTGTCCGGCCGAAGTAGAGTTCGACCTCAACCGCATTGTACATCAATAGGTCAAAAATGGCTGCTGATTAGGAAAACATTTCTCAAACCGGGTTGCCTGCTACATTTCAGGACGGACGGAGGCGAGTGTCGGCCAACTCTGACCAGCATTCACCTCTTTACTAGAAACTAAGGTTCATGTTGAAACGACAACATTGGACAGATAGGCCACTACGGTGTATTAATCCAACCTTATTATGAATTAAAAGCTCTTTACGAAAATACGTGTACCACCAAATCCTTTTGGTCATGTAGAGAATTTGAAAACTTGGCCATCAACACATTTGCAGGAACAGTAGAAAATATTAAATTAATTTCAGAAATCAAATGACCTGAAATGTAGCGCACTGCATATATTGTCGAATGTTTATAAAATTATTGAAATAAAAATCTGAAAGAGTTTAATAAAAAGTAAACTGCATTAAACGAGGGTTTTATTTTTCTTCGATGAATGGTTTCTATCACATCTCATTATCTTTTTCAATTAGCTCCTCCCGACCCTGCCAATACCACATTTTCTTGCTATACGAGGAGTAATAGAGATAATTCTTCCACCTACACACATGGAGATGAGCCATTTTCTTTAGCGCCATGCGAAGCATCGAGACCAACATTCATTATCATCCCTGGCTGGACAGATACAAATATAACGGCAACCCATTGGACATTTGTAAGTATTTCCAAGTGTTTATTTTTGTTTGCTTTCATTAAAGTTTATTTCTCTTGGATTTTATTATAAAATTCATAAGGAATTATCTCTTTAACACCTCAAGTGGCACAACTAAAGGAGACGCACCTAAATTAAGGAGAAAGAGAAAAGTAAACCGATTATACGAAACACCTTCTCTAGCCAAAAGTTTATTGACCGTTGAAATAAGTTACCACCTGATCTAGTAGAATTCGCGAGATTGAGTAAATTTCAAGAAGTGATGGGCAATAAAAACTCACCACATTTTCATACCTTGAAACCAGGTGACGTTCATTAAGGCACTCTAATACAAATCATGCAGTCTTCGCCATCATATAATGTAACACAATGCCAGGAGCCCACATAAGAAGTTGAACATAGTTGCCCAAATTCTATTTTCGAGAGAAGTCGAGGTTTTTTTTTTGTCAGAGATACCAAGCTTGAGAGTGTCCGAGCTTGAGAGTGAGAGTCTCTTCTTCCCCTGCAGTTATCCCTAGAAGTGAAGGCTGAACAATGGTTCTGCCTTCACTTCTAGGGATAACTGCAAGGGAAGAAGAGATGCTGCAGTCTTTAAGCAATCGTATTTCTTTCTCAAGTGCCAAACTTCCAGAAAATCTGTCTATCAGCCACTTTGCATTTAAAGATTTATCGATCACTTACACTTACAACAGTACCCGCATTGGTTTATATCCAGGTATAAATTCTACTACCAAATAATGCGATGCATCCAAATGTATTATAAACCAACGATTTTAGTCAACCCTCAGTGGATACTACTATCAGAACTCTTCTACACAGGACTGAATTTAAATTTGCGATTATCCAAATGAAGGTAATAAGTAATTTGACCCGTTGCTATCCTTTTCACCATGCATCATTGACAATCTTCTGAAAATATCATTAAACTAAGATCATGATCCTTTCGTTGTCCATACCCAACTATCATCCCAAAACCTCAGTGTCAACTCAACTGGTAAAACCACAGTTATAGACAGACCAAATTTTTCGGACATACCAAAATGCGTTGTTGCTTTCTTTGCTAATCAGTGACCTGTATTTATGCAATCTACTGTGGAACTGCATGATATCGCTATGAATCGTTGTCCAGACTCGATGACCTCGAATTCAGCGTCATGAAAAATGGTCATCGTTCCAGATACAGAGTATGTTGGTATCTATAGCTCACCATGAGTTTAACAAGCTACTGACTGTTTCTAGGAGCTGGGAACACTCACAGGCTGTATACGACTAAACTACTAGATACTAAGTTTGCTTCCCATTAGCAAAACTTAACTAATAGCTTCCGGGACCACCTTTTCCCCGTAATACAGCCGGTACACATATTGGCACGAACTCCACAAGGTGTTGCAGTATGTCCTGTTGTAGCGCTACCCATGCGTTACAAAATTTTGTACCCAGCAATGCCAGCACATTGCGAATAGCCATCGACTATCTTTTTCCAGGTCCCACACATGCTGAATTCGACTAAGAATTGCTGAATTGGAAGGCCATGGGAGGACACGGAGAGTTCATCATCATATTCTTGAAACCAGCAAGCAACTTGCTCGGCCGTGTGGCATGACGGGTTGTCTTGTTGACAGACGCGGGAGTTGTGTGGATATACTCTCATCATGAATGAGTGTACTTGGTCGGCGATGACAGAAAGGAACGCGTTGCCATTGAGCAGTAGGTTAACGGTGATCAGTGGACCAGAGTATTTCACGAAAACAGTCCCAAACCTATAGTACCACCGCCTTCAGCCCCTGCTGAGCACCAATGCAACACAGTGCAATGGCCTCATGTTGCTTTCTCCAAATGAGGATTTGCTGAACAGCATGAGAGAGTTGAAAACGGAATTCGTCAGCCCCGCAAACAGATTTCCGCGTGTTGGTGGTCCAATGTTGGTGCTGATGTACCTATTCGAGGCGCAGTTTCTTGTGTCTTGCACTGAGCCCGGATTCTGAGTCCATGTAGATATTTGGGAGGAGAACCTTCTCCTCCCAAATATCTACATGGACTATGCGCCGGTATAGATGTTATTGTTGATGGCAGCATTTATTTGGACTTCTATTCCTGGTGTCGTTGGTTTTTTTTTTTTTTTTTTTTGATAAGTTTTTGGGCTTAACAAAACACCGACACTAAACAACATTGGATCTACTGTGCGGATGACAGTACAGAGAAATCTGAGTGCATATTGTTATCTTCTAAACATATGCCTTCCATTATCCATCCGTAGCCACCGGATGTTCGCAGCTCATCTGCGAACAAATTCACTGAACAGGGAGGGTAGAGTGACTGCTTCCAAATTGAGCTTTAACTATCACCTAAAGCGTCTCGTGACTTTAGCGAATTGTCATTGACTTCGGTGGACATTCGAAGCATGTTCTAAAATAATTGTAAATATTAATCAGATCCATTTTTCTTAAATTATAAAGACGATTTTATTTTCTAATTTTTCAAAAATAAATATTTCTGAAAGATATAAAAATGTTGTATTTCAAGCACTGTTGTTCTTTTGTATTTACAGACGTATATAGATGGACTGTTGAATGAAGCAGACTGCAATGTGATTATCGTTGGTTACCCAGCAGTAGCAAATTTAGATTTTTATCCGAATGCTGTTCAAGGTGCCAAAGTCGTTGGTAAGGAAGTTGGTTCATTCCTTATCAAAGCGGTAAGTGGCATCCATTATAAGAATATTGGAATGAAATGAATGAAATGGATGAAATACCCACCTGATTCGAATTGTATTTCGTATTACAAATGGATATCCTTTCGTTTAATTTAGTTTTTATCTGAAGTAAATTAATCCGCTTAAAATTTTATACTTATGCATATACACATATCTAAAAACTGGATGAATATGTTGAGCCTTACAGTTCTTACATTTCTTCATTCTGAATTACAGAGCAATGGAGTACTTTCCCTCAACACCACCACCGTAATTGGACACAGTCTAGGTGCTCACATTGCAGGATTTGCTGCAAAACAATTGGATCCAGCTACTCAAAAACTATATCGCATTTCAGGTGATTATATGAGTTAAATTTTTATTATTGGAAATGCAAGCGTAAATTAGGAAGTTGAAGTTCTGGCATGAAAATACCAATCCACTCTGACAGTTTAAAGGTTTGTTCACTCGTCTAATGAAGGGAATAGGATTTTCTCCGTGTGTTATTCCTATTTTTTCACCCCTTACAACATGAAAATCACCAATAAATACCCACTTGTAATTTTTTCAATTCTCTGGAGATGGTACCGGTCGAAATTGGGCAGTTCTGGTCTTGGTTGAATTTAGATGTTATTTGCTGCACACTAGATGTCCTATTTTATTGTTGAGTCCTCTTTCAGTACGACAGCTTGGCTCTTGAAGTATTGATTTTATGCCACATTTACGCCTTTTGAGATGTAGAAGAACCTCTTGTTTTCCACTCAAAAATCTTTGAGATAGATGCTTTTGAGAAACCAAGCTTAATGTTTATTTTACTGTCCGTTGAAGGACAGTAATCTAAACTAATGTGCTAATCCCGACGGGCATATATCAATGAACTTAGTATGAATATTATGTATTTCAGTTATCACTAAAAAGAGCTTAATATTTTATACGATGTAGCTGCTAAACCTGATTCTAATTTTTGTAATTTACTTCTGCAATTTCATTTATAGGACTCGATCCTGCTGGAGTTTGTTTTAGTGGTAAACCTCCAAGTGAACGTTTGGACGTTTCAGATGCATGGTTTGTAGACATTACTCATACCAGTGGAACGTCTCTTGTGGAAGGTAAGTTATTATTAGTAATGGTATTAGTACAATAATAAGATGCAAGAAAGTACCATTAAAAATAAATAATACAATGTAAGAACGACCCATATAATTTGTCCATCCCCAGTTATTAATATTTGTCTAATTCTTTAATTCTTTTTAAATGCTGTGCTGTTCAGAAATCTCTGAACAGCACACATAAGGCATTTCGTACAGTACAATAATCCTACTGGTCTTTTTAATTCTCCACGACCTTGAGTATGGTATTGCCCAATTGGTATATTATGCTTAGGTTACTGCTGAAAATCTGAACAACATCTCTTAGTTGGTACTAAAGTTATAGTAGCATTGTACAGCTGGTAGCACCATTTGAAGTTGGTACCACGGAAGTGAAGTTAAAGACAGTTCAAAGGCATTGTAATGACCTTTACGAAAATAAAAATTCGCTTCCTTTATCCTTGACAGTTGTCATATCTCTAAATAAATCTCACATCAGGAGATTATAATCGCTGCCTGCTGGTGGTTTCTTTATGTGATAACTCTTTATGAATGAAGAGTCAATGCTTTCTCTTGTTGTTTCTGTAACGTGGTAATGGAGACAAAAGATATCCAAGGAATCCAGAAAGGTTCTGCTATGTGAGGATCAACTGGCATGAGATATTGTTAAAATTTTCTGTCTGCCAGAAAAGTTATTTCTAAATGATATTGGTGTTCACCTCATTCGAAACATTGCAAATAATGAAGTCTTTAATAACATGATTTTTGTAAAGATATCATAAGTACACCCACTGGCCAAAAAAAATAGAAAACCTTTTTTAACTGGAAGCAGCACAAGGCAAATGTAAGTTGTCACATAGTGACAATAAGTTCCTTGGTATGAGATAAACATTTTTCGCCTTTCTAGTGCTTTTTGTTCAACACGGTCAGAGAGAAGACAGGTGATCTTCGATTTCCAGGAGGGAGTTATTGTTGGAGCACCTTTAGCAGGTGTCACAATTGAGAAAACGAAGGAAAAGGAACTCACTGTTATGTTGGAAAGGGTAGTTGGGCTTCGCAATTCTCTGTCAACCAGAATATAGCAAATGACAAATATTCTGATGGAAGATTGATCAAAGTGGACGTAGACTCTTTCTCAGACTCCTATTGCATTCCATGCCACGTCATTTACTGGCTGTAATCTGAACAAAAGGGGGTGGGGGTTTATAGATATTGAATAAAGGCTTCTAATTTTTTGGCCAGTTAGTTCAGGTTATATTTTTCCCTAATTTTATGCCATGCGAATTTCATAAAATAAAACTGTGTGCTTCGTAGATAGATTTTACATCAACAGAATTAACGGTTAATTGAAGGTGCTGTAGAAAAACAGGTGATTATAAAAATAAAAAGTACTAATTTAAACTACAGAAAAAAGCATTTTATTTTTAGAAATTATAGATTGCAGTATGTTAGATGGGATTCTGATTATTTTTTCTTGAATTCCGAGTTTTATGTCAGCAGTAGTGAGCGGACAATCAGTTATGACCTCGCTTTTCAAATTGCTTCGCAAAAGAGTTAAAAAAGACATGCGTTATATAACCAATCTTTCTAGCCAAGGAATTTTGTGACAATTTTGAGAAAGAAAATGTTGAGGGATTGACATTTCAGTAATTCTATGAATTCTGTGGAAGAATTCGGCCCATGGCAAAGCAAAACCAAAAATGCAAACTTTCAACATTCCACCCTGTAAATGTTTAATTAAATAATAGTGTATTTCTTAAGGATACGGCTCGATATTTTTTATATCAATTTCAACGGGAATTATAGATCGGGGGTTGGAAGTGGAATCTGGACTTCCTACAGGAAATGGCAGGCTGGACCAGTGAGACTTTTTTCCCAAGGCCGGTGCTGGCTCTCAACGCCCTTGATTAAGGGTTAGTAAGCAGTAATATACTTGGTTAGAATGACCAGCAGTTTTTAGGGCTGTTTTCATTTCCACCACTATGAAAATTTTTGTGGAGCTGTAGATAATAGTTGGATTACACGTAAATTGGATTTATTCTATTTTAGTTGTCTTGTTTTCTTGAAAAACAAAGGTTGTTCGGGTAGGTGGGAATTCACTGACTATGTAAATTGCTCTCGTATATGATAACTATACTGAGAAGACAGTTGGAATGAAGACCACATGTAAAGAAAATACAGGTAATAAACAAAAAATGGAAACACCGAGATTTTGTGGAAAGCGTTAGTTTTATGCCAAACAGCGGTGTTTACTTGCTCAACGGGAATTGAGCAAGTAAAGAACGCAATAAACATGCAAATGACATCCCAGCATCCTGGTCGAGCATTAGTGCGATGGGCAAAGCGAAACCGAGGAGCAACAGCTGATCAGTTGTGAACTGACTTCAACGCAAGATGCGAGTGCCCAGTTTCGTCAAAAACTATGACAAAACTTACATAGATTGGATATCACGGTCCAGTTGCACTTCACAAGTCACTCGTCACACCCGACAACGCATATGACCGTGTCCAGTGGTGCAAACAGCACAAGCTGTGGACTCTTGAGCAGCGGAGGAATGTGATATGCTCCGACGAATCCTCCTGCACTTTGGTAAGAGTTCTGTAATGGTGTGGCTTGCTTCTTCGTAGCATGATTTAGATGTTCTCGTTCCGTCAGAAGGTAAGGTTGATGCCAATCGCTATTTAACAGTCCTGAGTGTTCAATTTCATCCAATGGTCAAACATTTCTTTAATGAAGAGAGAGCTATCTTTCAGGATGACAATGCTCTAATGCACAGAGCACAGGTGATCACGCAGTGATCTGAAGAGAATGAAAATGAACCTTTTCACATACTATGGCCGTCGAAGTCACTAGATCTAAAGGCTGTAGACAATCTATGAGAACTTTTGGAACGACGTCTGACGCAGTGGTTTCCAGCTCCATCCAACAAGCAGAAATTAGTCACGTCTCTTGTGGACGAATAGTGTCGTCCAGTAATATGTCTAACATTCATATCCGGACATCCCTCCATTGATAGCTGGTTACATCCTATCCGAACACCATGTTTCAGACATAACTATAAGCTCGTTTAACACAACTATAAGTGGTCAAAGTCACATCTGGTTCTTCAAAACCTTTGTTTCATTTATTTTCATAATCTGTGGTCTCTATATGTTACCGGGAATTGTCACACGCCGAACTGTCACGCATTCACCAAATACTTTTGCTGAAACAGTCCTACAGTGAACTGTCATTCACCGTATTTTACGATGAATTCTCTTTCACCCAATTAACGTGATCTCGTTTGGGGACCAGCGGTCCAACAACATTAACTGATTTTGTGGAGTAAGAATTCTCATCATCGTGCTCAAACCACACGTCAGGATCGGCTTAAAAAAGCCGGGTAATTTCTTCAGTTAGAAACGTTCCAATCATCTGAAAAGCGGGCGGATTAGTCATGTTTGTCTCATTTTCATCGAAATAAGACCGATATTGAGCAGTGGGAGCCAATATTTTAACTTTGGTAATATGGAAAGATTTTTAGGAGTACAAGTGGTAGTTTTCTTCCGCCTATACTGAAAAATGTATTCCCTAAGTCATAAACTGATTGATAATAAATTTTCTGTTGTGGTCTCCATACTACACGATATGCTTCATTGAAGAATGCACTACTTACCAGTCCACTGCTCCATCGTTACTAAACGCGATGACGCCGACACAGGTAGCAGGGTTGTGCGAAAAACCACTTTTAAAAATCACCTGTTTCTCTGTCGCACCCACACCAAAATGGATAAAACATCTCTAACCTTTTTTCTTTCTTCTTCATAGACGTTTTGGAAAAGATTTGCGCTTCACTTCCTCTCCTTGTTATTTGCCCTCTCCTCACTGATCTTACAAAAGAAATTTTTAGAACCTTCGTTAATCAACTTGGCCTTTTATATTATATTTTTGGAGAAGGAATTGCTGATCCAATCGGATACCTCGATTTTTATCCAAATGGTGGCGACAATCAACCTGGATGTGCTTCAGGTACGTATCAGAAATATACTTTTTTTACTTTAAAGAATATATATGGATAATTCGTTTAATGGTTTTAAAAAATAATAAGTCGTTTAAATACAGCGATGTGTAAGGTTGCTGTGAAATACCTCCGTAAAAAGATTTAAGAAATCACTACGGATCATTACCCATCCTTAGTGCTTACCGGATTTTGCTCCTACTCCCATTTGTCTTTATGGTGCTGAAATCCCTACCATACTTCTTGGGCCACTGAACATCCAGATCTGGCCTTGTTCCAGAAAGACTCGCAGTGACCACACCTAGCTATTTTTATGTGCCATTGCCATTCATTGCCTGCCCATTGGCGTAAAATCCCAATGGGATTTTACGCCAATGGGCAGGCAATCTTGCTGAAAACTTGCTGAACCTGTGGAGAATGTCACTTCTCACATGTGCATATGTGTATATGTAAAGGGTGGCTCCTAGAACGTCAGTCAAACTCCTGCTCGTATTTCTGTGAAGCACAATATCACTACAAATGGGCCAGACATGTGAATGACGTAGGTTTGTGTGTTTTCTGTTGTTCTGTTCTGGCCTCTTGGCTACCCATAAGCATCAATCACATGGAGAGATGATTCTGGTACTCGTCCACACCACTGGAAGGTGGGCCAGTTCTAAGTGAACTTTGAAATTTGTAATATTCAGTAATTTTTTTCTTCTCTTCTTAACTACTATTCAAATAGGCTTGAAATTATTTAAATTTGAATTTTTCACTGTCTATTGTTAAGATACTTTCTACATAAAACTGTATAACCATTCTCATAATTCTAAATTACTCAGTCGGACTTCTGATTAACGAAGTCCTTTTATAGCGAATCATTTTGAATTCCCCTTGGAAGTAACGTTTAAGATACTTTTCGTTGAGCAAAGAAAATTTTCATACAGTGAACGGAGAGAATTAACTCGGTGCGCACTGTTCGCATTTCTGGTCTTTAGGCAATTAGTGCTACTGCGCGAATTAAGACAGCTAAAGGGATTACCATTCTACAGTTTAGTGGTACCTGTTGAAACCTATCCGACCACCTGTCCCACATACGGAGAAATCGCGCTGGTCAACAGTGAGCAGATCAAGGCGTATTCCCAATCGTCCGCCTTCTACTGGGGTGGTGTGTGAGCAGATCAAGGCGTATTCCCAATGGGCTCTGGTCCACCTTCTACTGCGGTGGTGTCCAAACTTTTCCAGCACAGGATATATTCAAAAAAATTCAAAGTTAGATTTCTTTATGCTAATTTAGTTGACTTTCTGGGAGGGCCGTAGGTTGGACACCGCTGTGAATCAACTGTAAGTACCCAGTTCGAGAATTAGGACAGAGCGATTTTCTTTTATCCCGACAAATAATCATCTGTTCTTTCGCGTATATGCGTTATCGACATTTTTCCGTAAATTTTCCATATCTCTGTTTACACGATCACAGTACCTGAATATCCGAATGACACTAATATTTTGGACAGTTTCAAAAAAAAAAAGAAAAGAAGAAAAAATTCACATTTAGGAACTAATGACAACATCGATGACGAGAGAAGGAAAACGAGGACAACGAAGGTTTAATCCTTCTGAACAAGAATCGTTGCCATTTGGCGAAAATGAAATTAGAAAATTGTCCATTAGGTTACAGTTAAAGGAAAGAGATACAATTCGTGAATTTCGGGAATACATATGCTACACCCCACACCTGGAGAACCTTAGAACAAAAATTAGAAAAATATCAGCACTTATAGTCAGAATAACCCGCAGAGACTGGGACCTAAAAAGCGGGTTCTCACCCGCTTATATAAGTCAGTCTTCATCCCAGTCGTGACATATGCTGCGGGGGTGTGGCACACCAAGGCAAATATGGCAGTGAACAAAAGAAAGCTTGAATCCATTCAACGCTCCATATTACTTACAACTACCAGAGCTTGCTGCACTGTCAGCACCCACGCGCTCCAAGTCCTGACTTGGGCCGAACAGATGGAATTTAACTATCAAAGGAATCATTACCAAAAGGTTCCTCCCGGATATCATCAGGGTGTATCCACTTCCCTCAGCATGGCTATCTCCCGGACTATACACCACATTTTTACTGACTGGGCACGGCTCCTTTAGAAGAAAGCTACACGAATTTGGTCTCACAGACACCCCATTCTGTGCATGTGGACAAGAAGAATGGGAGCACCTCCTTCACGAGTGCGACCGCTTCGAGGATCTGCGTGCACAACTATACACGACTATCCATTCACCACTCAAGAATGAAGAGTACGTCATTTTATAGGAGCAGGACGACTACAGGGCCTTCACCTACTTTGCCCAGCTGCTGTTTACAAGACTAAGAACCCATTTACCTCCCTAAAGAAAATGACACAACATAATAGGGGTAGGGCCTTTCTTTTGGACCCAAATGCTGGACATGACACTATCAAGCTAACATTTTGCGACGTATAGAAAGCCATTTGGTGCTCTCTACTCCACACTAGCGAGGTATCTTTTAACATATTCCCCCGGCGTGGGGAGAGGAACTTGTTCGCCGTTCCCCTGCCTCTCCTATTTTCCTTCTGGTGGGACACGGGTATGCACCAAAGCTAGAAGGGACAATGTACTCTATCGTCCCCTTACTTCCTTTTCCTCCCCCTCAGAATTCAGTCTCCCTATCCTTCTTTCACTTCACACCGCGTCTGCCCCACACGTTCAAATTTAATTAACACCAAAATTCTTGCCCGACCTATTAGGCCTCAAATCTTGATATTTCCAGGGCATAACCCCATCTAAAGAAATTTCTAAAGTTATCGGCAGAATAGACCGCGTTCATCTTTTACTTCTTAGGTCCTAGCCACTGAAATCTCAGGAAAGTAGGTGGAAGGACCTGCCAGAGTAGATTTGTCCTAATGGTACACCCGGTCGGCCTCCCCGTGGCTGGTTATGATAACGTCGGGTCCCACCAGGGGACCGGCGGCTAACAGACCGGATGAACAATGGGCACAACACACTACATATCACATGATCCATACATTTTTAAAATCTCTGGCCTTGACAGGGTACATAGAACATACGGAGATGGGAGACATCCCAGGAGCCGTTAGACCCTCAACGTACCTATGCCTATACCTATAGAGTGTCTTGTAATCAGTCTAAAGTGAGTAGATTTCTTTCCAAACTCGAAAATACTGGTTCTGCTGATAGAAAAAAAGGAACCGGATGCAAACGAGTCTCTACGTCAAACCAGGACCGCGTTTTGAAACGCTTATGCCTTAAAAACCGTAAAGCTTCATCGTCTGAGCTGAAAAGAGAATGGGAAGAACATACAGGGATGGTAGCAAGTGCAGTAACAGTCAGAAGACGCCTCTTCAAAAATGGACTTGTAGCCTAAGAAGAAGAAGCCCGCTCACACAAAAAATGAAAAAGGCCCGATTAATTTGGTGTAAGGAGCATGTCAAATGGAGCCCCGAGCAGTGGAAGTCAGTTATTTTCTCTGGTGAAAAGAAATTCAACCTGCATGGCTCTGATGGTAGATGTGGTGAAGAATACCATCCAGACTGTATGGCGTCTACAGTGAAATTCCCTACCAGCCAAATGATATGGGGGTGCATTTCGTATCACGCGCAGTTTTTAAAAGGTTCCGTAATTGCCAATGGATACCTGGCTATATTGGAAGGCAAATTGGTGCCAACCATTAGAGACCATTTCAACCTGCCAATTAACTGCATCTTCCAGGACTACTCTGCTCCCTGTTATCGGGCGAAACGTGTAAGTAGGCACTTCTATAGTTACTTTAGCTTCATTTCTGCATTAGAGGTTCAACAGTAGTGTGTTTACATTTGTTATAGGTGAAAAAATGGTTGGAAGAACGGTCCATTACAACTTTTACCTGGCCAGGAAACAGCCAGGACCTGAATCCTATAGAGAACTGTTGGCATCGTGTGGGATCTGCAATTACCAGAAAGAAACCAAAGACCCTTCGTAGTGGAACTTCAGGAAGCCATAGTTCGTGTTTGGAACCACGAACCATCAGTTGATTATCTTTTTTCAGAAATTGATCTGGTCAATGCCTCGACGGTGTGCTGCTGTCATCAGAGGCGGTTCAACTAAATATTATTGTGCACCTGGTGAACTTTTCATTTTGTTTTCCATTTAAAATGATAAATTTAAGAAAATTGGGGGATTCTGATAACATTTCAGCCATAATTGTCTTGTTTACCAAAACTGTTATATAAAAGTTGCAAATGCTCATTATGGAATATTTTGAGAGCACCTGTCAAATATTACTTAGCTTTGCCTTAACTATTAATAAATATCTTTTGTTTCTATTTTTGATGCTAGTCATTAACGTAACATACCACCGCGAAAAAGGTTTAGAAATGTGAAATTCCTAGGTGATGCACTTTCTTTGAACACTCGTGTATATAGCTAAAACATATTCATAAGTCGAGTTTTCCAGATGAGCAACCAGGTCTACCAAAGCATCCTCGCTGAGTCCCAGGACCTGCCAGGACAAAAACCATATTGTTATGGAGATATTAAATCCTGCAATTGTAATAGGTTGTGTAGACGGATAGCTATAAGACCCTCCAATAATTTTCCTAGGCTTGCCAAGAGCTCTATTTGTTTCTAAGGCTTCGGATGAAATGATGGTTTTCCAGGCTTTTTTTGAGTTTGACCAGTGCTGTTTTCCAATCCTCTAGAAAAGTATCCTTCCGAAGTCATTCGTTAAACAAAAACAGAAGTATTTCAGGTCTAAGTTTCAGGAGTCTTAATATAGATGCATTTTCAACAAGGTCCATGCCTGCACATTTGGCAAAGTTTTTTTTTGGGCAGCTGTGTTCAATTCAAGCAGATTAAACGGTTCACCCTGGATGTCAATACTGTAACTGGCGTTAGCAAGACCATTCAGGGACTCGTCTTGCTAACGCCAGTTACAGTATTCACCCTGGATGTCAATACTGTAACTGGCGTTAGCAAGACGAGTCCCTGAATGGTCTAGAGAATCGGAGGCCACGTCATCCACTGGAACCAGACTGTCTAGTAAAGCGTTAACGCTATCTGCCCAATTTAATGTTTCAGTCGAGTCTGCGAAAACAGATCCATATATATTTTTGTAATAAAATATTTTCCACGTGAAAAGCTTATATAGCAATCCCCAAGGATCAGCATTCCCAGAACATTGCACAAAAGCCATTCAGGCTTCCAGTTTCCGAGTTGCAATAGATTTAAGTATATTTTTTTTTTTTTTTTTTTGCATACTGTTCGTAGAATGCTCTTAAATCATCCTGACGCCAATTTCGATGTCTCTGACTAAAACGGCGTGCACTGTGAACTTGCTTTCTTAATCGGGATAGCTCCTTGGCCCACCACGGGCAAGTCCTAGAGGTTATCCTCTTTTATCTTGAAGATTGATAAGAAGCTTTAATTATCGAATTTTGAATTCTATCAACAAGTTCCGGAATTGAAAGGATGTCAATGATTTAGGCTATGTATCCGAGAAGTCCCGAAGAATAGAAGAATCGAAGACAGGCCAGCATGTTTTTCAAAGAGAATCTTACTAGTTCCAGCTGCAGAGGCAAGGGGTCAGAAAGTAACGTAGGTTTAGATGAAATTATGAAAAGGATCACACGATGATCACTTGGACACCAGTCAGGCTTGACGCTCCAGTCAGAAACGGTCAGATAAAAATGTGAACTCGCGAGAGTTAAGTCAATATTTGAATCACCAGTGAAACTTTAGTAAATAGTGAAATTTTGCGGCCTATTTAAAATAGGGAGATTATAGCAAATTATGAACTCCTCAAATAGAGGTGGGCACGAGAATCATTATAGGAACTAAACCAGAATTGTGATTTGGCATTCATGTTAGATGAGATTAAAATATTTCAGGAAGATCTGAGAAGCTTAAAAGCATTCTCCAGGTAAACTAAATATTGATCAAAATCAGCTGACGGTGGACAGTATAAAGATATAAGGTAGAATTTCATGTTAAAATGCAAGACCATAACACAGGTAGAAAATTGGGTACCCAGGGTATTAATGACTGTAATGTCTAGATTCTCATTAAAACCAACCACACAAGATTTAGGATCCGTGTCCACTGGTTGGATAACCGTAGTCCTCAAGGAAAACCCCAAAAGTTTAGAAGACTGCCCCTCCTTCATGTATACACGCACAAAAAGGCTGTTGAATCCACCGAATGAGTCTCTATCTGTAACTCATCAGCAACTGCCCGGAAACGAAAATCATTAATTTGCATGATCGTCAAATGCACTGGAGCCTGCAGAACTGGATGATTACCTGAGTTGGCGTCTGGCAAAATTGAATCAGAATTATTTATAATTTATTTATTTATAATGTTCAGTATTTATACGGCTATTAGTTGTGTTACTCATAGGCAGTCCTTAGGCGTGCCGCTTCTAGCGTTTTTAAAAATTCAGGACATGAACCATCTCTGACAGAATGTTGGTAGTTACGCTTTCTTCTTTTACAACTGACACATCATACTTCTTCTTCTCTGTGCGGACACTCTGCCAAAACATGCCCACTGCGGGCACAATGGCCACAAGATGGGCACAAAGTCGTGCAGTATGACCATATCTCAAACACTGGTAGCACTTTGTAACAATAGTAAAAGGACGAAATTTGTGCGAGGACCGCTATAAAAAAAATCAATCTTGAGACTTAATATTCTTGAATAGTCTGAGTGAGAAACTGATGACCCAGTGCACACACGATTCAAATTTAGCCTTAGTTGTGAACCTAAATCCTCTCTCTTGTTTCGCTTCCTCAATTGAAAACTTGAAATCTACAAAATTCTTTAGAAATAGATTTTCAACTTTCTCATCCCTTCACAATTCGCTGGGGAAGTGATAAACCAGAATGATCGGATTACCTTTACGGGGAATTCTCAGAGAGAGTCACGCTGATACAACAGACGTTGTTGCAGTAAAGCTGTCCAAGTCATCTTTGGATGCAGTTTCCACAATAACGCGTTTATTCAGAATAGTAAGTAACGATTTAATTTTAACACTTTTCTGATCACTCTTAAGTGTCTTTGTGACAAGATTTCTAACCTCAGCACTAGTATTACAGTCACTAGAATCTAGTGGTCTTAGAATAAGTACATTGTCGGATTTAACCTTAGGAGTAACACTTGCTTGTTGATTCTTTAATGAACCACTTGCCTGCATACCTTTTGATGAACCACTTGCGTGCATACTTTTAGATGAGCCACTGGCAACTTCCGCAAAAGTTCTGACAGGAGATTCCACAGGTACTTGAACAAATCCTGCTCACGATCTCCGTGAGACAAAGTCTCGGAAGGAAAGTAATACTTAGTTCGAGACAATTCAAAAGGTGACAAGTTAACATTAGAAGAAATGCTGACTATTTTCTCTAGAAGACTAGCCCGTTTTAATATCTCCTCATTGACCACTTTTAGTTTTTCATTTTCTATTAATATTGAGGAACACCAGTCTCGAAGTCAAGCCTCTGCGATTGAAGCCACCGAATGTGTCTTTGTCAAATTCTGTGAAACCCTTTGCACCCGAGAAGCATCCTGAGAACAGGGATCTTCCAATCTCTGAGGACTGACGTGTTGAGTTATCAAATCAGGATCGGGCTTAGAAGAAAGAAGAGGAGGAAAATCCTCTGCCTGCTGCTTACTTGCCATTCTAATCCCAATTTAATTTTGTGTTCTTTGATGAGGAAATATCCAACAAAATGTGACATCAGACAAACGACTATAAATAACAATATTTCTGTTCTCTTTAAAGAAATTGTTCTTGGCTAACTTTCTCACTGTTATTAACTCCAAGACGAAAGTAGGTCGCCGCCCCAAGCGTTCATTCCTCAAGGTAAAAGTTCAGAGTGGCGAACAAAAGCAGACTGAGAGCAGCACGGCGAAAACACACTGGTCAGCAACGGTAGGGAAGCAGAAATTAAGATCAAAAATTACTTATTTTAGGAGCAGCATACAGTATGAAGAAGTAGTCAGGCATCAAGAACAACGATCCAGCGTCAGACAAAGCATAACTATTTAACATTAAATTTATAAAAATCACTAAATGTAGTAGGTAAACAGGAGCGCCAAAAGAACGCGACTTCACACACCAGGCCACCTAGCGGATCCTCATCATCCTGAATCACATTCCGCGCGAGTAGAACAAGAATATAATCATTGTCATAACGACACCGCGGTGATTGGGATTCGAATTCCGCCAATAATGAGGAACTTTTTATGAGTTTTTTCACCACGTGGCTAAGTTAGTCGGTCTCAGGCGGCCACAGCAAAGTTTACCTCCAGGAAACTCTAGTTTCTCCTACAAAAAACGGAAAAATCGACTATATAACACACGCAGTTTATGGGCATGTTACGCATGAATAGACAAGTCCATTCTTGCATGGCCCTAATATGACAATTTTGTAACTCAGATCTTAGTCTTCAGTAGGAGTGGGTAACATTTTTGACCATGGCGAAAAAACCAAGGTGGAATCCTTTAGCTGGACTTGTACTTAGTTCTAAAGTGGAAGACCTTGAAGTCCCTACGAGTATGGGAAAGATATGTCCCACCCTGGGCTTCTGTCAGAGAGAGAGATTTACAAGGTCCATACCCTTGGGAATGGCTTCTGGGCAATCTTTCTCCTTATCGCACCTCTGTTTCTATCCTTCCACTTCTCCGCTCCCCTTTCGCCTTATCGCTCATCCTTTTGCCTGCATGGGTGGGACGATGAGGGGCTCCTTCAAACTCCAACACATCTTCGCCGACTCTCCACATTCACTTCCTCTAATCACTTTTAATTAAATTGATGTCCCTTGTGCACACGAGCAGGAGTGAGGAATGCCTTCATCTACATCCTTCTCCTTTCTTTCTGTTTCCTCTCCATTCTATAAATCTCCTCTGCAGAGTTATCATACAAAGGATAAACGGGTTTCTCGCCTGTGATGCATCGATAAAATCATGACGATCCGGTAGACTGTCCTCTAAAATGTTCAGTGACCCACTGATTGCACTCACCAGTGTATCCCATTTAAATCTATTTATTTTAAATGTTATACAAATTAATGCCACTGAAAGTTACAACAAAAATGATCAAC
Source organism: Mastigoproctus giganteus (assembly GCF_048544385.1). Lineage (NCBI taxonomy): Eukaryota > Metazoa > Arthropoda > Arachnida > Uropygi > Thelyphonidae > Mastigoproctus > Mastigoproctus giganteus. The sequence continues at coordinate 24,227,582 of NC_143581.1, read as the reverse complement.
CAGTTTAAAGGAAAATGAGTTTTCCAAGAGAAATATCGCTTTTCTTGAAGTAAACTTCATCACTTCAAGAAACGTTTTGGCGTTGCACTGAATGAAGACAGTCATCTACCATCTAGAATTGTTTGTAACACACTGGATGGGCCGCTCCTCTGCCAGTTGTGGACTTTCGCATCTACCTACCTTATTACGTTGGTGGCCACTGATTTCCAAGGCCGCATGATTTCCAAGATCATAACACTGTCTTTGACTGCCATCGTGGGTAACCCAGTTGATAGGAACGCCGTCCTTTGCACACCGGGTGCAAAAGGCCTGAGTTCGGAAGGAACTTTTATGGGCCTTTTTTACAACGTAGCTGAGTTAGTCGGTCTCAAGTGACAGTTGCATGGTTTTTTCTCCCCGAAACTCAGATTTTTCATCCAGAAAAGAGAAAATCGACCTCGCACACCCAGTTTATAGCGAATACACACGGAGCAATATGGCCTTAGTCACTGATGCCATATTATAAAATTTTCATTAGAGCCACTCCATCAAATTTCTGTTCCGTATAATCGTATTTTCAGCGTCTGTCGTGGTCTCGATAGAGAGAGAGAAGAGCTGTTTATGAACAAGAATGGTATGCAGTATCATCCACTTTGATGAATCCCCTAATCATGATAAAGAATGCTAATTGTTAAAGTAGCCATTCAGGTGTGGTCATTATTTATGGTACTTTGAAGGCAAATTAACTAGAAATCATTCTAAGATTAGTCCTTCTGCTCTTTCTATGATACCTCTCAAACTCAATTTACAGCAGGACAAAGCCGTAAGGCTCTCACGTCCGTATAGTGCCACCCCCATGCGGACATATTTCTCTGTGTTTTGCCACCGAATTATAACTTATGAATGCAATTGGGATATGATTGGACATTGCTCCAGCTGTACTTGGTGGTCCCCTCCGCCATTGTCAAATTCAATACGCATGGCTTAGTGATCACCAAGATGACGTTGGCCACCTTTTTAAATTGCAACCCTTCGTTTAATCGCTGGCATCGGTGTTCCTGAAAGTAGTAGTACGGTTTAGAAGCCTCAGTGATTAAGGCCATATTGCTTCGTGTATACCGTCTGTAAATTGGGTGTATTCTCTGGTCGATTTTCTGTTTTATGGACGAAAAATCCAATTTCCTGGAGAGAAAAAATCATGCCACTCTCGACTGAGACCAACTAACTTTGCCACGTTGTAAAAAAAGGCCCATAAATATTCCCCACGTCATCACGGGACTCTGACTCAGGTCTTTTCCACCGGTGTCGGGTTGATGGCAATTCTACCAACTGTGCTACCACGAGGGCTGCAGAAGGACAGTCAGCGAACCACTCCACCAACCGCAGGCGCCTTATTAAAATATGTTCCGTTATATTGTATGTCACCGGATACCAAAGTTGGTTCAAAACATCGAAAACCTTTTAGTCCACTCCACGTGCATATGCTTGGAGTAGCGGTGAGGTGTAATCTTTATTAAAAAGATATTTCCCTTTTATTATTTTATTAAATGTGCAATTCTCTTTCAGGGCTAGATGGATACAGTTGCAACCATCATCGTGCTGTAGGATTTTACGGTGAGTCGATAACGAACAAAAATTGCAATTTCACTGCCGTGAAATGTGATACTTATGCAAATTATGAGGGTGAAATTTGTACATGCACCAACAGTAAAGTTGCAGTAATGGGTCTTCACTCTGTGGACTTCAAAGGTCTCTTTTCTCCAGGCATCAATAAACTGTATCTGAAGACGAACAGCGCACCTCTCTACTGTATACCATCCTGTTGATGTTTCAGATCTAGTTCAGTTGTTTTATAATGCACTCAAGTTCTTAGATACTATTTTCTTGTATTCACTGATGATTGCATAGATATATATTCACTTTTATGTATTGCTAGTTTTCTTGAATTAAACAATAAAAAAAAGCTTCTTCTGTATTTTCTTTATTAGCAATTCAAATGTACAGGATTGATAATGGGATGTCAAGTGGATAAAACTTTTGTGCGTACTTCTACCCAGCAATTAAACATTCTTCAGTGAGAGATTAGCAACTTTGTGTCATGTATTTAAAGGTGACAATAACACCACATGCATGGAACTACGAATACTGCGTGCTGCGTTTATTTTCTGAACATTTCTGTGTGCTCTGTATTGTGGTAAATTAAACGGAAGTGACCTCCCTACATGGCAACTCTCCATATCACAAAAACAAGGAACATCGTCGGAAGATCGCAGTGTTCATCACAGAACCTGGAACGGAACCAGCTGAAATTGGATCTGAATCACATGGACCAATCTGTGGCTATTAATCTACTTGTACAATGCGCTACGTGAGCAAAAGCACATCTGCACTTAAATCTTTATCTATAATTTCATCCTTTAATTAATACTTTGCCGTGCCCCCCATTTTCCAATATATGATCCGTATCTTCAATGTGTCCACATACACACCTACACACCTCGGATCATTTTCGATTCCCAGCTCCACCAACCTTTTCCTCATTCCTTGCCCAGTTACTATCATTGTAGCCATCAGACTCAAGCCCGGCCATCTATCCATTTCTCTTACTACCTTCACTCCAGGCACGAAGACTGGCAATAAAGCCACTGGATGGTTCGAGCCTGGATCCATTACTACCTCATCTCGATTTTACAACAACATCTTTATATGGGCCTCCCTCCATCTTTTTGGAAATGTCTTTTCTTTTAAACATTGATTAAATAATACCAGAAGTTCATTCCCCCATTTCTCTCCAAACTTCTGAATCACCTCAGGTAATAAACATTCATTTCCAGCAGTCTTCTTTAGTTTCACCTTCTCTAAAGTTTTCGCAATTCTTCCAGCTCAAACTCTCTTTCCTCTTCCTGTTCTCCTTCATAACCAATATTCAAAATCCTAATTCTTATTTGTTCCCTATTCTCAATACTTGGGCGGTCCCTGGGAAACAACGAGCAGAGAAAACACCTCACAGATGATTCCCAATCAATAGTATACTGATCTCCTACTTGCATAGTATGGAATACTTGTTCCGCCTTCGGCTTTTCAAACAATATCTTGTATGGCAACCATCATACATCCTTGTTCATTGCCTCCTTAACATATTTCTTCGATGTTTCTCTTTTTCCATATTGTTCACTGTTGTGCAAAATTTAAGGAGCAGTCAGGTTTTCACCCGCAGCTTCCCATAGGAGTGGCTTGAATATAGGAAAGCATGCCAAAGGAACCTCGTGAGATACAGAAATGATGACGGAAAAAACACCTACACAGCAACGGAAACGAAACGGTACAGAGATGGCAAACAAAGCACTGGCTGCCATGATACAGATGCATCACTGCCAAAGATTGAATAAAGGGAAGAGGTGGTCCTCCTACTGATGACCACCTATAATGGCCACCCCTAATGTTGCCCCCTAATATAGCCACCCCTAATGTTGATGCAGGCTTTTCACTGCTTGTCCAAACTTAGAACAATGTTGTTGATAAGTTCTTGCAGTAACATCGTCCATTCCTCTGTCAGCGCCATCTTCAGCTTGTGAACATTTTCTGATGGGTGTGGACGTGCTGCTAGGCATCTCCCCGGAGCGTCCCATATGTGTTCGATGGGATTTAGATCTGTGGAACGGGCAGGCCAATTTGTACGAACAATGTCCTCACTTTCCAAAGGCATATCACAGCTGCAATGCGATGGAGTGTGGCGTAATCATCCATAAACAAGAGCTCGGGGCCAATGGCACCTCGGAACAGACACACACACGGGGAAGGATTAACTCAGTACAGTAGCGTACACCGGTTACAGTACTGCCGTCCAGTATCAGGAGTTGTGTATTTCCATCCAAGATAACGCAGCTCCAGACGAGAACACCTATACCGCCCTATGATTTCTTCCAGTGATGTTTGTGGGGTCATACGTCACCAGATTAGCTGATGTCCAGAACTGCTGCTGTGACTAAATCTACTCTCATCAGTAAAGAGACCTTAAGTAAAGATTTTGTGGTTGTAACCTTTAGAAATAGTGTTGGTCCTTAATTTTTGCACACCAGTGTATTTTAGCAGTATATGCCCTTCTATACTGCAAATATTGTCTTTTCAAAGCCTCTTCCTCCTCTGTTATTCCCCTCCTGCTTGCTCTTTGGTAACTCCTCCTCGACCTGTTCACCCTCCTCCTCATATCCATCAGAACTGTATTCTACCAAGGTACAATGCAAAGTAACCTAACTCTCTTCCTCATAGACCCACAGCAACTCTCAAATTATTTTATTCAAAATCTCACAATTTCTTTCAGCCAAGCTGCAATCTAATTCATTCCTTTCTTCACATACCTTCCTATTTACAATATCCTCATATTTTTTCCAGCATACTGAACTCAGGCGCCTCCATAGCCAGGTGGGAAGGAGCAGCAGTGCGCAGCACACGCTTCTTGATTAGACCGGGGTTCGAGCCCGTCACCACCAAATACGGAGGATGCGGAAAGGTCAGGGAATGACCATCGCATATTCCAGAGCAATATGGCCTTAGTTGCTAATGCTCCTAAAAACCAAATAACAAACAAACATACTGAACTCACTGCAAACCCCTCCTCAAATTCATCCCTTCTATCTATTTTAATATCTTGAATTAAAATTGTAGTGCCTCTCCTTGTGGGAGGAGTACTAAAAGCCTCTCTCGTGCTTTGCATGTGAACTGTTCACCCGGCTGCAAGCAATGCCCCAACCTCCCCAGGCATGATGCAGGACTTAACAGCCAGACAAGCAACCAGCAAAAAAAGAAAACCAGGACCACAACTCACCGGACGGGATTCCTCTCCCACGAATCACACGACCAAACCTTGCACGTTTACAACTGGTCCAGACAGAACAGGAAGCTCAGACATCTCACTGGACGGGATTCCTCCCTTGAATGTTACAATCAAATATTGACACCTTCCCAAATGGACTGAGAAAAAGGATTCACCCCATAAACTATCCTTGAATGTGACGATCAAAACGGAGATTCACGATGACGCAACAAGCGCACGGTTCGGAGCCCAGGAGCGACACCACTCAACACCGGCTTCCAGACAACGGAACTAACCGTGAACATGACCTTCCCAAAAATGACCCAACAATGAAACGGACAAATCATGACTAGGACTCAACTGGACTGCAGAATATTAGTAGTGAACTGACCATGCAATGTTAGTAGTGAACTGAACTGTAACAGCTGGTGTTCACCTTGTTCCTGGACGTACCTCTTAGAGAAGGCCACTTGACATCAAATGCTGCCCTGATCAGCTTGCAGCCTCGCTGCACACACGTCATATTTTCAAACTGTGTTTGCTCCCTTGTCGTGCCCTTTCTACTCGTACCCAAGCAGGGAGAGAAGACGTCAATGCCATATCCTCCTTTCCTCACCATCCCCTTTCCCTCCTTCTTGTGGGGCACGGGCATGCCCCGCTGATATTCACTTGAGGTCTTCTTCCCTATCGACCTCATTCTTCTCCCTTTCACCCACCAATCTTCAGTCTCCTCCCCACTTCCATCTTAAACCAAGCGTACGTCCCACACACCTAAATTTAAATATATCTAAATTAAATTTTACCCACGATCTTGGCCTTTCGCATTTAAGCGACATTACCTACGCAATCAAAGTTAAAGCATTTTTTTTTCTTAGGTCACTGAAATCTCAGGAAGTTTGGTGGCTGGACCTGCCAGAGTAAACTTAAACTGCTAGGTACCTGGTCTACCTCCACGGGGTGAAAGTGGAGCAACGTTGGGCTTCAAAAGGGGTCCAGTGACTAAATGGCCAGAGGAACAACGGTACAAAACACCACACTTCCAAAATCCATACACTTTTAAATCTCTGGCCTTTCAGCGAACTGGCACACCCACTGTGAAAGCAACGCGGAGATGGGAGAAACTCCTGGTGCCGTTAGACGCTTAAAACAATTAACACCTAAACATCATTGCTGACCAGGTACACCCTTTCATGGCAACGATCTTCCCTTCTGGTGGAGCCATCTTTCAGCAGGATAATGCACCATGCCACACCGCCCGGTTTTTTCCAGACTGGTTCGCGGAACGTAAGGAAGACTTCGAGGTATGTTCTGGCTTCCAAATTCCTCAGACATTAATCCCATCGAGCATCTGTGATTTGTGTTGGAATAGCAACTCCGATCTGTGGCATCTCAACCACGGACCTTACAGGAGTTAAAGGATCTCCTGGTTAGTTGTTTGCATCAGATACCACAAGACACATTTAGAAATCTTGTAGCGCCCGTCACTCGCCAGGTTCGAGCTGTTTTGGCTGCACGGGGAGGACCAACATTATATCAAGTAGGTGGTCATTATGTTTCGACTCAGCGGAGTATGTTGATTGCCTTTGATATTGGCCTGACCTCAATCGTTTTCTGGAACAACTTTCCTTCTTACGTATTACCTGAAAATTAGTTCAAGTCCAATGTCAACAAATATCTTCTTTTGTCTTCTCAAACTTCAACCCAAGCACGGTGCTAAGTACTATAGGTTCTAATACCTCTCATGTTTGGGGTTTACATTAAAAAAAAATCAAATTAATACTTCTGGGATGTTTTGTAATGGGAGATGAGGCATCTCTACAGATCTCTACGGACGGCTTCAAACATCTAGAGAAATCAATGCCTAGGCGATTAGCAGCTGTCATCCATGAAAAGGATGGCCCAACAAGGTATTATTCTGTCACACTCATAAATTATAGAATTACAAAGATAATGCGACTCAATTCAGAAGGTTTGATTGGCTGATTTAGAGATTAAGGTTTTGTTTCTATTGAACAGATCAGAGACATTACATTTATTTTTATTGTAGCCTTAACTGTATCAATAGAAAACTAAATGATTATGGAGATAGAACCAAGAAACTACTGTTTTCTAAAATGCCCAAAAAGATGGCCAACGTCAGAAATTTAGAAACATTTTCTGACATGATAGGAGGAACATTTTTATATTTTTTCTCACACAGTGTAAAGTTTTTAGTCCACCCTCCCTGTAGAGGAAAGCATGTCTGAAATCTGACTGCACAAGGAACAACAGCGAAGAAAATTGCCCATTGCTCTCCAGAGCACTTAACAAGGGTCGGATGTTTAAAATAATCCTATCCTTGTAAGGCTTTGCGAGTTTGGTTGTTCCTACTGAGGCAAGACCTCAGTAGGAACAACCTACTGAGGTCTTGCCCTTTTGAAGCCCAACGTTGCTCCACTTTCACCCCGTGGAGGTAGACCAGGTACCTAGCAGTTTAAGTTTACTCTGGCAGGTCCAGCCACCAATGTATTATCCTGCACACTACGGCAGTGTCAGCAAGATGGTCCACCCGAAGTGGGGTTTACAGTTGAGTTAACCCACACAGCGTAAGTTGTGTCAGGGTCAGGTTTATCGAAATGCATTTAGAACTCAATATGAGAAATGCCAAATCCAGGTAAGGTTAAGTGAAATTAAATTTTCTAGCTGGTATCTGTCATTCAGTGAAACTCAGCAAGTTAGTTACCAGTGGATTCTACCAGCAGGTAGGCGTGAGGCCGTATGCTGCAGTCCAACTATATTCAACCCATCAAGGTAAATTTGCTTGAGGCATAGGGGAATAATTCTATAGGAAAGAGTCAGAAAGTCGTGGTAGGTCATCGGAGTGAATTGTTTACCTAATTGTCATCTGTCTCTTATGGGTTTGTTTGACAGCTGGCTCTCATATAATTTCAAACACTGATTTCTCAAACTCAGTAAAGGCAAGATACCAACGATAGTCCTGAAGTAAGAGGTGCTCATCATGCTGCGCGGTTTCCTATATTTTGGTCATTAGCCTGAGTTGGGGGTATTCGTATTTAGGACAGGTGTACATAATATGGTCCAAACTATCTTCGTTTTCTAATGGACATAGAGGATCATTTTCAATCCCGAGTGTTGACAATTTGAGTTTAAAGATCCATGTCACGTAATGAGTAGAGGAAGGTAGTTTGTAGGCGTGATGAATACCAAACCGTCCAATCTTAATCTCGAATGATATTCGACTATTGGCATTCATGGCGAGCAGACGTGCCTTGCAGAGCTATTCATAGCGATAGCGAAGAAGTGTAGATAGGAGGGGATTAGAGCTCTAATATTTTTAATATTATAAATATAATTTTTTGAATTTTTTTTATTAATATTTAGTAAATTTTACAATGGGTGTTACAAAATCCTCCTTGAACACTTCGTCTGAGGTTACCATGACTCAAACGGAAATAGCCGATGGCGATTTCCGGGTGAGTCATAATTTTATCACTTGGAGAACCTGCTGCATGCATTCCATGGTCGATCTAGTGGATAACCATAGCTCACCTGGAGATTCTTTTCTTTGTCACCGTTGTAAGGTGTGTACCAATCTTAAATTAAAATTTTGTGCATTGCTGGAACAATTTGGGTCACTGAAAAAACGGGTGCTTGCCCACGAGAATAATGTAACTGGGAGCTCATCAGGGATGCAAGACTCTCGTAACCGACCAAGTGATGCACTCCCGATTCGGGCAGCGGAACAGAATAACCAAGTGAAAACTACTCTGGTTCAAAACGACTTAGTACTATTAGGAGACTCCATTGTCAGGGAAACGGGAAATATTTTTGTAATAAGGATAGGTAGACTAGAACCAGGGGATGTATGCTGGGAGCAACTATTAATGATGTCACCAATGGACTGTCAGATTTTAAGAGGGGAAAAGAGAATATTATTATTCTTGTGGGAACTAATGACATTAAACATACATGATCTGACGATTTGTTAAACAAATATAGGACAATGCTGAAGAAATGTCGCGAGTTAGGTCACAATGTCTATGTGTCTGCAATTCCTGCTAGGCACGATAAGCGGGATTATATGCTGAAAGCCTTGTGAAATAACACAGGACTTGAAGAACTGTGCAAGGCTTTCGGGGAAAATTTCTATCAGCTTGGCCGCACTTGTAAGTATAAGGAATCTGTTTTATAGAGATGGGATACATTTAAACAAATGTAGTAGTAGTAGTGGCATGTGATGCAAGAAAGCAAGTGTATGAGCTTATGCAGCATCAGCCAAAAAAAAAAAAAAAATCACACCATTCCCTCCAAATGCCTGTCCAGTTCCTCCTTAAATTTATTCAATCTATCAACTTCCACAATGACAGAAGAAAGTTTGTTCCAGCAATTAACCACCCGCTGGCTAAAGGCAAATTTCCGCACATCTATTCTACATCTGTCTTTTCTTAATTTGAATTTATGCCCCCTTAGGTTCGTAATCTGAACAAGTGGAAGGATCCCATCAGAATTCAGCGTGCTCAACCCATTCATGTGATGCAAGAGTTTTTGTCAATATTATTAAGAATACTTTAAAGGTTTTAGGCCTGGACTACCAACTCTGGATGCTGTGAGGAACCTTCTGGTAGCTGTTGAGGAACGTCAGAAAAAATACTTCCTAGCCATAGCAGTGGACTTTGCCGCGGGGCGTTCGACTCCCTTTGGTGGCCGAGCTTCCTGGGCAGACTCCGACAAGTGAAAATCCCAGCCAAATTATACAACAGCATTAAAACCTACCTCACTCAACGAGCTATAGAAGTAGTGACACCATACCACCGAATCACCAGAACGGTACACCGAGTATGTACACTGGGGTCCGTCCTAGGCCCCCTGCTCAAACACATAGTCTTCGTAGAGTTCCTGCACATTAATCTTGGGGAAGTGCACTCACAGGCCTTTGCTGATGATTTAATCCTTACAGTGACTGCAGACTCAAGAGCTCACCTGGAGGACCAAGCAAAGAACACCCTAAAAATCCTACGGAAGTGGGCAGAGCACAACTTTCTCCAAATATCAACAGAGAAAACCAAATAAATCCTACGAAAGGAACCCTCAACGTCAGAAGGCCACGCCAAATAAAAACAAATGGCACCACAATCAACTTTGCCACTGAAATTAAATACCTTGGTGTCGTTTTTGACACAAAGCTATCATTCCAGCCCCACCTCACACAAGTCAGGAACAAAATAAGGAAATACTTTGCCATGGTTGCAAAGATCACGCACCATGACTGGGGCTTCAAAAATCGCGCCCTGACATTGTATTACAAGACCACTTTTATTCCAATGATCACCTACGTGGCTGCTATTTGGTATCACAAGACCATTATGGTCGTCAATAGAAGAACACTAGAATCAACCCATCGGTCAATCTTACTCACAGTGGCTCGAGCCTACAATACAGACATCATGGAGGCCCTCCAGGTGCTGGTCGGTGTCCTCCCATTTTACCTGGAGGCAGTCCGACGCAACCTAATCTACTACTACTCCAAAGGAATCACTATTACATTCCAAGGATATACAATCGAACCGACAAACGGAAAGAGCATAAAAAATTGCGACTACAAAAACACCTCCAACAAGAATGGCAGAACAGGTGGATGGCTTCCACCAAGGGAGGTCACAAGGAAATTTTTACCATACGTTGACAAGGTCTACCCAAAATCACCGACTTGGCTTCAGCCGGGACGGGCACTCACTTTTCTACTAAGGGCCATGGGCCCTTCGACAAGATCACCACCCTAGGGTTTCTTGATGATCCACACTGCGGAGATCTTGAGAGCTGGGCACATCTTGTGTATCAGTGTCCAAGGTATGAAGATCTGCGGAGATTATTCTTTACATCCCACAGGAACAGGAGTATCACCTTTTGGACTCACACGATGAATACAAAATCCTCAAAAAATATGCTCAGGACCTCTTTGCGAGAAGAGGAACCCGATATGCGGTGACAAACTAGCAAGTGACTGGAACCAGTTGCATTTTGCATGCTACTGTTCCTCTAACAAAAATGACCATTAACCAGAATGGGACATTCTTCGAAGAATGATTGCAGCCCTGGATAATGCATACAACCAAAATTGGACCCCAAACCCCAAAACCGTCAAACAAAACCAAACTTTACCCAATCAACAACTTGGATAGGATACTCTCCAAAAATAAAGGTGGAATCCCTTACAAGACTGCAACTCAGAATGGACCCTTAACTCCTAAAAAGGAAAACTTTACCGAACATGACCCAACTACTGGATAATTACAACAGACTCTGACTCAGATAGCAGCTTTGCTGCACATGCATCATTGGAGATCCAACATAGCGACCAATGGTACATGACACTGAACGATCCACGACCCACACCCTTTTAAATATCTGGCATTTACAGCATACTGTAACCCAACCTTTTGCTCAACTGCACTAGTAACGACCCAAGGAGGAAGAAAAATCAAGATATGAAGTGGAGCAGTGAATGCTTTCATCTTGCAAGCATACTACGAAGTAACCAATCTACAAACGGATTTAACCGTAACGGCAGCGAATTTAACCGTAACGGCCATCTTCAGTGGTGAGCTATACTGGGCTCACATGGGCTCGCAAGAGTCCATTGTTATTATTTTTTTAAATCTCTGAGCCCATTTTTGAAATGATCATTCATTTTACAAATTAAATCCCGAATTCAATTACTAGGTTCAAAATAAAAACTATTCGTCATAAAACCAATATCCTAAAGACCAGCGTGAGTTAAGGATAACATCTAAAGAACTTGATCTGGAAACCATAAAGATCGGTCCTGTGTTCAGGTCAAAATGGGCAGCTTGCAGCTTGGTGATGGCAGTTGCGATTTGGAGGAATTATCCCGCTTTTGTGCAAACATTTTGAATCAGAAGTAATATTCGGGATTATTAAACCGACTTTTAAATCTGGAATTTCTTACCGATTTAGCAGTGATGATCGATGTCCTGCAGGAGCTCTCTTACCTTTCAGAAGCTTTAAAAGTCATTATAGAAAAGCAGATAAATTAATTATTCGAACTATCAATCTAAATCTTTATCTTCACCTTTTCCCACGTTATATGGTGTTGGCATTCAATGTTCCCAATTCACACTTTACATCCTCTTATTCTCCTCTAGTTGGATTAACTTCTTAACCGGAACACATCTATTGGTTTTGGCATAGTTTTTACGGCCGGATGCCCTTCCTGACGTCAACCCTCACCATTTATCCGGGCTTGGGATTTAAGTTGCCGATCTACTAAACCTGCCGCAGCCATATAAATGGAGTAGCTCTTATTCAGTGATGAAGCTTCCTCGTGATGTCACAATTTAATAATTTTACGCAATTTGTGCCGAATTTCTAGACACCACTGAACAAGCAGGTGGCACTGCTGTAGTTCTTTTATCTCCTGGAAACATCCAAATGGCTGACACGGTAGAATTACTGTGACCTTGAAAATACCAATAATGTATAACTCAGCAACACGTGAGTATTTTTAAATACAATTTGGTATCCTGAAAACTTCTACATCAAAGCTATCAGGTAGCACAACTATTCTACTAAGAATTCCCAGTGACTGATTATAGTTCCTTAAAAATTTAATGACCTTGAAATTTCCTATGTTTTCCTATGGCCGAACATAATAATGATAGCCATTTTAAAAAGTTAACAGTCCGAAAAATAAAACCACCTTTAGGTCCGAAATCTTAACCTATCACTCACCCACCCACACTTATTTTATCTAAAATATAACTTCTTTTTGAGCAACACTCCCGAAAACCTTTATTAATTAATTTTAATAGCGCACTAATTTAGCTAGCATACAGCTCGTGCTCCCAGCGCCATATATATTATTCGAACTATCAATACTTTTGCAAATTTGAAAAATTCTGAAAGAAATTATGAAACTAAAATCGATGGCATGTTGAAATCGAAAGAATTTGAAGGAATCAAAATCGAATGTAAGACACTTTAAAAATTACCTCGTGACAAATAATTAAGCTGCACTTTTTTTCCTTAATGGATCGGTTATTAATGCAAGAGAGAAATTTTAAATCAAACACAGAAAATAACGATATCATTAACGATGAGGAATTGAAAGAAATTTTGAATGTATGCTACCAGGAAACGTGGAATATGAAAAAACTTTCTCCTTCATGGCAAGAGCCATGGCATAAAACAGACAAGACTGCAGTAACAATTTAGACACAGCATGGGTTTGTTAAGGGAAAGTCTTGTCTGACAATTTGATCGGATACTATGATGTGGTCACAAAGGAACTGAATGCCAAAAATAATTGTGATATATTTGGATTTCAGGAAAGCTTTTGATACTGTTGCACGTTGAACACTGCTGCAAAAATTGGAGAGGTATGGCATTAAGGGCAAGTTGCTACAATGGATAAAGGGATGGTTGAGTGGGAGATAACAGAGAGTGATAATTAATGGACGCTGCTCTTAGTGGACTAATATTTTTAGTTGTGTCCCTCAGTGTTCGGTGTTGGGCCCACTGTTGTTTTTGGTATTTACCAATAATATTGATGAAAGTAAATCAGGCTTAATGTCGAAGTTTGTAGATGATACAAAGATTGACAGGATTGTTAATGATAGTAATGGCAGTGTGCTACTGGAACAGGATCTAGAAAAGTTAGCTAAATGAGCCTAGAAGTGGCAACTGAAGTTTAACATTGACAAATGCAAAGTACTGAGTATGGTTAGAAGTAACCCCAGATAAACGTACCAACAGTGTGTTACTACACTTAGGGTTGTAGAAAATGAAAAAGACCTGGGAGTAAGTGTGCAGATAGGTTGCCAGAGTATGCCATGGGGTTTTGTCAATGATGTACAGGAATCTTGCTAGCAGAGAAATGGAGGTGATTATCCCTTTGTATAAAGCAATGGTGAGGCCACGCCTTGAGTACTGAATACAGGTCTCGAGGCCTCATTTTAGGAAGGATGTAGAGTTGCTTGAGCGAGTACAGAGAAGGGCAACAAGATTGGTGAGGGGAATGAAGGGATCCTCTTACCAAGAGAGGCTTAACATCTGCAATTTGCAGCGGCTAGAGACTAGGCTCCTGCGAGGGGATCTGATTGAGGTCTATAAGGCCTTGAATGGGTTGAGCACGCTGAATTCTGATGGAATCCTCCCACTTGTTCAGATTACGAACCTAAGGGGGCATAAATTCAAATTGAGGATAGACGGTTGTAGAATAGATGTACGGAAATTAGCCTTTAGCCAGCGATTTGGGTTTTGCTGGAATAATCGTCCATGTGTCTTTGTGGAAGTTAATAACTTAAATAAAACCTAGGAGGAACTGGACAAAGGTTTAAAGGGAATGGATGTGTGTAATGTTTTGAGGGGGAGGGGGTTGATGCTAAATAAGCTTGCTTTCTTGCATCACATGCCTCTGTTTCTACTACTACGAATAAGAAATTTATGTTTTCTAATAAAATATGGTATAAAAATTAATGATTTTTAGATTTTGTCGAAGGGAGTATCTTCAGAATCGAGTGAAATTCCTTTATCAATTAAAAAAGCTAGAAATATCCTGGAAACCACTGTGTAACAACGACGATCGCAGCCTTTTGGGGATCTGGTGCACACCCGAGTTTTACCTGGCAGTCGAGAGCGTTTATAAAATTACCGAAATCTACGAAGTTTGGCATTTCGAAGTGAGCCACAATTCATTATTTGTTGGCTACATAGCACCTTCCTCTCCACCGACCACCACATTCGTGACGGAATGCAGGGGGATCCCGGGCCCGCTCAGGGGTATCATACCTCCCATCCCACCCATCGCAATGTGACGGACACGCTCAGAGTGGAGGGAGGCACACACACATCACTTTCGCTGTCACGATGGGCGCGTTTTTTTCTTTTTAAAAAGTCAACAAAACAATGTTTTGTTGCCTTTTTCAAAACACTGGCCTTTTTCAAAAATGGGGACAATGCATCTTTTTGTATGGAGATGATACAGACAATAAATCAATAGGTTTCAATAAGTAGACAGACAATAATTCAATAGGTTTCAATAAGTAGACACACAATAATTCAATATCAAAGATAAAGACGTTCTGTCTTTATCATTGCTAGCCCAGACTCGCACGGAATCAGTTACACCCGTTTACATCAATAATCAGCTGTAAAACATAGAGTGGGAAGGCAACGTTTGTGTTGTCTTTGTTGGAAAACAGTCAAAATTTAATTCCCCCTCCACCTCAAAGGATCGTCTATTGTTATTGTGTGCCCTAAGAAACGTTTCTACGATACCCGCAAATCGAGTTCGTAGAGGGGTTAAGCATTATCGAATTCGACCGTAGAGTAAACAATTTACTCCTCTTAGACGATCTCATTAGCCAAGCAAAAGATGATGCTGTAGTGTCCAAAATATTTATAAAAGGAGAGCACCACAGAAATCTGAGTGTGATTTTATTAACACCAAATTTATTCTCTCAGGGCACTCATTTCTGCACTATAAGTTTAAATTCCCACTATGTGGTTGTTTTTAAAATTCCTTATCACTCCTGATAAACATCGCATCTAGCAACCCAAGTTTTCCCCGGAAGAGCACGTGTTCTCTTTGATTTTGTATAAAGATGCTACACGCGATCGGCTTCCATATTTGCTGATTGATTTTTGTCAGGATACCGACGATAGACTAACTTCATAAAGTATCTATCGGAAGCTCAACCAAAACAGGAAACTGCTATTTCGAAAGCCTCAAACCCCATTGAAATTAATTCTCTCTGTGAGATTTGCAAAAACCTGATCAAAGGTAACATTCCTTTGACTGACAGAGAGAGAAAATCAAGTGATGGCACAAGAAGGAGTTGCTCAGAACGCTCGGAAAAAAAAAGTCTCCTTTAATCTAGTATAATGTCCATTCTTATAATCGGGTATAAGCGGTATGGAAGGATACTGGATGCTGACAGCAGTCAGAAGCAAATAGCACAGGTTGTAGTGGGCAAAATTAAATCGGTTGGTCTTGAAGGAGCCGTTGAAACTTTTAACTCGCTTATTTCTATTTGACAAAGACTTTGCTTTGTCTTCATGCAATTGTATATTTAATCCTGTAAATGTCTCGGGTCGAGCACGCATGTACTCTTGTTTATTGTACATGTGTTCCTCGCACCTTAGTCTGTAAATATTCATACCCTTATGGCACAGAGCTGTCCCGGGTTGAGCCAAGGTTTCTTGGGAAATAAACTGATATTAATATTAATAATTACCAACAGTCCATCTGCATGAACAGTTCCTTGTTGACATGACGGGTGCATAGCTTTGTGCGGTTTCCGGCAGATACGCACCCTACCGCCCGCTCTAAACGGGACTGATCGGATCAGGAGACCAGTCTCCAATCATCCAAGGTCTAGTGCCAATGTTCTTAAGCCTAGTTGAGGTTAGAGTCCTGTGTTGTGGTATTAGTATTACTATTAGTATAGTAATGACCGCAGGGTGCAAGAAAGCCTATATGTTGGTGCTTATGCTGCACCAACCAAAAAAAAAAAAAAAAAAAAAAAAAACCCGAATAAAACAATGATAAAAAAATAATAATAAATAAATAATAATAATTAATAAAACAAAAGAAAATTAAACCTATCATTCTATGCGCTTCAATCACCCGAAGGTTCTATCCAGATGACCTTTGGATTTCCTCAAACTGTCAGCCTCTACCACCCATGTAGGCAACTTATTCCAGTAATTTATAACTCTCTGGCTAAAACAAAACTTTCTGCAGTCCAATCTAAACATTTCCTCCCGTAACTTGGATTTCTGTCCCCTAGTTCTAGCATCATTTATAATCATTAAAATTTCGTCCTCATTCATTTTACTGATGCCTCTCAGAGCCTTAAACACCTCAATCAAATCTCTTCTAAGGTGTCTAGTTTCCAAACTCTGCGACCCATATATTCGTTCGAAGTCTCTCTTCATAAGGACACCCTTTTGCCGATCTCACCAGGCGAGCTACTCGTCTTTGCACCCTTTCAAGAAGCTCAATGTCTTTCTTTAGGTGCGGTCTCCATATTTGAACACAGTATTCCAAGTGTGGTCTAACAAAAGCCTTATATAATGGGATTATCACGTCCCTATCTCTACTTGCAAAAGTTCGATAGATCATCGATAGGACACCATGGGCCTTCCTTGCAACCTGTTTACAATGCTCAGAGAATTTAATGTCTGACCGTATCGTAACACCCAAGTCCCTTTCCTCCAGTACTGGGTTTAGTTGAACTCCACTAAGTGAATAAATCTTTTTGGGATTACTGTTTCCCAGGTGTAATACCTTACACTTTGTTGGATTAAGGCACAGCTGCCATTTTTCTGACCATTCCTGAAGTCTATCTAGGTCTCTCTGAAGAAGCTCAGCTTGACAGTGATCATTAACTACTCTACCAATTTTTACATCATCTGTAAATTTAGACATCACGCCCTCTATCCCTTCATCAATGTCGTTTATAAAAATTAAAAACAACAGTGGTCCTAATACTGATCCTTGGGGAACCCCACTTCTTACATCAACCCAATCTGAGGAATAGCCATTTATCACAACCCTCCTGCCCTGAAACCATCCTTCTATCCATCTAAGAATTTTCTCAGTGATTCCAACCTATTCCAGCTTATAAAGCAACCGCTCATGTGGGACTGAGTCAAAAGGTTTGCTGAAATCTAAATAAACAATATCGAAATTATTCCCTAAATCCAGCTCGCGAGTGACCTTTTCAAAATAGCGAACCAGATTTGTTAAACATGATTTTCCCTTTACAAAACCATGCTGAGTATCCTTGAGAATTTCAATTCGATCCAAATGATCCTGAATTCCACCCTTGATCATTGCCTCCATGATTTTCCCTACCACTGAAGTCAGACTGACAGGTCGATAATTTCCAACTTCACTCTTAGAGCCACCTTTATGTATGGGAGATACATTGGCACTTTTCCAATCCAAGGGAATCTACCCAGAGTCTAGTGATGCTCGCATAATTAGCCCCAATGGTTCAATGCACTCACTTGCCGCCTCCCTTAAGATTATAGGGTATATTCCATCAACTCCATACTCCAGGAGCTTTACTGGCCTGTACGATCGAAAGTTTTTTTCAATAAATAATGTTGCGAAATTTCAATATCATTTACATATTTTTCAACTTCGCTCCCACAATTTCCCATTGCCAGAAAAGGTTTTTCTTCTGTAAATATTGATGCAAAATAACTGTTGAGTTCATCTGCAACGGCAGCTGGTGTATTTAATACTATCCACTTTCCCTTACGTAAAGGTCCGATCTGGTTTGTCCTGCTCTTCTTGGCATTTATATATGTGAAGAATTCTTTATCTCCCCTCTTTGCTCTGTTTGCTAGCGATTTCTCATAAACTACCTTTGCCTGTCGAACCTTTTCTGTGGCTCTATTACAGATCACCTTGTAGCTGTTATAGGCTTCAGTACTTTTTATTGCTCTGTAACCTTTCCATGCCACCTTTTTCTGCTCAAGTAATGTGGCAACTTCACTATTCATGCAACTTGGAACCCTCCTCGTGGAGTATTTTTTAATGGTAAATACTATTAGTATTAGCATTCAAAGACATCTGTGATTAATGTTTTAAAAGCATACCACAGTTCAAATTTATTCATTCTCCGCGCGATATATCCACCACCCCTTCTATCTACCCTATCCTTCCTAAATACATTATACAAGCCGTACTGAAACTCATCATCCCCAATTTCCGGGTGGCACCACGTTTCCGTAAGCCCTGTTATGTCCGCGTTACTTGTTTTAACCAGCAGTTCGAATTCACTCATTTTATTGACGACACCTCTGACATTACTGTTTCAATAATTAAGACTTAAGTGTTCTTGTATATTTAACTACCCTAACGCAACCCTTGAAGTTTTTTAGGCTCGCTTCCCTGGCATCAGCTACCCGCTCACTTGAAACGTTTGTGCCCCCAGAACATCTAGATAATACGTCCAGTTGGGGTAACAGATAAGAACTCTTGCGGTATGTGCAAGAGTTACTTTGACCAATGCTATCAGATAAAGGCGTGTCAGCATTACCCACATCCCCCTAACTAGCAAGTTCCCTGAACTTTTAAGGTATCCTCAATAATACTGACAAAAACTTTTGCACCACCTTTGTTTAAGTGTACCCCCGTCTCTACAAAGAAAATTCCTTCTACGTGCATGTGTGGGCCATGCTGATAGAAATTTACCCCCCAAAGCCTTGCAGAGTCCTTCAAGTCTTGAGTTAATCCACAAGGCTCTTAACATATAATCCCTCCTATCGTGTCTGGGCCGAATTGCAGACACGTAGACATTGTGGCCTAGCTCGCGGCATTTCCTCAGCATGGTCCTGTATTTTTCCAACAAATCGTCAGATCGTGTACGTTTAATGTCATTTGTCCCCATATGAATAATAAACTCGACACCTGGAAGAGCTATATATACAATCTGTTCGGCACCAACAGAAAACCGGCAGAAACGCAACAACAAACACAGGAAGACAATCTCCACATATTAACATCTGAAGTGGAACATGCCATCCTAATAACAAAGCCAGGAAAGGCCTGTGGACCTGATCAGATTCATGTGGAACTGCTGAAACAACTAGACTACAGCAACATCCAACAACTAACGAAATGGTTCAATCAAATCTACAACAACAACGACATTCCATCCGAATGGCTCCAATCCATCTTTGTGGCCCTACCAAAAAAGGCTACCAGCCGGAAATGCGAAGACTTCAGGCTGATCAGTCTAATGAGCCAGGTGCTAAAAGTCTTCCTCAAGGTGATTCAGCAAAGGATAAGATGTAAGTGCGAAAGTGCACTAGGAAACACGCAGTTCGGATTCTGCAGGGGACTAGGCACCAGAGAAGCAATTTTCTGTTTACAAATATTGCTACAAAGGTGCTATGAACATCAAAAAGACGTGTATATATGTTTTATTGACTACGAGAAAGCCTTCGATTCAGTAGACCACGACCGCCTAATTGACCGACTGAGAAAACTTGGGCTTGAAAACAATGATATCAACTTTATTACAACTCTCTACTGGAATCAAACAGCCCGGCTTCGCTATGACAACGACCTGACAGACCCAATTCCAATAAAAAAAGGCGTCCGGCAAGGCTGTCCATTATCTCCCATTCTTTTTAACATCTATTCGGAAATGATCTTCGACCAAACACTGGCTGACAAGAACATCGGCATAAAAGTTAACGGACACTACATCAATAACTTAAGATATGCAGATGACACAGCACTAATAGCGGATTCAGAACAAGATTTACAGACCATCTTGAACGAAGTGGACATAGAAAGCCAAGCATGGCGGCTACGAATCAACAAAAAGAAAACAAAGGTGATGAAGGTCAGCAGGACTGCAAGCAAAATCACGATCAAACTAAACAACGAAAAATTAGAGCAAATACACCGCTTCAAGTATCTCGGAGTACTCATTGATGACCAGCTGAACCATGAGGCCGAAATCAAAAGCAGAATTGAACAAGCCAGGCAGGCATTCACCAAATGGAGAACCCTCCTCACCGACAGAATCTTGAACATCATGCTCAAATTACGCACATTGAAATGCTACATCTGGCCAATACTGCTCTACGGTGTAGAAACCTGGACTCTAACATCAGCCACTACAAAAAAGCTCCAAGCCTTCGAAATGTGGCTCTACCGAAGAATGCTGAAAATTCCGTGGACAGCCAAGATAACCAACGCACAGGTCCTGCAGGACATGCACACGGAACGGGACCTGCTCAAAACCATCATCAGCAGGAAATGCAAATACCTAGGTCACATCGCTAGGAACCAACAAAAATATCACCTACTACCACTCATCCTGGAGGGAAAGATCGAAGGCAAGAAACGCCCAGGCAGACCGAAAATGGCATGGCTAGATAACATCAACACCTGGCTTCACATGACAACAGCACAAATTCTACACGCAGCGCTAGACAGAGAACAATATCAAAACGAAGTCGCAAACGCCATTCGGCAGCATTAAAGAAGAAGATGAATAATAATATTCTCTTTACCCCCCCTTAAAATCTTACAATCTGTAGGTGACATCATTAATATCCCTGCAGACATACCCTGGTTCTACTCGACCTATCCTTATTACAAAAAATATTCCCCGTTTCCCTGACAATGGAGTCTCCTAATAAAACAATGTCCTTTTTAACCAGAGTAGTTTGCACTTGGTTTTTCTGTTTTGAGGCCCGAATCGGGTGTGCATCAATTGGTAGATTGCTGTAGTCTTGAGTCCCTGACGAGCTCCCAGATGCATTATTCTCGAGGGCAAGCAGCCGTTTTTTCAGGGACTCAAATTGTTCCATCAGTGTACCAAATTTTAATTTAAGATCGGTGCACTCCTTACATGGATCACAAAGAAAAGAATCCCCAGGTGAGCTATGATTAGTCACCAGGTCGACCTTGGAAAACATTCCACAGGTTCCGCAACGGATCATAACTTCCCGTAAATAGCCATCGGCTATTTCCGTGTGAGTTACGATATCCTGTGACGTGTTTAAAGCAGATCCCATAACTACCATTATAAATTTAGCTAAATATCAATGAAAACTAACTTTAAAAAATTATATCTATAATATTATTAAAATCAAAATCAAACTGTTACAGGAAAACCTATAACAAAATAATCCAACAATATATAAATAAATCAAATATTTAAAAGCAATAATCAAAAGTAATCCAATCCACTTAACTGAGGAACCCTGACGAAGCGTTATCAGTCCGCTCACCTCGTTCGCATTCGAGGTGAGCGGACTGATAACGGACTGACAATAGAGGATTGATAATTGGATGCCACGTGGTTAAAATGTTTGACCATTTAGAGGTCAATATGAGAAATGTCGTCAAGTCCAGGTAAGGTCAATCAGAGAAGTTATACTTTGCCCATCTTGCATCTGTCCTTTGAGTTAAACTCAGCATGTTGGATTCTACCAGCAAGTAGATGTGTAGCACGCCCTACTCTGTACAATTTTAATTAACCCATCAAGGTAGAACTGTAGGAGGTATGGAGTGTAATTTCATAGGAAGGAGTCAGCAAGTCGTGGTAGATCGTTGGAGGAATTAGTTGTCCTGATTGTCATCTGTCTGTTGTGGGTTAGTTTGACGGTTGGCTCCTCCAATTTCAAACACTGATTTCACAGTCAGTAAAGGCAAGATAGCAACGCTAATCCTGCAGTAAGAGGTGCTCATTATGCGTTAGCTTTTCCTGTATTTTGGTGATTAACCTGAGTATGGGATATTTGTATTTAGGACAATTGTACATAATATGGTTCCCAACTTTCTTCGTCCCACATGGACATAGAGGGTCATTTATCAATCCCCAGCATTATTAGTTTGAGCTTGAAAGGCCAATATACGGTAAGGAGGAAAGTAGCTTGTAGTTTGTTTTTTTTTTTCAGTCCCACTAATCCCCAAACCACCGCAGAGTTTGTTGAAACTGGTGCCATGAACATGTGACTTGCAGCTAGAGTACAGTTCTGTTCTCTGACGAGTCCCGTTTTAGCCTATAAACAGATTCTAGACGTTATTTCATCTGGAGGCAACGAGGAATGCGGTATCATCCCTCCAACATCGAGAAAGGGACCCTAGATGCGGTGTTCTCGTGTGGGGCGGAATAATGATCAACATCTGCACCCCTCCAAGTTTTTGATAAGGGGTACCGTAACTGCGCAGAGGTACCGAGAAAAGATCGTCGAACCCTATGTGCGACTTTTTAGGGGCATATTGTTGGCCCAGATTTTCTTTTCGTGCACTACAACGCCACTGCACATAGAGCTCGAGTGGTGGAGGAATATCATGAAACTGAAGATATCCAACGACTGCGGTGGTCAACACGAAACCAGACTTAAATCCATCGATCATGTGTGGGATGCTCTTGGGTGTCGCATATGTGGGTTTAGATATGGTGGACTTAGTTGTGGGTCTAGATATGGGTAAACCAGGGCTGCAATACATGTTTTCGATTGCTTTGATGTTTTCTTTATTTTCAGTTAACATTTGAGAGTCTATTTTATTTTCTGTGGAATGTTTTATAATGTTTTCCGAAAGCTTCCTGCTGAGGCACGCAAGGTTGTTGGATGTCATTCTGTGTTAAGGATCCGGGACTCGTGATAATATTAATTCGGTTAGGCTTGTCTATTCCTTTTGGCTAACAGTTTTGCCAGAGCGGTGATATTTTTTTTTTCAACGAGTAGCATCCTTGGAATCGTGTCCAGCATTATCGAGAGGCAGATGGTGAAAGACTTCCCAACGATATATTATGGTAAACTCTTAATTCCTGCCGTATTGTTGAAAAGGTTGCATATATTTTTTTCTTGTAGCATGGAAATGATCCTGAAAAGTGAGTTTGTCACCCAAGATTGGGCAAGTTCAGTATGGGATGAGTCCTTTTACACCATTTCTCATTGGCGAATTCTTGTTTTGTTTTGAATTGTTGATTTGTCTGAAACGTTTTGGAAAATCTAATGTACCTGAAATGTAACTCACTGCGTACATTATCTAACATATTTTAGTATGCCTAAAATATCTATTATTACTTAACTATTGGATAATATAGTTAATATACGCAGTGAGTTACATTTCACAACGCAATATTCATTCAATGTTTTGTAATACTTCACATACTTGGATTCTTAAATGCAAGAATTATTTCATGGCTCTTCTGAGATTTCATAAAATAAACAAATAGCAACAACTAGCGAAATTGTAGTATGCCGGTTAACATTTTCGTAATGCACTTTACTTATTCCTCCTGGATTTTTACGACAAATTAAATGTAACAAATATTTCACGTTTCTGTGTGATGTCACTGAGGCGACCAATTTTTAAGGGCTTTTTTTTACAACGTAGCTAAGTTACTTGGCCTCAGGCACGGGTTGCGAGGTTTTTTTATCCATCAAACAGTAAACCGACCAAAGGACACGAAATTAGACACATTAATACTCATTCCTCATAAAAGAAAATTTACCAACTGTGCTACCCACGAGGATCCTATACCTTGAAGATCGTATTAATCTGTTTTTATCTGATATTTTGTTAAACCAGTGTACATTAGCAGATTTGTGAAGTCATAACTTTGGATTCCTTTAATTTTCTATTAAAATTTGTCAGTAGTTGGGGTGTGGTTTGTTTTAATAGTTTTTTTTTTTAATTCATTAGTTGAAATTTATTTTTAGACTGCAAATTTTAAAATTACATCACCCAATACTTCTTCAAATCCAATTAGATAATAATTTAATTCTTATAATGAATATATGATAATTATAGTATTCATCATAATCATCGATGCAACACCACAGTTTATATTTATTTAACAACTTACGTATGTAGTAACGTCTATGGATTTATTGCAAACTCAGTTCAGCATGTTGGTATGCAATATAAAGATTCGTTGTTCGTATTGAGATATAGCTTATTAGGGCGTGGAGAAAAGTTATCTTTGTAGTCTATTGCACGCAGCCCCATCTCTGCAACTCTTCTGTTGCTGCATGTACAAAATCCTTGAACATATCTTTCATAAGAAGAACATTCAACTCCAGTGAACTTGCAATTCTTGTTCGTTATCGATTCGCTGAAGAATTCTATTGCGCGGATGTGGTTACAGTCAAAGTCGATAGAACCTGAAAAAGAATTGAGTTTTAAATGAATAGAAGGAAGAAACAAAAACAGGAAATACAGGGCATTCTTGAAAGATCATAACAATTTCATTCTGTTGTAACTGTTTAACTGTATGAGAGAAAGAAGTTATTACATGCGGACGGACAAAAAAACAATGATTGTCAGATTTTCTGTTGGTCTGATTTTAATGAAATTTGGAATAACTCAAAAGATCATTCTGTAAGGCCCAAATATAAAATTTCGTGTAGCTCCGTCCAATGGGAGTCTAATTATTACCTGCGGACGGACGGACATGTTGAAATATGTATACGTACATATTCCAATGTTAGAAACTGCTTTAAAGTCTTCTAGTAAATAAACACTTGCAGTTACTCACCAGGACCACATCCAGGTTGCGTGAAGCCGCCATTTGTATAGAAATTAAGGTATCCGATTGGCTCGTATATTCCATAACCACCGATTTCATCGTAGGAACCAAGGCCTATAAACAAAACAAAAAATACAGATCATCTAACCATTTTATTAGCATTCTAAAGAAGGAATTTTCGAAGGGGGTGCCTGTTTATACGCCTTCCTCTAAATAAACACAGAATATGCATGTACACTTGAAATGTGTTGTGCATAAATAAATTATATACATACATATTGTAATTTTAACAAAACTGGCAATAAATTTTGTCAACTTACTTATTGGAAAAGGCAGGCACCTTCCATTAGTGTGAATGACATCCACAAAGCCTGCATCTGACATATCCAGACGATGTTTACGTCCACGCCTACGAAAACAAGGTCCAGCAGGATCCAGTCCTTAAAACGCAATACCAGTTGTAAGTATTATAGTTTTATCATCTACATTAGACACACACTTCTACAGACACAATGCACACATATGAATATGCGTTTATCTCGGGGCCAGTTAATAATATTAATAATAAAGTACAGACCACAATCACTTGTTTCCTAACAGAGTACTAGATCCTGACCAGCTGCATAACTAAGAAGATATCAGACCACTTGGAGAGCCTCATTGCCGATCAGCAGAGTATTCAAGGATCAATTGACCATTGACGTTGCAGTTATGGAGAAATCCTACAAGAAGCACCGCAACTTGTTGATAGAGATACTGAAGATCTACAAAGTCAACCCAATAGTGACACACTTCCTAGAAGCAACTATGGCGAGATGGAGGTCAACCATCAAGGTCGAGAACATTACGATCAGAAAAATATCTGTCACAAGAGGAAACTTCCAGGAAGGTACCATGAGCCCATTGTGGTTCTGTCCAGCACTCAATCTACTGTCCACCATGCTCGATAACAGGGAGTACAGATATATCCTAGAAGAAGAGAGGAAAAACCTGTACATCCTCTCTCTCACATCTAATATACACACATGGATGACACGAAACTCTATGGCTCAAACAAGAATCAACTCCAACATCTACTCAGAATCACCGAAAAATTTAGCACCGACATTAAGATGCAGTTTGGCCTAGAGAAATGCAGGACCGATGGATTGGATCAAGGATATCCCGTCGAACGAAACTACCAACTGAAGACAGGTGAAGAGATTGAAGGCATGACAGAGGGAGATATTTACAAATATCTGGGTATGATGCAGGCGCACCAGTTAGAATACAAGGAGATCAAGGCCCGCAAAACTGAGAAATACCATCAGAGACTGGAAAGCCTGCTAAAATCAAAGCTGAATCGCGGGAATAGGGTCGCAGCCATAAACACCAGTCTCAGTATTAACGTATTCCTCTGGATCAAAAATATGGATCAACACCGGGCTGGATGAGATTATGCATTTCGAGCAGGATAATGATGACCAAGAACCGCCAACACCACCGAAGTCGGCCATCGAGAGACTGACCATAGCACTTAAAGTAGGAGAAAGTGGACTGACTGAACTCATTGAACAAGAGAAGACGACGATTCAGGAACTGCTGGATTACACACAGCACCAATCTATCAAGCAATAAGAACGATAAACAAACGGCACACAACACTCGATCTCAACAAGGAGACAACACTTACAAGACAGAAGACACAAAGACGCACATATAGGTGAAGAAGACACTCCATGGCAGACATTACAATGTCCTCCATCAAGCCTACATAGATAAAATGGCATCCAACGCTTGGCTTACGAATGGAAGGCTCTTTTCCCAGACTGAAGAAGTTAAGCTCGCCATTCAAGACCAGGTAATCAACATCAGGAACTACGGGAAATACAGCGCCAAGGACCACGAAGTAACAGATTACACATGTCGACAATGCCACCTTTTTCCCAAAACAATCCAGCACGTCACTGCAGGATCCAAGGTGAACATCCAGACTGAGAACAGTTACAGACAAGAGCAGGTCACCAGATCATACATCAGAAGCTAGCGCAAAAATAGTAGCTGATCAAAGAAAGTTTATTTAATTAAAGTACGAGACTCAGGCCGTACTAATAATCACAGACTATACTTGGAGAGTGTCTTAATAACGGACAAGACAATCACTCGCAACAGACCACACATAACCCTCATCGATAAGAAGGAAATTGCTACCTATCTGATCGACATAGCGATTCCCAACACCAGAAACCTCCAGAAAACAAATGAGGAAAAGATCAGGAAGTACTCAAACCTAAGACAGGAAGTCAAAGATATTTGGTATATGGAACAAGTAATGACTACCTCGATCACCGTGTTAACCACTGGCATGGTGCCGAAGAACGGCCATAAGAACCTAGCAGCAATAGGCCTCCCGGAGAACAGTTACAGGGATCTCCAGAAAGCCGCGATTCTAAATACCTGTAGGACAATAATCGAGCTCCTGGACCAACAGTAATAACAATAATAATAGTAATCGGACACAACTGTCCACCCTACTGGCACTTCGTACCAGTATGGTGAAGTATTGTTTCAGTGTGATGGTATATATATTTACTTGGTTTGAACTCGGTCCAGTTGTTATCGATAAAATCATGAATACAGCTGTCTAATGTTAAATGTTGAACCACTCTGTTTTATCAGCGCTGCCACAGTTCTTTGAACAGGGGTCGTATTTTTGATAGCGCAATAGCGGCCTGTGTCACAAGGCAGTCTGTAAAAGAGTGGTTTGAAGATAATTAATTAATAAGGGTAATTAATACAAGATGTCCTTGAACAAGCAGAGATCAGTCACAGCCTTACACAGGAGAGTGGAGCAAGATTGACGTCTCCACATAACAAAAGCTCACGAAGATCATGTTTATTAAAATGTAATAATATCTGTAATCGTCCTCGCAAGAAACAGGTTTAAAATTAAAAATAAATAAATACTCAAAATTAACTGAGGATTAGAAAGTTATTTCGACGTTTACGATTATCAAGAATACAATTTAGTCTAGAAATAATAATCAATGTCTTCAACAACAGAAAATATCTTTAAATACTTTTCAATTCTATTTCTAATAATAAAAAATTCTATATTCACCTGTGATGCGGTTTATCACATTAGAATCTGGATTCAGTTTATACAGATCCTTTGCAGAGAATCCTGCAACGTGGGCGCCTAGACTGTGCCCAATCACGTTACACGTTTCCAGTGAAAGCGTTCCCTCTTTCTGTAATAACATAAATTACATCACGAATAAGACAACTGAAGAACTTGGAGTAAGGATGTGCACTTTAGAAAGAAAAGGGGAAGACAAGAATCCCAATAGCAGATTTTAGTGCCAGGAATAAGATTGGCTGGTTAATAACAGTGAAAGGAAAAGGTATGAGGGCTTGAGCTATAACCAGAAGAGACCCCTAAAATGAGTATATTGCTAAAATATTGCAAATGAAAATCCTTACCACTGCTTTGATAAGGAACAAAGCGATTTCTTTACTAGCTATCCTGCTACCTTTCACAGCATCCAAGTAGGGTAAAGTGGTTATTGATGGATATTCAATAATGATTACGTTGCAGTCAATTTCACCGAGCAGTCCATCTTTTAAAACCTGTAAATATAATCAATTAAGTTATCCTTTAATTTCAAGATCGCAATTTCGATTTTTCTCAAAAACAGACTAAAATAGACTTACAAATGTCCAGTGGTCTGGTGGACGTAGTGTATCATTCCAGCCTGGGATGATAATGAATGTTGGCCTTGTTGCTTGGCACGGCAAAAGAGATAATGGCAACGATCCATGCGTATAGTTGGAAGGACTGTCTCTGTTGTCCCTCGTATAGCAAAAGAATGTGGTATTGGCTGGATCGGGAATATCTAATAGAGACAGAATCTGATATTATTTACTAAATAAAAATACTGATACAGTGTTTACTTTTATACAGCTCTTTGATACGATTAATTTAATAATTCACGTTTAAAAATGAAAGCATCCACTATAATTTATAATTATTAAGACATGAAAGAACACTTACAGCCAGTTGATATGCAGAAGAGTTCTTCTACTACATTACCCTGCACCAGCTGGGAAATGAGTAATAGGAAACCAAATAAAATGCAAACAGACTTCATGAGGCTTCGAAATTCTCGCTGCAATAAGTGAAAACAGGAAGTTTAGAATGCGTAAAAATTTCAACCGGAATTAGCGAAATAAAATCATTCATGGATCTGAAAATTTGATCAACTCTTCCTTCGATAGAACCTCAATTATTCGGACGAAAAATTGTAAAATATCAATGGAATGTTCTTTAGTTAAAAATTCACGATAACTAAATTAAAATTTCGAAGAATATTTGATTTTGAGTTATTTACTGACTCTCTTTTGTAATATTTCCTTTAGCAAATACAACGTCATTGGCAATGGCCAACCGGATATAATTTTGACGTCAGAATAGGCTGATTTTCATTCCGTTATAACCATCATGGATCTCAATCGCATATGATATGAATGCTATTTTACAAACAGAGACCGATTTCGTTAACTTAAAGAGTGAAAACAGTTGGTGGTCAATCCAAGGTAGGAAGCATGGATTGGTATTCCACTTGCGAGGTTTTGATAAAGCTAAAATTATAGTTACTTTCAAGGGTAACGTTTTTCCTGGTAAAATTAGCGATGACAGCCAAGAAGCAAAGTACTGAAGAAATAGCCATCTTTAACACGAAGTCCCAAAATTGATAGAAAGTTTAGAAATTTAAGAATAGGTTAAAAATTCGTCTTACCCAGATGAAGACTGTTTTATGAAGTTGTGGCGAACCTTTCAATGACTATGGTGGAAATATTCGAAATATCAGTAAACTAGGTTAAGGCGAGTCGAAGTTACTCTTGTTTAAGAACTATGCGACACCAAACGGCTGTACACAACTTTCCACTTCAAGTAGTTGACCTTGTTGACAGAAGTATTACTCAATAATGAAAGAGCTAGTTGGGAGCTTAAGCCTAAAGTTGGATATCAGTGCGAAAATTTATCGCGAGCGTATAATTATATCTGATTGTGTAATTAAGACTGGTTTGATTGTGTTTTAGTTCGCTTCACGCTGCTGGTAAATTTTAAATTGTGTTATTACAACCAATAGTTTGAAAGAGCAGTGACAGATGCACCCATAAATCTGCACATTTTATAAAACTGTGAGTTGAATCGGGATTGCTCTACCATGGTAACAGAACGTCGCTTAAAAGTCATTCGCATATTCGTGATGGAGGTCAAGGCGAGGAAAGGACCATTACTATCGTCTTGTCATGCCTGGGGGAATTCTAGCTTTCATTTAACTTTTGCTTTTGTGCCTGAGAAATTGCAATATAACTTCCTTATAACTGTCGCCATAATTTAGGTGGAAGTTGTGCAATGACACTTCGTCTGTGCTTGGAAAAAAAGATCAGAAAACAACCCACAAATGACAGCGCTACTCTACTAATGATAGTATGCACTGTGCTTCAGTTATACTTGAAATATTCTATCGTTTCGGAAGACCAACCAGCCAATGGTCGAGTTGGACTGTTGGTCGAAGGACTGATATATGTAATGATATAAAAATTGAAAAAAAAAAATAATTAAATAAACTTTAGAAGGGCTGATTTATTAATTATTATAGATTCTGTTTGATGCAGGATTTTCATGCATCAAATAGCATGAAGTTGGAAAACATCAAAGAACGTAATGGACCCATTAAGTTATAATTTTTAAGTAGCACTCAGTTATCAAATAACTACCATCAAGGGTTGGACTTGTGTTGGATTTGTACAGAACTAATTCATAAAAAGCACATAGATAGATAGATGAAGTTAATGCAAGTAAATTTCATAAAGCGCTGATGAAAATTTTATAGTAATTATGATATTTAATAACTCTTACCTTAGCGAAAGATGAAATATGATGGATTGTCTCTCCAGCGTATACGAACTGAGAGTGGCTTCAATACATACTTTCCTTCGACAAGTGTTTTAGTGAACTGGTTCCGGTGATGCAAGTGTATATTGCTGTAATAAATATGTATGAGTACGTACGTATCTGTTAACTGGTTTCCTGGATTTCTCAGATACTGCTGTTGTGGGGGGATTACCCGCTGATTTCTGAATAATTTCCGACGGCCATGAAGAAATCCATATGAAACCAGCTGTGTATTTCAATGCTAATCTCTCTCTCTGTCAAAATAGCGAATATTTAATGACGCATCTATCATTTTCTACTGCAGCACAAAACCCAAGAAGAAAGACCAATTAAAGTGCCTCCTCCCCATGAAAATGGCATTTACAAACCTTCTATTTGTAAAGAATACGTTTCCAAGGAATACGCTACAATATTTCGACAGTTTGGAATAAATCCAAAGAAATTCTCTGATCAAAAGATGCACAAGATAAATCTAACCAACCTACCAGCCAGCTAACAGGATGAATAAAAGAATTACGTAGTTTAGTAGTTTGAACTGTTGGTTCCTAACACCACTTATTATAAACTTATTATAATTATAGTACATTTATGTCAACTTATAATATGCAAAATCACAATAATAATTGTGATTGAAAAATGGACATAAAACCATCACCAGCAACAATCTCCTATTTTATGTCAACTTATAATATGCAAAATCACAATAATAATTGTGATTGAAAAATGGACATAAAACCATCACCAGCAACAATCTCCTATTTAAAATGTGTGAACACAATTCTCTAGAAAGATTGCACGTTACAGAAGTTGTTGTAATAATTTATGAAATAAAAGGAAAGTTAATTATAATCGTATTTATCAATACAATCAATAAATTCTCTGAAGAGTCGATTACTGTAGGTATTGGAAGAGTATAAATAACTTTTAGAGCTGGGCACAGCGATTGTATTCTTCACATAAAAACTGAGCATATTTTAGACCAGTTTTTATTGGAATTGACTGAGTTATGGAGTTCTAATAATTGATTAAATTATATAAATGTTGTATGAAGCATTTCCAAATGCTTCTTTCCTTTAATGGCGTCAGGGAAAACACATTTGAAACGTGTCCATGCAGATGTATTGCAGCTCATCTTAGTACACGTATCGCTTTCATTTATCTCTAAATATGCGTTGTGGGTAACACAGTTGGTAGGATCGCCATCCTCTCCATACCGGGTATAAAAGACCGGGGTTCGAGTCCTGTTGATGACGAGAGGAATTTTTGTGGATGTTTAAAGTGGCTGAGTCAGTTGGACTCAGTCAGCTAGGATTCCAAGAGAGGGAGAGGTGTTGAAAGAGGTTTGGTGACAAAATCTGTCCAGTGAAGATCTAGTATAGCAGTTGGCGATCTTGTAATGCTCTGTGACTTTATGCCATTATAATCTGAAGCGATTGTATAACTTCTTCAAGAACATCAGTTTTCTCTTAATAAGATAATTGATTAAAGAGCTAAACATTAAAATAAACATCTAAGGTCTGAACCAGAGACTTATGGGACTGTAGTTCACAACCGTTTATAGACTGTATACTGAGTGATCACTGAATTATGACCACCCTTATGAAAACTGAATGCGACCCCGTTGACCACGTGAGGTACGAGAGTGCGGTGTTAGTCGACCTCTACACCATAGATAAGGTGTCAGTGGTTCAGTAGGTAGTAAAATTCCGAGCGTGATGGGTAAAAGGAAGGATTTATCGGACTTTGATAAAGGACAGATTGTGGGTGCTCGACGAGCTGGTGCCTCGATTTCCCAAACGGCTGAACTGTTAGGGTGTTCGAGAGCTAAGAATCATTGATCTAAGAATGATTTTTTTTAATAAAAAAGATAAAAAAATAATAAAATATGTACATATAATTGCACTAAAGCGATAACTTAGCAGAAATGTTACAATAATTAATAATTCTCTGTATTACGGTACGAGAGTATCCAGGAGTAAGTCGAAGGACTTTCAGCTGCCGGAAACGGATAATTTTTTTAAACATTTTTCTATTTTAATTGACCTAATTACAACATTAAATAGCATTCTGTGAATAGCTTTATAGTGTTAGTCACGTAAGTTAGTTTATTTTTACATTTAACTAGAGATTTTGTAAGTTTCTACTTAATATACCTAGAACCTTGTATCGGTGATTTGGTGCGAATATCCTATCTCGTGACTTTTGAACCGTAATGGTAATATTCTCAATTAAATTGAATTTGAACGGAAATCGGGCTCACGCCACAGCAGCAAAGCAAAGAGCTCAAAGTAGCGAGAGTGCAGTGACTGTGGGATGAGCTGAGGGGAGCACTTGTCCTCTGAATGACGGCCTCACAAAATGTATTGCTAGTTTGGTGTTTACGAGAATATTGTACATAAATTATAGTCTTCATTGTAGTTAAAAAAATAAATAAATAAAACAAAAACGGTAAATATAAGGACACTCTATAATCAGCATTTATAACTATTGATATTTAATCGCCTTGACCCGTATCAATAATGTCAATTAGTATCATCA